>NC_084613.1:46890449-47207949 GCF_033978795.1 Nerophis ophidion
ACGGAATACAATGATTTGCAAATCATTTTCAACCCATATTCAGTTGAATATGCTACAAAGACAACATATTTGATGTTCAAACTGAACTTTTTTTTGCAAATAATCATTAACTTTGGAATTTGATGCAGGCAACATGTGACAAACAAGTTGGGAAAGGTGGCAATAAATACTGACAAAGTTGAGGAATGCTCATCAAACACTCATTAGGAACATCCCACAGGTGTGCAGGCTAATTTGGAACTGGTGGGTGCCATGATTGGGTATAAAAACAGCTTCCCAAAAAATGCTCAGTCTTTCACAAGAAAGGATGGGGCGAGGTACATTCCTTTGTCCACAACGACGTGAGCAAATAGTCAAAGAATTTAAGAACAACGTTTCTCAAAGTGCAGTTAGTTGCAAGAAATTTAGGAGTTTCAACATCTACGGTCCATAATATCATCAAAAGGTTCACAGAATCTGGAGAAATCACTCCACGTAAGTGGCATGGCCGGAAACCAACATTGAATGAACGTGACCTTCGATCCCTCAGACGGCACTGTATCAAAAACTGACATCAATCTCTGGAGGATATCACCACATGGGCTCAGGAACACTTGAGGAAACCCACTGTCACTAAATACAGTTCGTCACTACATCTGTAAGTGCAAGTTAAAGCTCTACTATGCAAAGCAAAAGCCATTTATCAACAACATCCAGAAACGCCGCCGGCTTCTCTGGGCCCGAGATCATCTAAGATGGACTAATGCAAGGTGGAAAAGTTTTCTCTGGTCTGTCAAGTCCACATTTCAAAATGTTTTTGGAAATACTCGACATCGTGTCATCCGGACCAAAGGGGAAGCGAACCATCCAGACTGTTATTGACGCAAAGTTCAAAAGCCAGCATCTGTGATGGTATGGGGGTGCATTAGTGCCCAAGGCATGGGTAACTTACACATCTGTGAAGGCACCATTAATGCTGAAAGGTACATACAGGTTTTGGAACAACATATGCTGCCATCAAAGCATATGTTATTTATGCTTATTTCAGCAAGACAATGCCAAGCCACATTCAGCACGTGTTACAACAGCGTGGCTTCGTAAAAATAAAGAGTGCGGGTACTTTCCTGCCCCGCCTGCAGTCCAGACCTGTCTCCTTTCGGAAATGTATGGCGCATTATGAATCGTAAAATACGACAGCGGAGACACCGGACTGTTGAACGACTGAAACTCTACATAAAACAAGAATGGGAAAAAATTCCACTTTGAAAGCTTCAACAATTAGTTTCCTCAGTTCCCAAACGCTTATTGAGTGTTGTTAGAAGAAAAGGTGATGTAACACAGTGGTGAACATGCCCTTTCCCAACTACTTTGGCATGTGTTGCAGCCATGAAATTCTAAGTTCATGATTATTTGCAAAAAAAAATAAAGTTTATGAGTTTGAACATCAAATACCTTGTCTTTGTAGTACATTCAATTGAATATGAGTTGAAAAGGATTTGTAAATCATTGTATTCCGTTTATATTTACATCCAACACAATTTCCCAACTCATATGGAAACGGGCATTGTAGAACATTTAACACAGACCTCAAAATGTCTTAGTACGACTTTGATAAGCTATGAAGGCGCACCGCTTGATGGATTGTTGGAGCATTACGACTACCGTAGTCAGACCTACTGTGATTCAACCTACCAGTATTAATATGGTGTGTGTCTAAGGATTACAAAATTGCACCCATTAGCAGACATATTAGCTTTTGCTACGCAATGTTATGCAAAACCAACTTTTCTTACCTTCTGGTACCTGCTGATGTGTATTTGGGATTTGCATAAATCCTGAAAATTGGCGCGCATCCGCCATTATAGTACACGCTGTATTCAATTAGCTTCTTCTTTTTCTCTATCTTCTTGTTATGGGGCATTTATCTTCCGCTGTTGCCATCTCTAATATAAAGTAGCTTAAAGTTCTAACTAATATCTGTCACTTGTCTCGCTATGGAAGCACTATAAATAACCAGTGGAGAGGGTTTACGTAATTCACCCACAGAATTTTAGTTCTTAGAGTGTCGGACGGTTTTTCACAGGGCACATTGTTGTTGCACTAACGAGCCACGGAAAGGAGATACCGCTTCGTTATTGATTTAGGTAAAGTTTGAAGGTCATTAAAACAGTTAGCTCTATCTTTAGACACTTCTTCGACTCCCATTCTTGCACGCTACACTGGCACAACAAAGATGATGTGGAGTCGACGCTGTTGAAGGTGCACCACATAAATAAAACCACCCACAAAACAGGCGCATCCTGAAGCAAAGGTCAGAAAATGACTTAAAGATGGTCCGTAAAACATAATCTAGGCAACATTTTGACCAAAGAACCACCAGTACATGTTATGTAGACCACAAGGAAGTGTTTTAAATTTAGAAAAAAAAAATCATAACATGACCCCTTTAATGTGCCTTATAATCCGGTGCGACTTTTGTATGAAAATATACCTGAATAAACCTACTCATCGGAAGTGCACCTTTTAATCCGTTGTGCCCTATGGTAAAATACGGTAAATAAAGAAATAAGGTTTATACAGTGATGGCCGATAATGAGATAAAAGTAACGCCGCTACATAGCTTTACTACTAGCGTAGCAGTTGCGTCATGACTTTTTGAACCAGTAGTGATTTCTATAGCTTAGCTATTTTTAGACCCATGAGGCGACATAGCATCCATAAAAGCTACAAGCTACAAAGAGACAAAAAGGACTGCAAATCCATCCATCCATTACTGCTTGTCCCTCCCGGAGATCCAGGGCGGGTGGGGACACAAACTTCTCTATGATAATTGGTTGGTTTACGTAAGATAAGTCATTAAGGTTAAGGTTAAGGTTAAGGTTAGAGCAAAACATACGGCGGGTTATGACGCTTTAAAACCAGGAAGCAAAATGAAAACATTGCCCGCATGAGGTGAGGGTCTTGTTTAATGTTTTTGAGTTTGAGTTTATTTCGAACATGCACACAATTACAACATGATACATCACAATTTCCAGTTTCTTTTTTAATCATGTTTGAAAAGGAGTAGGAAGAAACAGAACTTATTTTTTCCTACCCCTTTATTCCTGTTCTCAATTTATTCATAATATTTTCCATAAGTAATAACATTAAAGATAAATAAATAAATAATCATTAGTGAAGTAAGTTATTTCTTATTATGAGATAAATAAGATTATGAATACGTTCAGAATGTTTATCATGTTTTTTTTCCCTTGTACTTTGTAAACATGCACTTTATATTTTGCATATGAGATTTCCAGTTCATTATATGCCTAAGAATTTGGTTTCAGGGCTTCACTGTGTCAGAGGGGTTAGTGCGTCTGCCTCACAATACGAAGGTCCTGAGTAGTCTGGGGTTCAATCCCGGGCTCGGGATCTTCCTGTGTGGAGTTTGCATGTTCTCCCCGTGAATGCGTGGGTTCCCTCCGGGTACTCCGGCTTCCGCCCACCTCCAAAAACATGCACCTGGGGATAGGTTGATTGACAACACTAAATTGGCCCTAGTGTGTGAATGTGAGTTTGAATGTTGTCTGTCTATCTGTGTTGGCCCTGCGATGAGGTGGCGACTTGTCCAGGGTGTATGCGCCTTCTGCCCGATTGTAGCTGAGATAGGCACCAGCGCCCCCCGCGACCTCAAAGGCAATAAGCGGTAGAAAATGGATGGACGGATGGAATTTGGTTTCAATTACTCTTTTAATGTCTATTCCATCTATTTGTATTTGTGTTTGACTTTCTCTTATACTGTTACCGAATAGCATTATTTTAGTTTTACTGAGGTTTAAGAATAGTCTGTTTTTTGTCAAACCTTCTTTTAAATGTTTTCTGTTATTATTTGTATTTTATTCTGTGTGTTCTTTCCTGAACAAAACAATGTTGTATCGTCCGCGAATAATACTAACTTTAAATCATTTGTATCTTTACCAATGTCATTTATATAAAGACTGAACAATTTTGGTCCCAGTATTGACCCCTGTGGTACGCCATAAGATATATATTTCGTATTGTAGACGTCGGTTGTTGCCTGTTTTTTGTTAAGTTCTTCTAATCCGGTTTAAAAGCAACCCTCTGATGCTATACCGTTCTATTTTATTTTTAAATATTGTGAATTAATGTGTCAAACGCTTTTTTTAAATCCATAAACACTGATGCTGCACACTGTTTACCATCTATTGCAATGGCAATGTTATCTGTTATTTTTAATAAAGCCATCGAAGTTGAAATATTAGCTCTGTATCCATGTTGGTTCTCAGCGAGTATTCTATATTTGTTTATGAAACTCTCCAATCTGTTATTGAACAGTTTTTAAATAATTTTTGAAAATTATGGAAGTGAAGAAACATGTCTATAAATTGTAATCTGGTGTTGGTCTCTAGTCTTATAAATTGGTAAAACTTCATCTATTTTCATTTTGAAAT
This sequence comes from Nerophis ophidion, assembly GCF_033978795.1. NCBI lineage: Eukaryota > Metazoa > Chordata > Actinopteri > Syngnathiformes > Syngnathidae > Nerophis > Nerophis ophidion. Next base: position 46,894,883 of record NC_084613.1, read on the forward strand.
GATAGGTTACTGATATACATTCTGAGTTCTCTTGAATAACCTTTTTTAGCGTTTCCATATCAATTCCAATACAATCGATTGAAGTCGTACATTTGCATTTTTTCACGATTTTAACTATTTTCTCCTGTGTCACTTTTGTGAGGAACATTCAGTTGAGATTTCTATCCATGAAGTCTTCAGTTGAAACTGGGCCTCAAATCCTTTCCTCCAATTTCGGTCCATTATTTACAACGTAATCAACTACTTCATTCATGTTGTCATTTTTTACATTCCTGTCTGAGAAGTATTGGAGTAATCCTTCTCAGTGCTATTTTCAATAATGCTATTAGGATGGCCCATGTTGCTTTCATATTGTTTGTTGTGTTTGTAGCATGCTATGTGTCTTGTTTATATACTTATTGTCTGGATCTTTAGTTTTTTGTGTTATAATTTTTCTACATAATGTATAATTTTTATTATAAGCAATTATCAATCCATTTGTCATTGTTGTTTTTCTGCTTTCTACAGAGTTGTTTCCATGGACAATGTTTGTCATGAAGTATTATGAACGTGTTTAAAAAAATTACCATATGCTTCATCAACATTAATTTCTTTGTACACATTACACCAATTTTGTTTTCTAGCTCATTTCTGAAGAAACATAAGCGGGATTCGCATACACTAGTTCTCGAAAAGCAGTTTAAAGAACTACCACACTTGAGTTTAGTTATAGGAACTACCCTTCTCCATGGTAAATGTTAAATGGGTTGTACTTGTATAGCGCTTTTCTACCCCTTTTTAAGGAGCCCAAAGCGCTTTGACAGTATTTCCACACTCGCCCATTCATACACACATTCACACACTGATGGCGGGAGCTGCCATCAGGAGCAAGGGTGAATTGTTTTGCCCAAGGACACAACGGACGTGACTGGGATGGTAGAAGGTGGGGATTGAACCAATAACCCTCAGATTTCTTGCACAGCCACTCTACCAACTTCGCTACGCCGTCCCCAAAGATCCCAAGCCCGGGGTTGAACCCAGGACTAATCAGGACCTTCGTATTGTGAGGCAGACGCACTAACCCCTCTTCCACCGTCCCTTGTTATTATTAATTACCTCATGCTGATTGTATAGGCCTACGTATCCTACAAGTATACACTGCAGGTGGTATTTGACTGTTAGTATTGAGCAGATGGCCCTGCGATGAGGTGGCGACTTGTCCAGGGTGTACCCGCCTTCCGCCCGATTGTAGCTGAGATAGGTGCCAGCGCCCCCCGCGACCCCAAAAGGGAATTAGCCGTAGAAAATGGATGAATGGATATTGAGCAGATTACAAAGTATGGATATTTTAGATGCATTGTGTAACACGTATTCTCATTGTATTTCAGATGTTACTGCTACTCATCACACAACACTCCTCGCTGTCCGTCTGGGTCCGGACTACAGTAGAAAACTGGTGGAGAAGGGTTGTCCCCAGTTTTACCGATGAGCAGTGGATTGAAAATGTAATTAATAGATTAATAGATTATCCATTTATCGCTGGTTTGTGTCCATTTTTCCTGTTGCGATCTCATAAACAACTGTGTGGGACTTAAAAATATGGCTCGGAGAAGCGCATATCCAGCAAGCGGCGTAGCTTGTCAGTTCAACCAATCACCAAACACCTACATATTTTAGTTCCTATGGGACCATACTTGCCAACCTTGAGACCTCCGATTTCGGGAGGTGGGGTGTAAGGGGCGTGGACGGGGGTGGGGTGGGGGGGCGTGGTTGGGGGCGTTGTTGAGAGTCAAGTATTTCATTATTATAGATATATCAATATATTTATTTTCTTTTATATATATATATATATATATATATATATATATATATATATATATATATATATATATATATATATATATATATATATATATAAAATAAATACTTGAATTTCAGTGTTCATTTATGTACAAATATACACACACATAACACTCATCTACTCATTGTTGATTTAAGGGTTGAATTGTCCATATCATCTGTCATTATTTTTGTAATCATATGCATGCACAGCTAGACTCTCTGGCGGTGGTGTCAGAGAGGGGAAGTCTAGCAAAACTCGTACAACACCTCCTACTCACTACACTCGGACCTTGCGGAGAGAATGAGCCCGTTCAGTGGAAGGCTCAGACTCCCAAAATGTAACACAGAACGACACACGAGGTCCTTCATACCGACAGCCATCAGACTGTATAAACAGTATAATGCATATGTTCCTTGACTGCACTTGAATGTAGCATATATGTAGAATATATTTATATTATTCATATATTATATATTATATATATAATATGTTATATATATTATTATTATCATTGTTTATTCTGAGCGAACTGTGGTGCTGAATTTGCCCCAGGGATCAATAAAGTACATTCTATTCTACATTCTATTTTATTCTATGTACAGTAGATGGCAGTATTATCCTGTTTAAGAGTGTCACAACATTGCTGAGTCATATCCGCATGGAGCTGGAGTGGGCGTGGCCTCCAGCTCCTCCTGAATTTCGGGAGATTTTCGGGAGAAATTTGTCCCGGGAGGTTTTCGGGAGAGGTGCTGAATTTCGGGAGTCTCCCGGAAAGTCCGGGAGGGTTGGCAAGTATGAATGAGACTCAGTTTAGACCCCGCTTCTGGGTAAGAGCTAAAATGGTTATAAGATCTGAGGGCCGTAGTCCCGAGTATCCATTTGTCGGAAAATGACGAAAAATGGCCCGGGGACTAAATAGGTTATAGGAACTCCAAAAAGTCCCTACAGTCCGAAAACAACTATACTCTTCTCTGTGCATAGTCCTTGAAAGGTATTTTTGTCATCCATGTTCCTCTTCTTGTAGTTTCCATCATATAATCTGAAAACTGGCAGATGATCAGTAATGTCGGTTATAAGCAGACCACTTGTATTATCAAAATACTTGGTAAAATATCACAAGCATGGCCCAGTGTCCTGTGATTTTGCTTGGTTTTGTGATTTTTAGGATATCAATACAGACTATACAATGTATCCATGAATTCATCAATGGACTAGTGCTTATTAGGGTTCATTAAGTCAATATTGAAGTCACCACCTAAGAAAATCATTTTTTGACCAGTGTCTTGAAACAGTCTTCATATGTTTCAATAATTGACATAGGGGATCTACAAATACAACTGATGAATATGTTTTTGCTTTTTTCCTGACATATTTCAATTGTTATGCATTCTAAGATGTTATCAATAGCAAATGACAGGCTGCAGCACCCCTCGCAACCCCATAAGGGACAAGTGGTAGAAAATGGCTGGATGGATGAATAGTTTTTTTACCACTTTGTAGTGCAGGTTATTCATCCCGTACACAGCTACTTCTCCTCCATTTAAATAATTATGATTCTTCCGGGTTGCATTATTAGGCCATGTACCGGTACTTCTGTTTAATTGACATTATTTTTAACATTTTATAAATATTATGTTTTGGTCTGGCTAACTTGACAGTGCCTTGCTGTGGGAACAAGCCACTCAGGCAGGAGGGAGGCGAGGGGAAATACTGATTACCCCATGCTGATATTAAAGTTACATAGGATTCCAGTAGTGGCACAAAAAGAGTTACCTTTACTGATTTGTGTTCATGTAAAGATGGAGTTTGTTCAGGTCTGTTTTGTGAGACAAATGTTTTGTACTTTTCCTTTGGCCCGGTTATTGTCATTTTACCACTGTGGTTTCTGTTGAAACAGTCATTTATCCTGTGCTGAAAGGTTCACATTCCAACAGAGAGTATATATTTTGATGTTTATTTAATAGTATTGTATTATTATTTAACTGTATTTAATTTACTGCGACGAGGTGGCGACTTGTCCAGGGTGTACGCAGCCTTCCACCCGAATGCAGCTGAGATAGGCTCCAGCGATCCCCCGCGAAGTGGTAGAAAATGGGTAGATGGATGTCTTTAACTTAATAATTTCCAGTGTTTCTCCTCTTCACTTCGTAAATGGTACCGCAACTTTGCAAGTTAAAATAAATGTTAAAAACCCAGACTATTTCCAGTTTTTTATTATAATCTATTTGTTTGATGGCAAGTTGAGGTATATATTTGCATATATGTAGTGTTGATGGAGCAAGATACTTCTGGGGATATAGCTTCACCTGTAGCTGAGGGACATTTAATCAAGTGTAACTAGTAGCTCACCTTACTATAAACGTACATGTTCAAAGTAGCTTGCCCATTACTGGGTTTACATCACTGGAAATTATAATTTTATTGTTGATTTAATACCGTGCAACAAAAACTTATCGAGCACATTTAACTCTTAACTTAACATAGGGTTTACAACATAGATAAAAATGACTGTAGGCTATATAAGTATATTTTACTAAAGCAGATACACAATTATTAGACAAAGACCAGTTTTGTTTGGTCAATGGGTATCTTAAGGCTAGAAATGACACCAGGAAGTGGTAAGAAACACTGCACTGTGCCTACTACTGTACTGTGAAGTAGGGTTAAGGGGGAGAAAGCACATGATTATGGCAACCGGTCACTTCAGTACTGTTGCTGATCGCCACCCTACCTTGCTTGTTTTACTTTAATTGAATGAATTGCCTCCTCCTGGACACATTTGGTGTTTGTCTGTTCTTAACTTTTATTCAGCGTTGAGCCAACATGTCCTTTGTAACAGTTAAAGTTGGGTTAAGCAGCATCGTGGCTGTGCCCATTTAAAAGCCCATAAAGATCATTTGTAATTTAGCAATGCTTCGAACGCAGTCAACGTGACAGATTTACAACTGTATATTCAAACGACTGTACTTTTTATGTTTATATTGTAGCAGAACCTTTTCACCAAAATTATAGTGTCTAAAAACATTGCTTTTTTCGAAGCTTTTGCTCATTATTTTCTTTTGGTTACTTTTTACATTTTTGGCATAGCAGCATCGCTATTTTGAATTAACGTCAATACATTAAGTGAACATGTTGCACAACATTAACATTAACATAACTTCATAATAAATGCAAATCTCTGCATAACTTATACAATATGAATACATTATATCCCACCTCCAAAGACATGCACCTGGGGATAGGTTGATTGGCAACACTAAATTGGCCCTAGTGTGTGAATGTGAGTGTGAATGTTGTCTGTCTATATGTGTTGGCCCTGTGATGAGGTAGCGACTTGTCCAGGATGTACCCCGCCTTCCGCCCGATTGTAGCTGAGATTGGCACCAGCGCCCATCACGACCCCAAGGGGAATAAGCGGTAGGAAATGGATGGATGGATGGATATATCTTAAAATCTCTCATTTTAAACATGCTTTTACTGTTTTTTAAGCACACACTCTGGCTCCCATATACAAATTTACTTCTATCGCCTAGAATACCATCAAAATTCCGATTGCGCAAACCTGGACAAAGTACAGCCCATTAAGATTTCAAATCCAGCCCACCAGACATTTCCAAATAACTTTTTTAGAACTTTAAAATTGATGTGCCGCGCTCTTTTTTGAATTATCGTAAGTCTTGAACTATATATAGTATTTCAATAGTTGCAATCCATGTCCTTTTGGGTGAGATACAAGTTAATACGGCAATCTACATCACAGCAGGCAAACTAGAACAAAACCAGTATGAGCGGGGTTTGTTTACAGAGAGCTCGCCTGAAAGACGGAGGTCAAGGACAGATCCAGAAACAGATTTTTACCACAAAGTCCTGTAGAAAATGTAAAGTATCTCGTATTGGATGTGGGTTTTTTTTAACCTTTTTCATTTATATTTCGCTTTGTTTGTTGCATTTTGATTGATTGTAAAAGATGTTGATAAAGGAGCTGGTCTGAGAACTAAAAGAGAAACAACGTTCATATGTTGTAAATATTCAGTGTTTTATTGTTCATAGTTAATATTGTAAATCCCACATTCTTTATTTCATCTACATTCCAGGTGTCTCGTTCAGTACAATTACATTCTGTTTTTGAGGTGGTCTTTCAAAACGTTTTAGCATTCAAGCAGACATTATTGTGAGTTTTTGTACTAGTGTTTCTGAAAAAAGAGATTTAAGCACACCCCTACTATACAGCATAAATTTAATGCTGTATGTATATGTATATATATATATATATATATATATATATAATTAATTCATCCATTTTCTACCGCTTGTCCCTTTTGGGGTCGTGGTGGGTGCTGGAGTCTATCTCAGCTGCTTTCGGGTGGTATGCGGAGTACAATATTTGTATACAAATGTAGTTTAGTAGTCATCATGTCATATGGGAACTTATTCAATGTTTGACAGAAAGGCAAGTGATCCATTTGCTCAAAACTTGATGAAAATATGTATAGTAAAAATTAAGTGCAATCTTTGCAGTTTGCAATAATCTTGAAAACAAGGTACAGTTACTAATCAATAATGTAGTAAACACACTCATAAACAACCTAACATTGTGCACAATTTACTCTTCTTTAGTTTAAACAGGTGTTGATACAAACAAGTTGATCTTTTTCTGGGGCGTGGCTCTGTTGGTAGAGTGGCCGTACCAGCTTCTGCCATCTTAGTCACTGCCATTGTGTCCTTGGGCAAGATACTTTTCCCACCTGCTCCCAGTGACACCCACACTGGTTTAAATGTAATTTAGATGATGGGTTTTACTATGTAAAGCGCTTTCATTCATTGGAGAAAAGCGCTATATAAATATAAGTCTCTTCAGATTACATACATACATATCCTTTAAACTGACTTTGAAACAGTGTTGCAAATTAGTTGTTTTTTGGAAATTGAGACAACGTTGATATCCAATGTTGAATACATATTTTTGGTTAGGCTATGACCAATTTTCAATGGTCAAATCAATGTCACAACCTGACATTGAGCAAACGTTGTCCAAAAGCATGTTGTTTCAACGTTGTATTTGTGTTGTAGAAAATTGGTTGGGAAATGCCAAAAATGTAATAGTCAAATGACTATCAGAACCCAACATTGTTTAAACGTCGTCAAAAAGCATGTTGTTCCAACGTTAGGATCGAGTTGATCGACGTCAGGAGCTAATTCAACAAGTTCTCAACGTTGTTTTGTCTTCTTCCTGCTGGGCAGGATCCTGAAAATTGTCTGATTAAAAAGCTGGCATAGGAAAAATGTTCAAAGTATAAAAAACAATAACAATTGCAAATAACTTTTTAAATATTTGGCCTTATGTCTCGTTCTTGTGTAATTTCTGCCAGTATATTAATTAAATAAAGACTTGATCATTTAAATTATAATAATAAAATGATACTAGAATAAATTAAAAAATAATAATAATAATAATTTATAAGAATAATTAAATAAACAATAAAACAAAGTCAATTCAAACTAAGTAAAATGACTCAAATGTACTTGAATCGAAATTTGGCCATGGCAATATTGACACATGACTTTTAACACGGTATTTTAAATGGATATTAGTTTATTACAAACATTTGCAGCTGTAAAGCAGCCACCGGCCAGTCTCGGCAGGGATTCCTTCCCTTCAGCCATCCCCGATCGCCTAATCTGCTCCTTTTGACAAGCTAATGTGCTGACTTGGGGATTTTCCCCCTAGCTCAGCAGGAGGCTCCCGGCCACCTGTGACAGAAGACGGCCCAGAAATGATCACGGTATTGTCCTCAACAAAGGGAAGCCATTTGAGGTCAAGCAGGGATGGCTGTTTAGGTTTCCCTTTGTGGAGCAAGAATGGCTTTCCATGCATACAACACAACAAAAGTGACAGTTGTCACGTTGAAGCTAATGAATAAACGGGTTTTCAAATCGGTGCCAGAAGATTTGAAAAGTAATGACAGGCAGGGGGTGCATCTTGCTCTCTGATACCTCCAAAAAGGGACAGCTGTTGTGTCTTGTGTTTACAATAAAGTCTTCATGTGGCCACAGGGTAAATCAGACGACTGTAAACAAGATGGTCATGTGAGCAACGCCTCAGACGAACAAGACCGCCATTGCAACACTGTGCACATGTAATGAAAGCAAATAATGACACATGCTTACTTCTCCAAGTAAGCCTCCAGTCATGTGACCACGCTGTCAGACATTATGTTGAAAAAGTCTTGAGACACACACTCAACTGGATGCCGACACAGCATCGCATACAATGCACTCATTTATTTATTTACAGCAAATATTTGTTAGCCACATGTATGAACGCTTTATTGCCATTGCAGTCAGGACATACTACGAACTTACTGTCTGATAATAGTTTAAAATATCATATGAAATTAACAAATGAAGGAAAACTGTTACGGTCTAGAATGCTTAATCTCATGGCGTGATCCCAGGATTCAGAGACAGGAGGTAAAAATAGGGGTGTCCCGATCCTATATTGACATCAACAAAAAAACGTATCGAAAGCTATTGGCTGGTATGTTCAGTAGAATGTTCGACACAAGCTCTGATGCAAACATTCCTGCAGCATGTTTACTTTTGTAATGCTGGACAGCCATTTAACATCTAAATGTCCTTCAATAAGCACACAAATGTGTTCTTCCTGGTATTGTAGTCATTTTCAGAAGGTCAATCAATCAATCAATCAATGCCCTAAATCACAAGTGTCTCAAAGGGCTGCACAAACCACAACAACATCCTCGGTACAGAACCCACATGAGGGCAAGGAGAATCTCACCCCAGTGGGACGTCGGTGACAGTTACTATGAGAACCCCTCCAGGGGAGACCGAAGGCAATGGATGTCGAGCGGGTCTAACATGATATTGTGAAAGTCCTGTCCATAGTGGATCCAATATAACAGTGAGAGTCCCGTCCATCGTGGAGCCAGGAGGAAACCATCCCAAGCTGAGGCAAATCAGCAACGCAGAGATGTCCCCAACCGATACACAGGCGAGCGGTCCATCCTGGGTCCCAACTCTGGACAGCCAGTACTTCATCCATGGTCACCGGACCTGTTCCCTCCCGAATCCATCCCCCCTCCATAAGGGAGAGGGGGGCAGAGGAGAAAAAGAAATGAAACGACAGATCAATTGGTCTAAAAAGGGGGTCTATTTAAAGGCTAGAGCAGTGGTTCTTAACCTTTTTGGAGGTCCCGAACCCCATTAGTTTCATATGCGCATTCATCAAACCCTTCTATGTGAAAAATGAAATGTTTTTTTTTTTCAAATTCAAGGCAAAGTTATGTGTTTTTGGTACACTTTAGTATGGAGTACATATTCTAAATAACAAAGACTTAATTTAGAGGTTGTTGGACACCAGGGGAACAATTTCTGGGTAATAAATACTTAAATTGTAGTTATTTGGTTAGGGTTAGAGGGTTAGGGTTAGGGTTAGAGGGTTAGGGAAATAATGAGTCCATGCCGATTTAGGCATTAATGAGTACTTAAAGGCCTACTGAAATGAGATTTTCTTATTCAAACGGGGATAGCAGGTCCATTCTATGTGTCATACTTGATCATTTTACGATATTGCCATATTTTTGCTGAAAGGATTTAGTAGAGAACATCCGCGATAAAGTTCGCAACTTTCGGTGCTAAGAGAAAAGCCCTGCCTCTACCGGAAGTCGCAGACGATGACATCACTTGTTGATGGCCCCTCACATATTCACATTGATTTTAATGGGAGCCTCCAACAAAAAGTGCTATTCGGACCGAGAAAACGACAATTTCCCCATTAATTTGAGCAAGGATGAAAGATTTGTGTTTGAGGATATTGATAGCGACGGACAAGAAAAAAAAAAAAGTTTAAAAAAAACGCGATTGCATTGGGACGGATTCCGATGTTTTTAGACACATTTACTAAGATAATTCTGGGAAATCCCTTATATTTCTATTGTGTTGCTAGTGTTTTAGTGAGTTAAATAGTACCTGATAGTCAGAGGTGTCTTGACGCGCAGTGTCTCAGGGGAGTCGACGGCAGCTATGGACGGGACAAGCTCAGCTTTTCTCCGGTAAGAAGCGACTTTTTACCACAATTTTCTCATCAAAACCTGCTGGTTGACATTCCGTTGTGATTCATGTTTGCTTGACCATGCTCTGATCCATAGTAAAGTTTCACCTCCAGGAATTTTAAACAAGGAATCCCCGTGTGTTTGTGTGGCTAAAGGCTGAAGCTTCCCAACTCCATCTTTCTACTGTGACTTCTCCAGTATTAATTGAACAAATTGCAAAAGATTCAGCAACACAGATCTCCAAAATACTGTATAATTATGCCGTTTAAGCAGACGACTTTTAGCTGTGTGTGTGCGCAGCGCTCATACTTCCTAAAAACCTGTGACGTCTTGCATACACGTCATCATTACACGACGTTTTCAAGACTAAACTCCCGGGAAATTTAAAATTGTAATTTAGTAAACTAAAAAGGCCGTATTGGCATGTGTTGCATTGTTAATATTTCATCATTGATATATAAACTATCAGACTGGGTTTCAGTAGGCCTTTAATAATGACTAGTTAAGAGCCAATATGTTACTAATTTGCATGTTAATGAGCAACAATAATTAATGGTGAATGTGTTCACCATACTCAAGTGTTACCATGTTTTATTACTGCTGCACAAAATGAACCGTGCATGAACATCACCTTGTTCAAAGAACAAAACCAACACAGTGCATAAACTCACAACAAATTACACACCTGCAAATCAGTGTGACTTCTGCTGTTGCCGTATCTGTAATACGCCGATAGGGAGAAGTTTTTATTGAGACGATGAGTCGGGTGTGTTTTGACCTCCACCGAACCCCTGAGGCCGACTCACCGCACCCCTAGGGTTCAATCGAACCCAGGTTAAGAACCACTGGGCTAGAGTATACAAATTAGTTTTAAGATGAGACTTAACTGCTTAAACATGATAGGCCAAATAGCATCCACTCGTATCCAGGGGCTGGGGGCCACATCTGCGGTCCCCTCCAATGTTCCTTACTGCTCCCAATTGGTTGAGTTTGTTCTTGCCCTGATGTGGGATCTGAGCCGGCAACCCTTTGAGACAACAGTGATTAAGGGCTGTATAAATAAACTTTGATTGATTGATTGATACTAGGAGCCATAGCAGCTACACAACGGCTAAGCACACAATACAACACAAGCTAAACATATGCAACAAGTGTACTTAATTGATTAAAATTGCAGTCTAAAATTACACATTTGTCAAAATAATCAAGTATCAAGTAATCATAGTTGCATAGTACTTGCAGATATACTGTATATTATCCAAGGAAAAAGTTTATTAGAAAGTATCCAGTAACAAATGTGTCCGCATTATTCCACGTACTGCGTCATTTGTAGATTTGCGGCCACAACAATTCATGACTTCAGGTCATGAGTTATTGTTGCCACTAGGTAATACCAAAAAACAAATAACACTCAACTTTGACTTAAAGACAGCATAAGTCCATTCTAGACGTTTAAAAATAAAGTTATTGTTTTACATACCTACTATTTTTCTCTCTTTGACTACTTTCACTTGACCAAACGCAACAAAATAAGGAAAGTATGTATTTTTCCTGCTGATATCATATCAGATCAAGTATCAGCCAATACTCAAGGCTCCAATATCGGTGTCGTATAGGAAGTAAAAAAAGTTGTATGCATGAAGCGAAGCACCAAAACAGGACATGGAGTGCATTGAACCAGCATTGTCAGTTTGACGGCTTATTAACCCTCCTGATTGACAACCAGAGGTGATTGCTAATTCAATTTACAGTTTCACTTGAGTAAAAAGCTTGTTTTTTTTGTACTGGGTCGCCAAATGTGAATATACCCTTTGTAACTACAGGGATCAAGTGTATCAGTAATATTATGTGAAATAATATTTTACTTTGAGGTGACAAATAGTGATGCAGCGTTAAAAAGGTCTCCAGGCAGACAGGGAGATGAAAGTCTGATGACAAATGTTGTCCTTGGGCGCAGTGCCAGGCAGGGATTCCTGGCAGACACCATGCAGACAAACAAATCAGGCTGCTGGCAGCTCTTTAGACAAATTGGAGACAGCCACCGACACAATACGGCAGCACAGAGAGAATGACGTCATGCTGTCTGCTGGCTGGCAGCAAGTGGCACTTCCTTCACAATATTACACCAATCAAACACGTTAGTCTGAGAAAGAGCAATTTTTTTTGAAAACGGCAACAAACCACAGAGTGCTGCCGCTAATGAAGGAAGTACAAAGTCTTGCATCACACACAGTCTATCATTTCAGGACAATTCTGTCTGCCACACAGAGGAAACTCTACCTGTGTGATTGGCCATCACTTTGCAACATAAGTGGATCTGTAAGCACCTGAGGCAGTTACATCACAGCTTCTTTAATGAGGGAGGCTATGCCGTGGACGAGTTGTGGTCAGGTGTGCTTCAGGCTTCAATAAGCCTGTTTTTATCACCTAAACCCTAAACCTGAAGTCAACATTTTCATGTATATGTGAATGCTGGTGGAGAAAGAAGATCACCTCATGACCCCTGTCATTATCTAAATAAAAGGTCATTAAGCTGCACCCGAGAGTGCTCACCTCCCCCCGATGACCCGTCATCACCCAGCCATCACCTGCACGTTGGCATTCCTCTGCTTTTATTCCCATCTTCTTCACACTCCCCTGCTAGTTCACACCTCTATTGTAAAACGGGTCCAAAGTGTGTGATGTTCCGTCCCCGTGGCCCCCTGCTGCGCCCTTCACACCCCAGTGTGGCCTCACCAACAAGGAGGTCATTTAAACCTCACCTCCACTGCCACACACACATGTTTACACGCACATTATTGTCAAGGTATGGGTGCATTTACACAACAAGCACATCCGGTTTCACACCCAGACAACAAACTTTTCAGAACAACTGTTCACACAGGTCGGCAAAAATGACAAAATACATATCACGCCATAAGTACGCCCTTTTGCCACGGAAAGAATCAATCAATCAATGTTTATTTATATAGCCCTAAATCACAAATGTCCTAAAGGGCTGCACAAACCACAACAACATCCATGGCCACCGGACCGGGCCCCCTCCACAAGGGAGAGGGGGACAGAGGAGAAAAAGAAAAGAAACGGCAGATCAACTGGTCTAAAAAGGGGGTTTATTTAAAGGCTAGAGCAGTGGTTCTCAATCTTTTTTGAGTGATGTACCCCCTGTGAACGTTTTTTAATTCAAGTACCCCCTAATCAGAGCAAAGCATTTTTGGTTGAAATAAAGAGATAAAGAAGTAAATTATAGTACTATGTCATCAGTTTCTGATTTATTAAATTGTATAACAGTGCAAAATATTGCTCATTTGTAGTGGTCTTTCTTGAAATATTTTGAAAAAAAGATATAAAAATGACTAAAAACTTGTTGAAAAATAAACAAGTGATTCAATTATAAATAAAGATTTCTACACATAGAAGTAATCATCAACTTAAAGTGCCCTCTTTGGGGATTGTAATAGAGATCCATCTGGATTCATGAACTTAACTCTAAACATTTCTCCACAAAAAAAGGAATCTTTAACGTCAATATTTATGGAACATGTCCACAAAAAAATCTAGCTGTCAACACTGAATATTGCATTGTTGCATTTCTTTTCACAGTTTATGAACTTATATTTATATTTTGTTGAAGTATTGTTCAATGAATATATTTATTAAGGATTTTTGAATTGTTGCTATTTTTAGAATATTTAAAAAAAATCTTACTTACCCCTTGGCATACCTTCAAGTACCCCCAGGGGTACGCGTACGCCATTTGAGAACCACTGGGCTAGAGTATACAAATGAGTTTTAAGATGAGACTTAAATGCTTCTACTAAGGTGGCATCTCAAACTGTTACCGGGAGGGCATTCCAGAGTACTGGAGCCCGAATGGCAAACGCTCTATAGCCCGCAGACTTTTTTTGGGCTCTGGGTATCACTAATAAGCCGGAGTCCTTTGAACGCAAATTTCTTGCCGGGACATATGGTATAATACAATCGGCAAGATAGGATGGAGCTAGACCGTGTAGTATTTTATACGTAAGTAGTAAAACCTTAAAGTCACATCTTAAGTGCACAGGAAGCCAGTGCAGGCGTAATGTGATCAAACTTTCTTGTTCTTGTCAAAAGTCTAGCAGCCGCATTTTGTACCAACTGTAATCTTTTAATGCTAGACATAGGGAGACCCAAAAATAATACGTTACAGTAATCGAGACGAGACATAACAAACACATTGATAATGATCTCAGCGTCGTTAGTGGACAAAATGGAGCGAATTTTAGCGATATTACGGAGATGAAAGAAGGCCATTTTAGTAACGCCTTTAATGTGTGACTCAAACGAGAGAGTTGGGTCGAAGATAATACCCAGATTCTTTACAGAGTCGCCTTTTTTAATTGTTTGGTTGTCAAATGTTAAAGTTGTATTAATAAATAGCGCTGACTACAATCCGGCGTGTTGGTCAGCTTTAGGGGCATGTAGAGTTGGGTGTCATCAGCATAACAGTGAAAGCTAACACCGTATTTGCGTGTGACGTCACCTAGCGGCAGCATGTAGATACTGAAGAGTGCAGGGCCAAGGACCGAACCCTGGGGAACTACACACGTTACCTTAACATAGTCCGAGGTCACATTGTTATGGGAGACGCACTGCACCCTGTCAGTAAGATAAGAGTTAAACCAAGACAGGGCTAAGTCTGACATACAAATTCGTATTTTGATACGCTCTAATAAAATATTATGATCGACGGTATCAAAAGCAGCGCTAAGATCGAGGAGCAGCAATATAGATGACGCATCAGAATCGATCGTTAGCAATAGATCATTAGTCATTTTTACGAGGGCTGTCTCCGTAGAGTGATTTGCCCTGAAACCGGATGGAAAGGTTTCACATAGATTGTTAGACGCTAAGTGTTCATTTAGCTGCTCTGCAACAATTTTTTCGAGAATTTTTGAAATAAAGGGAAGGTGAGACACCGGTCGGTAGTTTACCATGAGGTCAGGATCGAGGTTAGGTCTTTTAAGGAGAGGATGAATAACCGCTTTTTTGAATGCTAGGGGAACATTGCCAGAGGAAAGTGATAAGTTTATAATATTTAGCACTGATGGACCTAATAATACAAAGAGCTCCTTGATAAGTTTCCCAGGAAGTGGGTCAAGTAAACATCCATCCATCCATCCATTTTCTACCACGTATTCCCTTTTGGGGTCACTGGGGGCGCTGGCGCCTATCTCAGCTACAATCGGGCGGAAGGCGGGGTACACCCTGGACAAGTCGCCACCTCATCGCAGGGCCAACACAGATAGACAGACAACATTCACACTCACATTCACACACTAGGGCCAATTTAGTGTTGCCAATCAACCTATCCCCAGGTGCATGTCAAGTAAACATGTTGTTTCTTTTATTCCATTTACACGTTGTAACAATTCTTCTAATTTTATTTCGTCAAAATGAGAAAAACAATGTGGGATATTTGCAGTATCCTCCGTATATACAGTCGTATCTGTGTTAATAGAACCCAGTTGTAGCTGGGACGCATTGTCTTTAATTTCCTTTCTAATGAGATAAATTTTCTTATGAAAGATGGTACTGTACTAAACAAAGATTTAGGATCGTTTTTATTAAGTCGGATGAGATTTGAGTAATATTTAACAGTAGCTAAGGTAAGCATGCGTTTATAAGTTATTAAACTATCACTCCATGCTTGGTGGAAAACCTCAAATTTAGTAGCGCGCCATTTGCGTTCCAGCTTTCTACAAGATAATTTATGAGCTCTAGTTTCTTCTGTAAACCATGGAGTACGCCTTTTTGGAGCCTTTTTTAACTTCAGCAGTGCTATACTATCAATGGTTTCGCGCAGGGCGTCGTTAAAGTTGTTAGTGAGGTTATCAATAGAGCCCACATAATTATGGAATGGTGCCATTACCGAGGGCAGTAGGTCAGCAAGAGTCGCCGTTGTGGCAGCATTAATGTTGCGGCTGCTATAGCAGTTATTATTATTATTAGCTTGCTGAACATGAGTCTGAACTTCGAATTGTATAAGGTAATGATCGGACATTACTTTAGTATACGGGAGTATCATAACTTTGGAAACGGTGATACCCCTGACAAGCACTAGGTCTATCGTATTACTGTTGCGATGCTTGGGTTCATTTATTATTTGTGTAAGACCACAGCTATCAATTATAGTCTGGAGCAATATTAATAATGTTGCGTTTATTATGCGTAGTGCGCTTAAAATAATTACAACCATATCTAGGAATTGATATGACGGGAATTTTTAGATTTTTTGCTTGGTGCTGCGATAATACACAACATTATGTGAGTTGTGTATTAGTCTAAGAGAATTGCTATGTGTACAGGGATTATCCAGCCTGGCGCTAGCTCGTTCTAACTTAACTGACTCCTCACCCAGACTAGCAGGCTCTGTAATTGCCTGTGATCGGACTTGCTCTAGTGCAGTTAGTCAAGTGTGACTTAAACAGGAATCTATTTTCCTGGACAAGATGATAGCGCCTTCCCGGTTAGGGTGAAGGCCGTCCCTCATCAGCAAGCTAGGTTTGCGCCAGAAAGAGGGCCAGTTATCAATATATGTTAGTCCCTGTTGTCTACAGAAGCTAGCCAGCCACTTATTAGGCGAGACTAATCTGCTATATCTCTCATCATTGCCTCTCGCAGGCAGGGGGCCAGAGACAATTACTCGATGCCTGGACATCTTTCTAGAGGGATCACAAGTCCTGGCTATGTTTCTCTTTGTAATCTCTGACTGTCTCATCCTAGTGTCATTGGAGCCAACGTGTACAACTATGTTTGCATAACTAGTGGTGCGATTAGCCTGTCGTACGTGTTTACTAGGCCTGTTGCGGGTTAGCTCCCTAAGATTAGCTTCATTGTCAGGTGCGCTGGCCCCGGGAATACACTTAATTGTGGCTGGTCTGCTAAGCTTTATGTTTCGGGCGATGGAGTCCCATATGACTAAAGTGTGGTGCTCGGTAGACTGGGGTGTACGACTAGCTAAAGGGCTAAATCTGTTATGTGTCTCAACCGGTACACCGTAGCTAGTAGGCCGCTTAGGACTGCTACTGACTGGGCTAGTTAGCTCGCTACAGCTAACGCTAGCAGATGTGTCCGTAACATCTAAGGTAACGAAATCATACTGCTCTAACTGGCGGACACGGCTCTCTAGCAGAGCCAACCTATCCATGAGAATAGAATAGAATAGAATAGAGTTTTATTGTCATTATTGCAATGAACAGGTTCAAAGAACAACGAAATTGGAGCAGCTCCTCCTAAGGTGCATATACAATATGGTAGTATAAATAAAAAAAAATAAATAAATAAAAAAAAAATAAATTAAAAAAAAAAAGATAGAGATGACAGATGTATCTATGTATACATACATAAAACATTATTTCACATTGTAGTCCAAAAAAATAGAAAAACATTTAAACATTACACATGAGGACATGATGGACATATGGACACTCAGTGCCTGTTTAGTGCTACTATGGCTCTTGGGTAAAAGCTATTTTTTAGTCTATTGGTGCTCGCTTTTAGCACCCTGTAACGTCTGCCTGAGGGTAGCAGTTCCAGGTGGCTGTGCCCGGGGTGGAATGGGTCTTTCAGGATGCTCTGTGCTTTCCTGAGACAGCGGGAGCTGTACAGGTCAGCCAGGGGGGGGAGGGGGCATCCGATTAACTTCTGGGCGGTCTTTATGACTCTCTGGAGCGCCGTTCTCTCTGCGGCCGTGCAGCTGCTGAACCACACGCAGATGCAGTAGGTCAGGATGCTCTCAATGGAGCACCGGTAGAAGGACACCAGCAGTTCCTGTGAGAGGTGGTTGTTCCTGAGTATTCTCAGGAAGTGCAGTCTCTGGTGTGCCTTCTTGATGGTAGCCGTGGTGTTGGTGCTCCAGGATAGGTCGTTGGCCAGGTGGACTCCCAGGGAGCGGAAGTCGGAGACCCTCTCCACACAGTCACCACTGATGATCAGGGGCAGGATGTCCGTTTTTTTCCTCCTGAAGTCTATGACCAGCTCCTTGGTCTTGGAGGTGTTCAGGGCCAGGTTGTTGACTTTGCACCAATCCGACAGCTTCTCCACCTCATCCCGATATGCAGCCTCGTCTCCCTCCGAGATGAGCCCCACTACGGTGGTGTCATCCGCAAATTTGATGATGGAGTTGCTGGAGTGGGCAGGTGTGCAGTCGTATGTGTAGATGGAGTAGAGAAGGGGGCTCAGCACGCAGCCTTGTGGAGAGCCGGTACTGAGGTGCAGGCTTGATGACATGTGGCGACCCAACTGCACCCTCTGGGGGCGGTTGGATAAGAAGTCCTTAATCCACATGCAGATGGAGTTCGAGAGACCCAGGTCTGACAGTTTGGACACCAGTCTATCAGGAATAATGGTGTTAAATGCCGAGCTATAATCCACAAAAAGCAGCCGCACGTAGCTTCCCCCCGTCTCCAGGTGACCCAGGGAGGAGTGTAGGGCTGTGGCGATGGCGTCCTCTGTGGACCTGTTGGCTCTGTAGGCAAACTGGTGTGGGTCGAGCTCGGGAGGGAGGACTGAGGTGATATGGGTCCGTACCAGCTTCTCGAAGCACTTCATAGCTATAGGTGTAAGTGCAACTGGACGGTAGTCATTCAGACATCTGACAGAGTTCTTCTTCGGCACCGGGATTATTGTGGAGGTCTTCAGGCATGATGGGATGACGGCCTGGGAGAGGGACTGGGTGAAGATCTTCGTAAATACTCCGGCCAGCTGGTCTGCACAGTCTCTTAGTACCTGTCCCGGGACTCCATCTGGGCCCGTAGCCTTCCTAGGGTTCACTGCCTTCAGCGTGCGTCTCACCTCATGCTCCTCCAGTATAAGGGTGCAGCTGCTGTGGGTGTTGGGTGGAACTGTTGTGACGGCTGCAGGTGTTTTTCTCTCAAATCGGGCGAAGAAGCTGTTTAACTCCCCCGCTCGAGAGGCGTCGCCGTCAGCCGAAGGGTTACTGGGTCTGAAGTTGGTCATGTCTTTTATTCCTTTCCATACCTCCTTGGTGTTGTTGCTCTGCAGGTGGGCTTCCATTTTCCTCCTATGTTCGGCTTTTGCCTCTCTGATGCCTCTCTTCAGATTGGCTCTGGCAGCACTGTAGAGTGCCAGGTCCTGCGCTTTGAAGGCACTGTCTCTCTCTTTGAGTAAGCCCTGGACTGTTTTTGTCATCCAGGGCTTCCTGTTGGGGTAGACTCGGATGCGCTTGTCCACTGTGACAGTGTCTATGCAGTGTTTGATGTACCCCAGGACTGCTTCTGTGTACTGCTCCAAGTCTGGGTTTTCAAAAACTGACCAGTCTGTTGTATCAAAGCAGTCCTGCAGCTGTTCCATGGCTCCCTCCGGCCATGTTTTGACCGTTTTGGTTGTGATAGGAGCACTTTTTCTTATTGGTGTGTAAGCTGGCAAAAGGAGCAGGGATATGTGGTCAGACTTGCCTAATTGGGGAAGTTGTTTGGCTCTATATCCTTTTTTATGTTGGAATAGACTTTGTCCAGTGTGTTAGCTCCCCTCGTAGCACACTTCACATGCTGGTGAAGTTTGGGGAGCACTTTTTTCAGGTCGACATGATTAAAGTCCCCCGCTATGATGTGGATGCCGTCGGGATATTTGTTCTGTTGTGCACTGATTGTATCGTGCAACAGAGCTAGCGCCGTGCTAGCGTTAGCATCGGGAGCTATATACACGTTTGTGATCAGGACAGCAGAGTGCTCCCTGGCTAGATGGAAGGGTCGGCATTTAACTGTAAAATATTCCAGATCTTGGGAACAGTGGCTGTTAACTACCTTTGAATCAGAAGTCCACTTGTTGTTTAGGTAGGTTAGCAGTCCACCCCCACGCCGCTTGCCGGAAGACACTGCGTTTCTGTCCTGTCTGTGTGCTGTGTGACCGGTTAGCTCCATGCTAGCGTCGGGTATGGAGGACGTTAGCCAGGTTTCCGTAAACAATAGGGCGCAGCTGTCCATCACAGTGTTTTGTGCTACACGGAGCCTCACCTCGTCCATCTTGTCCTCTTCACCATGAGGAGCGAGCGACCTCGCATTAGCCAGGAATTAGTACAGAAATACTTAATGAGTAAGGTGCACGAAGCGCAGGATGCCATACTCACAGTATTTTCTGTCGCCGAATGGAGTGCCAGCTGTCTTCGGGAAGTGGTGGTCACGGTGGCGGAGGAATGGCTTCCTTCAGACCGGCGCTGCCTTTCTCTAAGATAGCTTCATTAGCTTAGCAGCTAGTTAGCTGAAGGCGCAGTGGTGAGACAGAGATTGGGTGATTTGCAAGTTAAATGGAACTACTAAATACAGTATGTTCAGGAAGTTGTAAAGAAAGCTGCAAAACAATTGAAAGCACACAAATAGAACGATACTTAGCTTTTTTGCAACAGCGAGCAGTCAGCGAGCAGACACTCCAGGTCAAGAAGACTCACTCCTGTAATATTTAGAAACAGACAAAAGTGACGATACCGAACAATGTACTGAAAGATACTGAATACCATCATACATGTTGAATTGTGGTTAAAGGGAACATTTTAAAAACCAACCTAAGTATTTCTGTACTTCAAATAATAGTACAGAAATGTGTATTTTTATTCAGAAAATACAAAAAATAATAATGTAAACTGAAAAAATACAAAATAAAAACCCAAAAAATATGTTTTTTTTCTTCATTTCAATTGATCTATTTAACATGTTATTTGTTTAATATTATTCAACATTGAGTTAATAAAACTAAGAAGGATTAAAAATTGAAAAAGTTCAAATTTGATTAAAACAGATGAAGTACTCAATGAATGAATGAGAACAATTATTTACCGGTATGTCACATACAACAAACTCTGCCCTGTAATGGACAACAATGATGGCACCTTTACCCTAATATTTTGTTGCACAATCTCTTGAAGTACTGTATTTTTCAGATTACAAATCGCTCCGGACTATACGTCGCTCCGGAGTATTCTTCGCACCGGCCGAAAATGCATAATGAAGAAGGAAAAAAAACATATATAGGTCGCATTGGAGTATAAGTCGCATTTTTGGGGGAAATTTATTTGATAAAATCCAACACAAAGAATAAACATTTGAAAGGCAATTTAAAATAAATAAAGAATAGTGAACAACAGGCTGAATAAGTGTACGTAATATGAGGCATAAATAACCAACTGAGAAGGTGCCTGGTATGTTAACGTAACATATTATGGTAAGAGTCATTCAAATAACTATAACATATAGAACATGCTATACGTTTACCAAACAATCTGTCACTCCAAATCGATTAATCCGAAGAAATTTTCTTCCTCGATGTCGCTTCTAAACAACTCTGCCAACTCCAAAGGTATGCGGCGCTTCCTCTTGTCGTTTTCTGCTGCATACTTCTCTACGTCCAGTTTGTAGTACTATCTAATCTAATCTAATCTAATCTAATCTAATCTAATCTGCAGTACATTATTTCCTTTTTGGTAGCATTTTTGTTCAGCCCTTCTCAGATTTTATAAATTACCGCCAACGATGAAATGATCCATTTTAATAGCTACGGCAGTAGCATATAGCATGTAGCAGTTAGCATTCCATGACCCACAATGCACTTCTGCCATGACCCTCCCCCGCCAAATTCTTATTTGTTCACGTGTGTGTGACGATTGCTGACATTTTCTTCGTCTCTTCCGCAAGTGAGATAAATAATATTATTTGATATTTTACGGTAATGTGTTAATAATTTCACACATAAATCGCTCCGGAGTAGATGTCGCACCCCCGGCAAAACTATGAAAAAAACTGCGATTTATAGTCTGAAAAATACGGTAATTACTGCAACGAATCACTTCCTGAACTCTTAAAAGCTATCTGCACATAGACAAATTATTAGGATTAAAAGACGAACCAGAATAAAAACGCTTCAGGTAAACATGCCATTCGTAATATTGTGACCCATTTACATAAGTTTGGATCAAAATTTCCTTCCGATAGAGATGAGTTGTGTATGCCGATGCTGTACATGTAACACCACACGGAGCCAGAGTCTGATGCCCATTTTAAACTTTTTTTTGCCGACTTTAACACGCTAACGGAAAATATATATATATAGGGTTATTGGGTTATGCTATGTGTGTGCGTGTGTTTGTATACATATATATATATATATATATATATATATATATATATATATATATATATATATATATATATATATATATATATATATATATATATATATATATATATATATATATATATATATAGGGACGGCGTGGCGCAGTGGGAGAGTGGCCATGTGCAACCCGAGGGTCCCGGGTTCAAATCCCACCTAGTACCAACCTCGTCACGTCCGTTGTGTCCTGAGCAAGACACTTTACCCTTGCTCCTGATGGGTGCTGGTTGGCGCCTTGCATGGCAGCTCCCTCCATCAGTGTGTGAATGGGTAAATGTGGAAGTAGTGTCAAAGCACTTTGAGTACCTTGAAGGTAGAAAAGCGCTATACAAGTACAACCAATTTATATATATATATATATATATATATATATATATATATATATATATATATATATATATATATATATATATATATATATATATATATACAGTACCTCTATTTTGTTTCCATTCTCTATTTTGTTTCCATTCAAACCCCTGTTATTTACTTTTTACTTTTTTTAAATTGATCTCAACTCTGTACACCACTGCTGGAATTTTAATTTTCCTGAAGGAACTCTCCCGAAGGAATCAATAAAGTACTATATATCTATCTATTTATCTATATATATATATAAATATATAAATATATATATATATATATATATATATATATATATATATAAATAAATAAATGATAAATGGGTTGTACTTGTATAGCGCTTTTCTACCTTCAAGGTACTCAAAGCGCTTTGACACTACTTCCACATTTACCCATTCACACATACATTCACACACTGATGGAGGGAGCTGCCATGCAAGGCGCCAACCAGCACCCATCAGGAGCAAGGGTGAAGTGTCTTGCTCAGGACACAGCGGACGTGACGAGGTTGGTACTAGGTGGGATTTGAACCAGGGACCCTCGTGTTGCGCACGGCCTCTCTCCCACTGCGCCACGCCGTCCCTATATACATACAGACACAAACACACACACTAGGGTTGTACAGTATACAGGTACTAATAAAGTACCGCGATATAAATCAATTGAAATTGGTACTATACTGCTTTTGAAAAGTACCGGTACTGTTCTTTCATCTGCAGTGACTACAGAGCCAAAGCGCAAGATGTTGAGTGTGTGAAAACGCACACACAAAGTGCATACAAGCAATAACAACTACTAGAGGAGGAATGGCAAAAAATTTAAATTTTACTGGTTAATAAAGAGGTTGTGTGAAGCGCAATATGGAGGTATTTGGGCTTCAAAACTAACGATAAAGGTGACGATTTTAACAAGGAAGCAACAGGCTTCAATCGTTGCTTTAAAACACGCCTCGCCAAATGTGGCAATTAGTATTACCACCTTTACGTCAAACGTAGGTAAATATTTAATTACTAAGCATTCAGATCTGCACAAGGAGTTAAAAGGGTGACAGGAAATAATGTTGTTACACAGGTCCTGATGTTCGGCTCCTGTGCGGACTGTAGTCGAGATGCAACACAACCTAATACGCATGTGCGGAAAATGCGCACGTCATAGTCATTTCCAGTGTTGCTTTGTGTGCAAGTTCTTAAATGTACCTTATCTGAACAAAATCAAGTGCTGTGGTATTTCAATTAACTGAAATCCAGTGTGCTGTGGGGCCCTATTGTAGTGAATCACACCTGAGCCATTATAAATTAATCAAATCTTTATTAGACACTTAAACAATGTATTTAACAACATTTTACATCAATCAATCTAGATCTAGATATCTGGTCAGGACACTCCTCACTCTTTTGCCTTCACCTTCATTGTCCATTCGTTTTTGGTGACTTAATATACTCTGGACCTAGACGTTGAGTCCGCGACATATACATGGCAGACAATAACTGATACAGACCGCTTTGCCAGTCGCTGTTTTACGTAGTCTTCCCTCGATGGCCAGGTAATACAAAGCACACGCTACCTTTTTTGTCACATCCACGGGAACTCGCATTCTCATTTACTCTCCTTCGACAAATGGACAAAGTTTTTCGGTAAGTAGAATCACAGCTGACCCGGACATTCAAAAGTTCCCTTGCCGTCTGAGATGTGTTGTATCCGAAATAGCTGCTATCGGCGTTTTCTTCTCTTAAGGTATTCATGTGTGATTTCCACAACTTTCTGTACATGTAAAAGAATGGGAAACACTGGCATGTCTGGATGACTCGCCTCCATATTTCCAGTGGTTAGCTCCGTTATGTAGCTTGCTGTGGCACGTTCTTTCTGATGTCACTTCCTGTGTGGGGCTTCCTCTCCCAACTCAGTTTGTAAACAATCAATGAATCCATACAAAGCTAAGAGTTTGGAGATTCCAGAAATACACGGTGTACTTACCTGTGTCAAAAAATATCCAAGGAGGGGAATCTTAAACAATGGTTTAGTGTAGCTAAAACGGGGGTGAGGCTAAATAATTATTTGTATAAATGGTTATCTGGATTAGTGTAGACACTAACTCTCAGGTTTTAACTGGCGCTTTCTCTCGACTGCATATTTCAGTTCTTTCCACGAATGTTCATTAAGATTAAAACCAGGTTCACTTTAGAAGACGGTGTACTTTTGCCACTTTGTGGTTCACTTACTGCGATCTCAGTGCCTGGCAATTTGAGTATTGAAATTTAATATTAAAATGACGTAATCAATGAGTTGTCTGACTTGGTGGAAAATTCAGGGTCCAGAAGGTAACCCCAGCCATAATCGAGGGAACAGGTACTGTAGTCCAATATATCGTACTTAGCTATACTTGTGTTTTGGATCATTGACAGAGACCAAGCTATCTAAAACTGGGAAATTCATTTCACTCCAAAATACCTTAATAGCCTTGAGATTTCTCTGCACAGATTAAATGAAGCAACGCAGCCTTAGAACACAGTCGGGTTTCATTGTGTTTTTAACACCACAGAGGTGGCTGACATTGCTATAAAACCCCCTTTATATCATTCATATTGTTACGCTTACTGTACCAAGGCAGCCCCAAGTGTAAATCTAGAATGATAAGGAATGGACCTCTGTCAAAACCTCTGACCTTTCACATCAGACAGCAACAGCGTTCCTCTGTTCGTGTTTGTGTTTGTTTGTGTCGGGGAGGCTTGAGCGGGCGCGGCTCTGTTTGGTATTGGGTACCATCTGTGACCTTGTAAAAGAGAAGTGATTAAAATTAATGTGGGAAATCTGACCATGTGTTTCTCCTTTCTTTCTTTGCTATTCAGTTTTAACACAGAGTGGATTATGTTCACTTGTAAGGTATTTACTGAAGATGCTACATTTATATGATATACTGAATGTAAAAACAAATGAACAATTACTAAGTTTTAGTGGTCGAACGTTATTAATGTATTACTCCTTGAATACTTTTGATGCTTTTATGACAAGTGATCTATTAAATGTGTTTATGTTGTGTGTTAAAAAGGAAATACACTATTTTGCCAGCAGTTTATGTAGACTTTATAGTCACTAAGTCCTGTATACCTGAAGGGCATTACACAAGACAAAACAGAG
Source organism: Nerophis ophidion (assembly GCF_033978795.1). Taxonomy (NCBI): domain Eukaryota; kingdom Metazoa; phylum Chordata; class Actinopteri; order Syngnathiformes; family Syngnathidae; genus Nerophis; species Nerophis ophidion. Next base: position 46,920,440 of record NC_084613.1, read on the forward strand.
TCATGCTGACCTCCTTATTTGATTCAATTGAACAATCTAACGAGCTATAGAAAAATTAATTAAAAACTAACAGAGGTGGGTAGTAACGCGCTACATTTACTCTGTTACATTTACTTGTGTAACTTTTGGGATAAATTTAACTTCTACGAGTAGTTTTTATGCAACATACTTTTACTTTTACTTGAGTATATTTATAGAGAAGAAACGCTACTTTTACGCCGTTCCATTTATCTACATTCAGCTCGCTACTCGCTACTTTTTTTTTATCGATCTGTTAATGTTTGTTTTGGTTAATGACAGAGCTTCAAAGTAGGATCTACGCATGCCTGCGTTTCACCAATCACATGCAGTCACTGGTGACGTTGGACCAATCAAACAGAGCTAGGCGGTCACATGACCCGACTTAAACATAAACCAGTTTAAAAAGCTTTTTAAATCATTTATCATTAGTAAATATAAGAAAGAAGAGAAAAATTGTTTTAGAAAGACAATAATATATATGTATATAAATACAATTTATGATTTCATAATTATACATATAGGTTATATTAAAATGTATATATTACCACTTTATATGGAATTTAAATGAATTGTGTATATATAATATATATATATATATATACATATATATATATGTGTGTATATATATATATATATATATATATATATATATATATATAAGTGTACAAATGTATATGTTTGATTTAAATGTTAAACTGTGTATATGAGACGTGTGCTACATATATGTTGCTTATATATTGTTTAAAAAAAAAAGTAATATAAGTGAAGCATGTTTTAGATTTTATATATTTTGAACCTTGTTCTTGTTGTGATGGGGTAGGTTTACATAAGCGTTGCTTCAACCTACACCCTTTCGGCTCAATCATTGCACAAATGAGTGTTTTTTTTTTTGTTTTTGTTTTTTTGTTTTTTTCTTTTCTTGTTGTTGTTCTGTGTTTTATGTGAAGACTGCCGAGAAAAAAAAAAAAAAAAAAACAAGTTGAAAAACTTATTGGGGTGTTACCATTTAGTGGTCAATTGTACGGAGTATGTACTGTACTGTGCAATCTAATAATAAAAGTTTCAATCAATCAATCAAAAGTGTAAAGGAAAAAAGACACTTTTTATTTCAACCTTACTTCCCGTCAAAAGCCTAAAGACTGATCGCACAGTTCCTGTCTTCACAATAAAAGTGCCGATCCATCGCGCCTGCACTAACAAAATAAGAGTCTCCGAAAGCCAGCGCAAACAAGCGAGCAAGCTACGGAGTTTGCCGCCAATGTATTTCTTGTAAATTGTATAAAAACGAATATGGAAGCTGGACAGATAAGATGCCAAAAACCAACGACTTTCATGTGGTATTAGACAGAAAAGAGGAACTTTTTTTCTCCTCCATTTGAAAATGTGGACGTCTGATTCCAATCATTGCAAGTCATCAGAATCAGGTAATACACCAACTTATATTCTTGTCTTCATGAAAGATAGGAATCTATATGTTAAACATGCATGTATATTTATTAAAACACCTTTAACATGTCAACAAAAACGGCAAAATAAATAAATATAAATTATATACTGTATATATAAATGTATGTATATATATATATATAAATGTATGTATATATATATATATATATATATATATATATATATATATATATACATATATATATATATATATATAGTGTATATATCCATCCATCCATTTACTACCGCTTATTCCCTTTCGGGGTCGCGGGGGGCGCTGGCGCCTATCTCAGCTACAATCGGGCGGAAGGCGGGGTACACCCTGGACAAGTCGCCACTTCATCGCAGGGCCAACACAGATAGACAGACAACATTCACACTCACATTCACACACTAGGGCCAATTTAGTGTTGCCAATCAACCTATCCCCAGGTGCATGTCTTTGGAAGTGGGAGGAAGCCGGAGTACCCGGAGGGAACCCACGCATTCACGGGGAGAACATGCAAACTCCACACAGAAAGATCCCATGCCTGGATTTGAACCCAGGACTGCAGGAACTTCTTATTGTGAGGCAGACGCACTAACCCCTCTTCCACCGTGAAGCCCATAGTGTATATATATATATGATATGTGCGTGTATATATGATGTGCGTGTGTATGTATATGTATATATGAGGTAGATCACCTCGACTTGGTAATTTATTAAGTAATTGATAAACGTTGAAAAACTTATTGGGGTGTTACCATTTAGTGGTCAATTGTACGGAATATGTACTGCACTGTGCAATCTACTAATACATGTTTCAATCAATTAATCAATCAGTCAATCAATCAATCAAATCAATGAATGCCTACTGAGTCTATGGTGCTGTTAAGTTATTGTGGCTCAATATGCCATTTTTTTATTTTATTTTAATGTACTATTATTTAATATATATTGTTGTTCTAGTTGCTTAAGAGATATTCCTGGCTCTGAATTTGCTCATTGCTATTTTTATGTTTTTATGCAATATTTGTTGCCGTAATCAGTTTACTCATCAGTTACTCAGTACTTGAGTAGTTTTTTCACAACATACTTTTTACTTTTACTCAAGTAAATATTTGGGTGACTACTCCTTACTTTTACTTGAGTAATAAATCTCTAAAGTAACAGTAGTCTTACTTGAGTACAATTTCTGGCTACTCTACCCACCTCTGCAAACTAATAATGCTAAAATGTTACAGGCACTGTACAAGGGGCATTAAATATGTTAAAAATGTTCATGATTCTGCGATGAGGTGTCGACTTGTCCAGGGTGTACTCCGCCTTCTGCCCAATTGTAGCCGACCCCAAAGGGAATAAGCGGTAGAAAATGGATGGATGTTCATGATGCTGTATTACTACCAGGGCATAAAAACTCTGTGCGGTTGTTTAGGGCTACAACCACTAGGGGGCGCCACATGATTATGACCACCGGTCACTTCAATAGCTGATCATCATCGTGGTCGTTGTGCTCTGGCGTTTTCTACTTTGACGGACTGATTGCATCATGGATTAGTAATTGATTATTATTTGTTTCTGCTAAATGTTTATTCAGCGGTGAGTCAACATGTTCTTTATGGTAGTTTTAGTTCGGTTTAGCAGCATCATGGCCGTGTCCATTCAAAAGCCCATAGAGATAATTGCTAGTTTAACATCGCGTCAAACACCGTCATTGTGACACATTTACGGCCATATTTCCAAAACAAACGTACTATTTAAGTTTATATTGTAGCCTAAAATTTTCCCTAACAATATAGTCTCTAAAGAACATTAGTTTTTATTCATAGTTTTTGCCCATTTATTGTGTTATTGTTATTTTTTTCAATTAATACTGAAGTGGCACAGCAGTTTTGAATGAATTTCACTACCAAGCAGATATCGAATATTTTTCTTTCCCCTTGGACCTATAGTATCAACTGTTTTGTTTTGTTTACCTTTTAACATAAACTTTGGACATTATTTGTAATACAAACACATGAATATTGAATACATTGGATTGAACTGGATTGTAGTTGTCAATGTAGAATTTTTGGTTATCATAGCTACATGATAATTTAAAGTAAATACACATTTTTACATAACTTGCATAGTTTTAATGATGCATTATTTCTTAATATCTAAGTACAAACGCACTTGAAGTATATTTTTGTTTGTTTAGTCTTTTATGCACACACTCAGGCTTCTATAGCCAAATCTACAGGTCACCAAGAGTAATACAGCGAACCCTTTTTTATGACTGTTAACTGGTTCTGGGCTTGGTCACGAAGTGGAAATCATTAATTATAAATTGAATATTTCATAGCTAAAGCTTAAGACACTTTCAAAATACACTTTTAACAATAATTTGGGTCAAATGCAGAGAATAATTGCACCACATCTAGTATGTGTGTGACAATCATTGGTACTTTAACTTCACAAGCTGAAAACTTCAAAGTGCGAAATGGTACGGCTATATTACAATACACGGCTGCAGTCTGCCCAAAGTGTGTTACAAAAGTAATATTTCAGACCGAAATGGGGCCACAAAGAATCTTGCTGAGGGCCTCAAAAAGCCCTCATTACCACCCAATATGATACAGTGGCATAACAGTAAGATATTATTATTCTTATTATTATTATTATTAAAGAGTTCTAACAGTGGCATTCGAAAGTGAACGTGTCACTCTTTGTAAAGTCAGGTGTACCTAGTCGTGTGGCCAGAGACCGTACAATAAAAATGTTATTTATTAAAGAGCGAGTGCAAACTGTTGACTCTTTTGTCCTTCCTCGCCTGGCGATGGCTGTCCAGCTCAGAAATAGCCGTGTGATGTGAGCGGCAGCTGTGCTTGTGCATAATAAACAGGCTTAAACATGCAGAGGCAGCATAAAACAGGTGCACACAAACACATGCATGCACACAACCTCTGATACACCACATTCCAACACGAGGCTGAGCAAGTTCCTCATCCTCACACCCTACATCTCAGACGTATATATGGCTACTAAGAGAAATGTGCTTAAAATGTGAAACATTGGTTGGAAGTGCCTCTCTATCATGGCTGAGGAGGGTGTTGTGTTGTGCAAAGGATGAGGTCACCAAGCAAATACATACTTGCTTTGTCTCACTGTCACTTTCTTAATTGGAAAGACAGCCTGGGTCATATCTCTCCTCAGTGAAGATCTTAATCTCCTCAGCCAGATTGGTGCAGACAATGTTTCATACTCAGTGGACATAAATATTGACACGTGTCCAGATGTGCAGTATGGCTTATAACATGACATTGGGACATGGTGGGGGGGTGACCTTGGTGATGACAAGTTCATTGACAGAGTGAAGATTGTGGCGACTTTATTCCACCGCTGGCTTCGCATCACTACCAGTTGTGTGTCAACTCTCTGACCAACCCATCGACTGCTATGATGAAATCTCACCAGCTGCTGTGTGGCACTGCCAGACCGGCAACACAATTCACGCGGGGAAGCACCGATACGGATGCCAAAGTGTGGCGCTGTGCTGCGCGGGGCGGGAAAAAAAGAGCGGGGACACGAGGCCAAGGGTTCCATTAAGGACCATCAAATATTCATCCGCCATACGGCACTGAGGCTTGGCTTGTTCCCCACTGCCGTATTAAAAAGAAAACCCACCAAGAAAAGGGCTGCTGAAAAACAACAACAAAGTGAGGACGCCTGCAGTGCAGCACCAAGATACGGCTTTAATTAGAATTCACCTGCACCCAGCTATGCTAAGTAATTCATTTGTAAAAGCTGGCAGAGCAACAATCAATACACATGAGCAATGTAACAGAGTGGAAGTTGGAAATACGTTAAAGGGGAACATTATCACCAAACATATGCAAGCGTCAATATATACCCTGATGTTGCAGAAAAAAGACCATGTATTTTTTTTAACCGATTTCCGAACTCTAAATGGGTGAATTTTGGCAAATTAAACGCCTTTCTGTTTATCGGTCATTTAGCGATGACGTCAGAACGTGACGTCACCGAGGTAACACACCCGACATATTCATTTTCACATTACAAACACCGGGTCTCAGCTCTGTTATTTTCCGTTTTTTCGACTATTTTTTGGAACTTTGGAGACATCATGCCTCGTCGGTGTGTTGTTGGAGGGTGTAACAACACTAACAGGGAGGGATTCAAGCTGCACCGATGGCAAGAAATCTGCCGCCAGACCCCCATTGAATGCACCAAAGTGTCTTCACATTTGACCGGCGATGCTAAGACAGACATGGCACAGAGATGTATGGATAACCTGCAGATGCATTTGCAACGATTAAGTCAACGAAATCACAAAGGTGAGTTTTGTTGATGTTGTTGATTTATGTGCTAATCAGACATATTTGGTCACGGCATGACTGCCAGCTAATCGATGCTAACATGCTACGCTAATCGATGCTAAAATGCTAATTACGCTAGCTGTATATACATTTGAAACTAGATCCCCACATTTAAAGCAGAACAAACACTTACCAATCGACGGATTTAAGTTGCTTCAGTGTCACAAGATGCAAAAGTCCTGATCGTTTGGTCTGCACATTTTACCGACGATGCTAATAAGGCAGCCATGCTATGGGCAACTTCATTAGGTACACCCACGCTATGGCCGAATAGCGTCAATAGCTATTCGCTCAATAGCTTAAATTTCTTCTTCAATTTCGTTTTCGCTATCTGCCTCCATACTCCGACCATCCGTTTCAATACATGCGTAATCTGTTGAATCGCTCAAGCCGCTGAAATCCGAGTCTGAATCCGAGCTAATGTCGCTATATCTTGCTGTGGTAACCGCTATGTTGTTTGTATTGGCAGCACTGTGTGACGTCACAGGGAAATGGATAGTGGTTTCGAAGATAGCGAAAATAAGGCACTTTAAAGCTTTATTTAGGGATATTCCGGGACCGGTAAAATTTTTTTAAAAACTTCAAAAAATACAACAAGCCACTGGTAACTGATTTTTATTGTTTTTAACCCTTTTGAAATGGTTATAATGTTCCCCTTTAAGACAGCAAAGGCACAAAATTAGAGATTTTTTATTACAACAGTATGTAAGAGCTTTGCATTAAACTAGATCAGAATCAGAAAAACTATTAATCCCCGAGGGGAAATTAAGATTTTCAGCACAATCCCATTGAAGAGCAGACAAACATTACAGGAAGACAGAACAGAATCCCTGAAGTGTCTACCACTTCTGGCGCCCCTTACAAAAAAGGTGAGAAACAGGACAACGCTGGGGCAGGGTGGGAGAAAATAAAAATCAGCCTGGGCCCCTAGAGAGGGGGTCCTGACCGAGGACATGGGAAAAAAAACTCCTCATAGATATAGCACACATTAGCATGTGTGTAAGAGGGAAACATCAAAGAACACAAAGGACATTAAAAGAGCAGAGCTGATACAACCAGCCACTTCTACATAAAGCTACAAAAGTAAAAAAAACATATACACTGTGGTGGCCTCTGCAGTGTTCCACGCCATCGTCTGCTGGGGTGGGGGCAGCATGGCCAGAGACAGAAGCAGACTCAACAAAGCAACCAAGAGAGCCGACTCCACCCTCAGCTGCCCACTAACTCTCGGCCAGTGTCCAGTCCTCATGGATGAGCAAGGATGCGTCCAAGAAAGCCGATGTGTCCGATATACGCTCATTCAGCCAAGACAATATGAAGTTTGCCCATCCCGGCACTCAGCGCCAGCTACACAGCCCTGTCTCTTCATCCGCATCTCCTCTCCTCCAGTCTCTCCAAACGGACTCTGGTGTGGCAGAGACCAAGTAGCTGGTCTCCACGGCCAAAGGAGGCAGATCCAAAAGCTCACGAAAAAGCACCACAGAAGTCACGAAAGTGCCACCCCTTTTCGCACGGTCCCAAAGGGTCATGGACCAAAAGGCAAAAAAAAAAAAAACCAGACGGAAACATCAGGAACACAAAAAGATGACACAATAGCACAGGGCTCCCAGCAGCAGCCACTTTTGAAAAAAAAAAAAAAAACAATTAATGAGATGAGCACTCTAGAGACCTCCATGAGGTGAAAGTCTTAAAAATAGTTGGAAAAAAAACAAAACCTGTTTCTCCATTCATATTGTGTCAAACGACAGGTTGTGCAATCAGCAGAGTGTATGCTGGCCCGGTTCTGCTTGACTTTGAGAAAAAAACTTGAAAGGTGCTGTTTGCAACTTCCTCACAGTAACATTTTTAAAAGAAATATAACAAGAACACCACCGGCTTAAACATTTGTTCTACAATTGTCTATATCTTTCACAATTTAAAAGTTTATGAAATAAAACATTTAACCGGCCCGAATAAAATGATTGGTGTTTACGGCTGTCACTCACCCGGTCTCGTCCACACGTGCGCGTAGGGAGCGCGTGCACACATACAAAATCAGTCCAAGAGAAGCAACGAACAATTTGCAGTCATGTTGTTGTTAAGATAAAATATACATTCAATTAGAACTAAAGTGAGCAATTCAAATTACTAATATTAGCAAAAACAACACTCAAAGCTAATGCGTGTGCATGTGTTACATACATACGTAATTAAATCATTGCGTAGCAGAGGCCGTAAGAGGGTAGATATACTGTGTAAAATACATTGGAAAGTTGGCGCCCCGCTGGCATCCGTGTAAATGTTGCAGACAGCCCTTTAATTGCGATTTTTCTCTCTAGAATTGCAATTGTGATTTGGTTTGCAATGTTGATATTTTATACATAAAAATGCATACAACAAAGGAAGAAGTTTTACTTTTAGGCTGTCCATCAACATATCCCTGTCTCAAGGTGCCTGCCCAACATTAGAACAATATGCAATCATTTGTTTCAAAAATGTTTGGTTTTATACAGACAGACTCAGAGCTTTTGTCAACATCATGCTCTTAAAAAGAAGAAATCATCGATAAAAACTAAATACTGAACATCTTTAAGTGGATAATTTTCCCAGTTGGAAAAATAGGTTGGACTTGTCTCTTTGTAGTAGGCTAAGCTACAAGTTACTCTAAATTAAATGTAGCTAAGCTACAGGGAAGCTATCCCCAGACAATTGTAGCAAGCGACACTTAAAGCTCCACGGAAAAAGAAGTTTACTACATTTAACAGCATTTCTATCTATGGGCCAACATGTATAATATCAATGTTAAAGGCCTACTGAAACCCACTACTACCAACCACACAATCTGATAGTTTATATATCAATGATGAAATATTAACATTGCAACATATGCTAATATGGCCAATTTAGTTTACTAAATTACGGTTTTAAATTTCCCACGGAGTTTCTTGTTGAAAACATCGCGGAATGATGACGCGTATGATGACGCGTGCGCGTGACGTCTCGAGTTGGAGGGGACATATTAGCGCAGCACCATTTGCGGCTAAAAGTAATCTCTTTTCATCGCGCAATTACACAGTATTCTGGACATCTGTGTTGCCGAATCTTTTGCAATTTGTTCAATTAATAATGGAGAAGTCAAAGTAGAAAAATGGAGGTGGGAAGCTTTAGCCTTTAGCCACACAAACACACTGTGTTTTGTTGTTTAAAATTCCCGGAGGTGAAGCTTTACTATGGATCAGAGCGGTCAAGCGAACATGGATTCCGACCACTTGTCAACCGGCAGGTTTCGGTGAGAAAATTGTGGTAAAAAGTCGCCTCTTACCGGAGATCTGCGGAGCTTGCGCCATCCATGCAGCTGCCGTGACTTCCCTCAGACACTGGCGTCAACACAGCCGTGGACACACCCCTCCGACTATCAGGTACTATTTAACTCACTAAAGCACTAGCAACATAATAGAAAGATAAGGGATTTCCCAGAATTATCCTAGTAAATGTGTCTAAAAACATCTGAATCGCTCACAATGCAATAGCCTTTTTTTTTTTTTTACTTTATTTATTTATTTATTTTTTTCTAGTCCGTGCTATCAATATCCTCAGCCACAAATCTTTCATCCTTGCTCAAATTAATGGGGGAATTGTCGTTTTCTCAATCCGAATAGCTCTTTTTGTTGGAGGCTCCGATTATAAACAATGTGAGGATGTGAGGAGCCCTCACCCTTGTGACGTCATCGTCTGCGACTTCCGGTAAAGGCAACGCTTTTTATTAGCACCAAAAGTTGCAAACTTTATCGTGGATGTTCTCTACTAAATCCTTTCAGCAAAAATATGGCAATATCGCGAAATGATCAAGTATGACGCATAGAATGGACCTGCTATCCCCGTTTAAATAAGAAAATCTCATTTCAGTATGCTTTTAATGTAACTGAGAGTGTACACATGGACCCAATAAGGGCCCTTTACTAATTATCTGTCATTTAGCTGGGGACACCCTACAACAGGGGTAGGCAACCTTTACCCCTCAAAGAGCCATTTCGACCCGTTTCACGAAATGAGGAAAACAATGGGAGCCGCAACTATTTTCACCAATATCTGCTGGTGGTCACCCAGATGACAAGAATAAGGGCATACTATGAAGCCATTGCCTTAAACACCTTCTACAACATGTACAAAATGCTTGCCAGTCCAGCAACATGTTGTGAGAGGCTTCCGCAGATGCACGCACACGACTGGAAGGCATACTGGGTGACAGAGAGTACACTGACGGTTGTGATATAAACAACTTTAACACTCCTACTAACATGCGCCACATTGTGAACCCACACAAAAGAAGAATGACAAACACATTTCGGGAGAAAATCCTCACCGTAACACAACATAAACGCAATGCATCAAATCCCCAGAATCCTTTGCATCCATGACACTTCCTGACTATGTTATACACCCCGCGAGCACCAAACCCCGCCCACCTCAACCACGCAGGGAGGGGGGGTGAGGGGGTTGGTGCTCGCGGGGTGTATAACATAGTCAGGAATTGTCATGGATGCAAAGGATTCTGGGTATTTGTTGTGTTGCGTTTATGTTGTGTTACTGTGAGGATTTTCTCCCGAAATGTGTTTGTCATTCTTCTTTTGTGTGGGTTCACAATGTAGCGCATATTAGTAGGAGTGTTAAAGTTGTTTATATCACAACCGTCAGTGTACTCTGTGTCATCCAGTATGCCTTGCAATCTCATACATGTGCTGATGGAAGCAGCGAAATGCATGTGTCCGGTTGGCCCACAAATAGCATTCCGTGAATGGCGGGCGTGATGACGTTCAAGAGGACGCAAATAGCATTCCGTGAATGGCGGGCGTGATGACGTTCAAGAGGATGTTAGGAGTAATATCATCAGGGCACGCCCTTAATATTGTAGTCCGAGTGAAAATTGGAGAACGTTGACTCCGGGTGATGTCCGAGAGAAGCATTGAATTCCGGAATCTCCCCGCAACAATCTGGGGGCTCGGCGATTATGCAGCTGAGCCGCATAAGAGCCGCGGGTTGCCGACCCCTGCCCTACAACTACATCTAGGGGTTCCCACACTTTACTGTATGTATTTACTTTAGTTTGCCATTTTTTTGGCCCACCCCTATAATGTTATTAATGTTCTCTACCTACAGTAAAAAAAACAGCATCTAAAATGTTCATGAACTCAACTCACCGTAATGTGTGTGCCTAAATTTGTGGTGAACGTCTTTGGTAAAGAGAGCAGTTATGATTTGGGTTTTACAGAGTAAAGAACTAACAACTAAGGTTTTGGGCATTGTTTTCTCCAAACGCAAATATGTCTAAATATGGCCAGGGAACGCATTATTGCGGGCTTCCTGCCCGTCATCACTAAAGGAACAATTTAATCCATGGGAGGGATTCTCTCTGCCATTTTCAAGTATGTCTGTTGTTTGTTTTTTGAGTGGTGAGCTTGAAATGTCCCTCTGTCTCCGACTCTCTCGTGGTCTTGTGACATTAGTGTGTGTCTCTTAGGATTTTGCTTCCTAGTTTCAATGACCCGCCTTATCTTGCCTCTGATTGGCCAGTCCGTAATGTTTCGCCCAAACCTTAGCCAATTGTGACTCATCATATGAACACCAACCAATCATCATGGATTTTTTGCATATTCATGGATGTTCTCATTTATCCAGATCATTGTACTTTCTTCATGCATATTTTTTGGGATTCGCAGTCTATTTACTCTCTGTTTAGCTTGTAGCTTTGATGGGTCTAAAAGTAGCTAAGCTACAGGAAAATCTATTTGTTAAAAAAAAAAGTAGCCAAGCTACCGCCAAGCTACTGGAAAATGTAAGTAGGCTACATAGCTTAGCTACATATAGCTTGTTACTGCCCATCACTGGTTGCCATCCCGGCATTCTCGCTCGTTCGTCTGTGTTGGTGGGCTAATAATACCTATCCAATTTGAAATTAAAATATTACCCCAACAGGACATTTGGCTGTGTAATCATATTTTTTTCCTTCTAATTTTTGTTCATTTGGATGTCTGTGCTTCTCGTGTGTGTAAATTTGACAGTTTTGCTGTCTGCCCACCGACGAGACAAAGATTGTTAATAACTGAAAATAGGGCTCACTACGTTCAGTTAATTTTACAGTTAAATAAGCATGCTCTGGCGTTGCATGTAAAAACAAGTTGATACGGATTATGAAAAAACATAAAGAGGAGGACTATAGTCACTTGTTAGACAAAAATGAAGACAACGCAACAACTACATAGGGCATAATTAAAAGGGTTCTGAAAAAAGAAAAAGCAGAACTTAAAATCCCAGACTATTTTAACAACAACATTAATTAAGCATGCAACAAAATAGAGAGAGTAAAAAATTGCTATACATTTTTTGTTAACATCGGCCCTACCTTGGCTAAACAAATACCGAAAGTTAAACTTGAAAGTGTAATGGGAAAAACAATATTAAATAATATTGATAGTATTTTTCTTGATAAAGTAGACAACTCGGAATTATTACAAATAGTTCAACAGTCTCCAAATAAGACCTCAAACGTTTATGTAGACATGAACACATAGAATTTTTTTTATTGAACCATTTGTACTTTGTCATTTGTCATTCTTTGAGGGCGTATTCCCTGATCAAATGAAAATTGCTAAAGTAATACCGCTATGCAAAGGTGGAAACAAACACGACTACTCAAATTAGAGACCAATATCACTGGTGCCCATAATTCTCAAAGATCTTACAGAAATAATTTTCTGTTAGGTTAAATACATTTATTATTAAATATAATGCTTATAAAAAATAGTTAACATGGGTTCTGTCCCAATCACTCAACAACAACAGCAATAATTGATTTGGCTGTATAAATTTCAACTGCAATAGATAGAAAACAATTCTTAATAAGTATTTTTGTAGACCTGCAAAAAGCGTTTGATGTGCTTGATCATGAAATATTATTGGACAAATTGTATAAATATGGAATAAGAGGAGTGGCTCATGAGTGGGTCAAAAGTTACCGAAAGGACATAAAACAGTTTGTGGACGTTAACAATTGGAAGTCTGCCTTATATAATCCTAGTTGTGGAGTACCACAAGGATCGGTCCTTGGGCCAATACTGTTTCTCATGTACGTCAAGGATATGACCATCGTTTCCAAACTTTTTGAGAGCATTTTTTTTGCAAACGACAATCTTATTTTTTTCAGGTCAAAATATTACAAATGTGTCGGAGGACGTTGAAAATGAATTCATCAAAATCAAAAGATAGTTTGATGTTAATAGGTTATCCTTGTATAATAGTAAAACAAAATTTATGATTTTTTGCAGTTGTAAGAAAGGTGTGGATGTTCATATGTCAAAGGAGTTCAGATTCAAAGAACACAAGAGGTCAAGTTTTTGGGTGTTATGATTGTTGAACATGGAAAACACATATAAATAATTTAAAGGCTAAAGTATCTAAAAGTATTTGTATTTTACACAAAGTGAATGATATTCTCAATCAAAAAGCATTGTATGTTTTTTATAACTCACCGGCTGTTCCATATCTAACATATTGTATTGAAGCGTGGGGTAGTGCCTGTAAAACATTTTTAAATTCAATCTTCCTTCTGCGGAAAAAAGCCGTACGAGTCATAACTGGAAATGCAATCAGGGAATCCACAAATCCAATATTCAAAAAGATCTGTCAATATCAAAATACTATTTTGAATATGTCGTTTGGGGTTGATTTCAGCTTTTTAAAGGGTACTTCAACACGTAAACAGCACTTTAAAGTTAAAGTCCAAACGATAGTCACACACACTAGGTGTGGTGAAATCACCCTCTGCATTTGACCCATCCCCATGTCCACCCCCTGGGAAGGGAGGGGAGCAGTGAGCAGCAGCGGTGGCCGCGCTCAGGAATCATTTTTGGTGATTTAACCCCCAATTCCAACTCTTGATGCTGAGTGCCAAGCAGAGAGGTAATGGGTCCCATTTTAATAGTCTTTGGTAAGACTCATGACCTTGCAGTCTCAGGGCCAAAAGGCCACTGAGCAGGTTTATTGTCATATATGTAACTCTCATGGGTATAACTGGTAGCTCCACACATAAGCAGTACAGTATGTACTTTATTATCATATAAATAACTTTCTCGTGGGTATAAAGGGTACTTCAAAAAGTAAACAGTACAGTATGTACTTTATTTTCATATATGTAACTGTCTTGAATGAATACATCCAAACACCTGGTTAATATTTAATATGATCATGAACACAGAAAAGTTGATATTGTATGCGGCTTCTGAACAAGAAAGAGGTTTTAGCACATCAACATCGGATCCTTTATATTCTCAAATGAGCAACTCTGTCGTTTATCGAACATAATTAAGGCTTAATTAATTTCAAACAGATATCCTGATGATAAATATATATTGTATATGTATAGGGGTGGGACCTAATAAGTTTACTTCTTCCCACTCCCTTTTGTGCCAATCTTGACATCTACAAAAGATTAGTCACATGTAATGTTTTCAATGTAGGTGTAAAAATAATGTATTTATATATTTCTTTTGTATTTTATGTCATTCTCTTGTTTTGTTTGCATGGCTCAAAATAAATCATTCATTCATTCATTCATAACCACAAATATAAGTATTTGTCTTACGTGTAGTAATCAGTTGTGGACAGACAAAGCCAGAAAGTGATACCAGCTCCCGCAGCATGGTAGCGGAATGAAATTATTGGCACAGAATTAAATTATATTATCCATCCATCCATTTTCTACCGCTTATTCCCTTTTTTGGGGTCGTGGGGGGGGGGTGCCTATCTCAGCTACAATCAGGGGTAGGCGGGGTGTATATTATATTATATTATATTATATTATATTATATTATATTATACTATCTTATATTATATTATTATTATTTAACTTACAGTTGTGTCGATGTCACGATCGATGACTCCCCTGCTCATGACATCATAGCGGTAAAAATGGCAAAAATGCTGTTCACTTCCTCCCAGGTGTACACATTTTACCATGTACAACATGTGTGATGTTAAAGGGGAACATTATCCCAATTTCAAAAGGGTTAAAAACAATAAAAATCAGTTCCCAGTGGCTTGTTGTATTTTTTGAAGTTTTTTTCAAAATTTTACCGGTCCCTGAATATCCCTAAAAACAGCTTTAAAGTGCTTGATTTTCGCAATTTGCGATGCGACTATCCATTTTCCTGTGACGTCATACAGTGCTGCCAATGTAAACAAACAATGGCAGATACCACAGCAAGATATAGCGACATTAGCTCGGATTAAGACTCGGATTTCAGCGGTTTAAGCAATTCAACAGATTACGCATGTATTGAAACGGATGGCTGGAGTATGAAAGTATTGAAGAAGAAACTGAAGCTATTAAGCGAATAGCTATTAACGCTATTCATAGCCATAGCATGGCCGAATAGCTGCGTTAACATCGCCGGTAAAATGTGCGGACCAAACAATCAGGACTTTCGCATGTCTTGACACTGGAGCAACTTAAATCCGTCGATTGGTAAGTGGTTTTTTTGCATTAAATGTGGGTGGAAGGAAACGTAATATAGTTGCAAATGCATCTGCAGGTTATCCATACATCTCTGTGCCATGTCTGCTTTAGCACTGCCGGTAAATAGCATGTTAGCATCGATTAGCATAGCATGTTAGCATCGATTAACTGGCAGTCACGCCGCAACCAAATATGTCTGATTAGCACATAAGTCAACAACAACAAAACTCACCTTTGTGATTTCTTTGACTTTATCGTTGCAAATGCATCTGCAGGTTATCCATACATCTCTGTACCATGTCTGTCATCGCCGGTAAAATGTGGAGACACTCCCGCACATTCAATGGGGGTCTGGCGGCAGACACTTTCGCATCTTCGGGCCAGTGGTGCAACTTGAATCCCTCCCTGTTAGTGTTGTTACACCCTCCGACAACACACCGACGAGGCATGATGTCTCCGAGGTTCCAAAAAATAGTCGAAAAAACGGAAAATAACAGAGCTGAGACCTGGTGTTTGTAATGTGTTGAAAATTAAAATGGCGGCTGTATTACCTCGGTGACGTCACGTTCCGACGTCATCACCACATGAGCGATAAACAGAATTTTTGGCGTTTAATTAGCCAAAATTCACCTATTTAGAGTTTGGAAATCGGTTAAAAAAATATATGGTCTTTTTTCTGCACCATCAAGGTATATATTGACGCTTACATAGGTCTGGTGATAATGTTCCCCTTTAAAGTCACACATTTATTTACACTTCCTTATTTGACAAAAAAAAGCATCCAATTGGCTCTCCTTCATAACCAACTTCCATCCCTCTTTCATTGCACGCCATTAAAGAGTTTTAATTGGATATATTCCGAACTTGTCCCACTCATCGACAGGACGAAATTAAATATGAGTGAAATTCGTTTCTGTCAACACTTTGTCTCATATTTATACTTTAACTAACATAAAAGTTAATTGTGTTATCATCTTGGTCAATATGTTTTTGTCGTGATTACAAAGTTGTACTTATCTTATTTTTACCTGCCCCAATTAAAAATAAATAGTCTCCGGCCCAGGGTGGGCACGACTTGGTCTGTGGGCGGGCCAAGCTCACAGGACTGGTCTTACTACTACATACTGTATAGTCACATGTACATTAATGCACATAGCAGTGACATCAGTAGACTGACCACATCCTTCAATACGTCGAATTAACTCAGGCCTGTCAATAAAAACTGCATTATTGAAGCCAAGCAGGTCTAGCTCGACTACGATTGAGTCTTAAACGTGTTTAGTGCTGCAGCTGGAACGGTAATTGTGTCGGCAGGCTAGCAGGCCGCCTTTAATGATGTTAGCGACCTGTTAACAGACAAGCGCAACTTGTGTCTCCGAAGGCTCGGTCATCCATCAATGTACGCTCACTTGCACCCTTCTTATCACAGCTATTTGTTTAAGTCGCTCACCTTTAACACGCACATTTTGTCTTTATTAGTCCTAAGTACGCATTGAAGGCAGATTTCACAACCTTCTTTGTTTGGAGTTCATTCCTATTTCAAGTTGAATGCACCATACATTGAGGGCACAACAAATGCACAATTGCCGTCCACTTTTAATTGACAAAAAAAGTTTAGGTAACTAAGGTAAGTTTTTGTATGCCATCCATGTGACACATACTACAACATTTGCACTTACATTGCACACTTTTTTTTAAGCAAAAATTAGGGTATTGTGAATGATAAAAGTTTAAGAGTTTAAAATAAATTTGAGTAACACTTTAAGGAATAAAATTATAAATATCAATGTCTTCACAAAGTCATCAGGAAATTTTCAATTAAGATGGTTACTTTTTTTGCAAACTTGCATTTATGAGATATTATGAGACATGAATATTATTCCCTCTAAAAATTAGAATAAAAATTATGCTAAAAAAATGGAAAATGTGGCCAATAAAAAGAAAAGATGGCTGAATTGGACAATTAATTTGGAAAAAAATGTATGACACTAACGTTTGGTATAGAAGCACCATTTTGACAATAAGTAGCCTACTGGAAAAATGGAACATATTTAAAAAATATATATAATGCATGTTTTAACAAGCATATTTTGCTTTGTTTATTAATATAATATGATAATCATTATTATTTTATAGAAAAATACAATTGTATTTCCTTCTTTATTTCTTTTGGGGCAGTTTGGCTCAGATGGTAGAGCAGCAGGCCAGAAACTCCAGGGTTCATGGTTTGAATCCTAGTCACTGCCGTTGTGTCCTTGGGCAAGACACTTCACCCACCTTCCTCCCAGTGCCACCACAGGGGTGTAAATGTAGCTTAAATGTAGATAATAGTTTGTCATTGTAAAGCGCTTTGAGTTGCTAGAGAAAAAAGTGTCTCATAAATGTAATTCAACTCACATTCCTTCTTAATACCTTTATTTCATTTCAAACCAGATATATTTATATTCTTATCAAGTCTTTGTACATATTTGTACATGCAAATTCCAATAAAAAATGTATTAAAAAGAAAAATATGTGGCTCAAAAAAATATAGATTAAGTAGACAATATTTGTATAGCAATAAATGATACTTATATATATATATATATATATATATATATATATATATATATATATATATATATATATATATATATATATATATATATATATATATATATATATGTATATATAGCTGGAAGGGAGACAGTTTTTTTTTTTCCATTATTATTATCCACATTGTAACATCTCTTCACTAAACCTACAAACATCATTTAGCTAAGTCTGATTGCTCTAATTCTGAGTCCCTCCAGTATTTTAAGGACCAGAAGTGTTGACAAGCTTCTATCCAGCCATCAATTTTCTAACGCTTGTCCCTTTCGGGGTCACGGGGGGCTGGAGCCTATCCCAGCTGCACTCGGGCTGAAGGCGGGGTACACAGGATCAACACAAAGAGACAGAAACTCTCACATTCGCAGACTACGGCTAATATTCATGTTGCCAATCTGGCTATCCTATCCTATATTAAGGGAAAATATATATTTTCTTCAATAATACAAAATGGCATTGTTGAGCGCTCCTTGTATTTTTTAAGTAATAAATGCAAAACTATTACAGTTACAACTACTTAAATAGGGGGTTTATCAATTTACCCAAGGTAGCTTGCAATAATCACAATTAGAGACTGCCCTCTATCGGTCAAAAGCACATATTAAACGTTCACTCTAATAATGTAATCTTTGCAACACTTACCAGCAAATGGTCACATTTGCCAACTGTTTTCCATGCATTCATTAACACAGTGGTTCTCAACCTTTGTTCAGTGATGTACCCCCTGTGAACATTTTTTTAATTCAATTACCCCCTAATCAGACCAAAGGATTTATGGTAAAAAAAAAAAAAAAAAAAAGAGAGAGAGAGAGAGAGATAAAGAAGTAAAATACAGCACTATGTCATCAGTTTCTGATTTATTAAATTGTATAACAGTGCAAAATATTGCTCATGTGTAGTGGTCTTTCTTGAACTATTTGGAAAAAAAGATAAAAATAACTAAAAACTTGTTGAAAAATAAACAAGTGATTCAATTATAAATAAAGATTTCTACACATAGAAGTAATCATCAACTTAAAGTGCCCTCTTTGGGGATTGTAATCGAGATCCATCTGGATTCATGAACTTAATTGTAAAAAGGTCTTCACAAAAGAAGTAATCTTTAACATCAATATTTATGGAACATGTTCACAAAAAATCTAGCTGTCAACATTATACATTGCAGTTTAGTTTTTTTTCACAGTTTATGAATTTGTATTCATATTTTGTTGAAGTATTATTCAATAAATATATTTATAAAGGATTTTTGAATTTTTGCTTTTTTTAGAATATTTTTAAAAAAAATCTCACGTACCCCTTGGCATACCTTCATGTACCCCCCAGGGGTACACGTGCCCCCATTTAAGAACCACTGCATTAACACGTCACAAGTCACCTTTGTATGTTCACGACTTCACGCTCATCCAAATTATAGAAAAGTGGGAAAAAAAACACTGATCATTTTACTTGTTTTTAATGGGTGGACTGCCAAATTATTTTTGCATCAAGTTTAGAAAGGACATTTTGATATGATAATAGTTATCTGTAAAAATGTGGTGTCTTCATGTATTTCTGCCTTTTTTGTAATTTCGTCTTTTTTTTCCCCATTTATTAATATCCATCCATCCATTTCCTACCGCTTATTCCCTTTTGTGGTCGCGGGGGGTGCTGGCGCCTATCTCAGCTACAATCAGGCGGAAGGCGGCGTACACCCTGGACAAGTCGCCACCTCATCGCAGGGCCAACACAGATAGACGGACAACATTCACACTCACATTCAAACACAAGGGCCAATTTAGTGTTGCCAATCAACCTATCCCTAGGTGCATGTCTTTGTATTAATATATTTCAGGCAAAGACAAAGAAAAGTACAAGGTAGACAACATTTGATATTATTGAGTCATGTAGTGCATAAAAGGAATGTACAGTATGTAAACATATTGATTCAGTTCCGCCTGAAAGGGAGTGGGTAGAAGATCCTTTATTTAATCGCACCCCTAACTTCCCATTTAGTGATTATTACATTGAAATTCACTGTTACTTTGTTCAAGGATTATTACACAAATGTAATATCGTGGTGGCGTTACCATAGGTAACAAATCATTTTTACATCGTAACACCAATTTATACCAACAATGTAAGAATACCAA
This sequence comes from Nerophis ophidion, assembly GCF_033978795.1. Taxonomy (NCBI): domain Eukaryota; kingdom Metazoa; phylum Chordata; class Actinopteri; order Syngnathiformes; family Syngnathidae; genus Nerophis; species Nerophis ophidion. The sequence goes on from NC_084613.1 coordinate 46,940,474, forward strand.
AGATGGTTGTCACAACTTGGCTTGGACATGGATTGTTTCTTCGATGCAGATGAGGATCAGCACGAGCGCGGCGTGGACGTGAGTACATGATATTTATTTAATAAACCAACAAACAAAAAGCGCTCACAATGGAGGTACAAAACTTGGCTACACAGTACAAACGTGAAACAAAAACACCTGCTCGATGGCATGAAATGATGGACATATACTAAAGGACTTTACACAAAAACAATTGGCTATGAACTATAAACAAAGACTTACTCGGACAAAATGAACAGCGTAGCAAGGCATGAAGCAGATAAACGAGGGCGTGAAGGAGGTGCAGCATGGGTAGCGTGTGTGCGAGTGTGAAGATCCCAGAAAGCAGACAAGAAAAAGAGTGACTTAAGTAGCTGTGATGATTAGTGAAAACAGGTGAGGCTGAGAACAGGGACGTGACAGGTGAAAACTAATGAGTTGGCATGGAAACAAACAAAACCAGGAAGTGCAAAACGTGACTGAATGTCCAAAATCAAAACATAACATGACAAAACAAAACATGATCCATAGGTGTGACAATGGTAATGAATAAAATAAGGAAACATGCTAACACTATGAGACAGAGGTACAACAGCAATTCAAATTAAAGACCCTAAATTCTATATTTTAGCCAGACTAGATGTTTATACAACAGTTTATCTGTGAATAGTTTGGCATTGTTTGTGCTGTAAATACTGTTTGTTCCAGAGTTTTACCCCGCATACAGACACACAAAAATGTCTCCAAGTGGTTTGAGGTGTCGCCAATGAAAAATATCCAAAACCTCTGAAGTGATGAGCTTGCACTGGCATTATTTAAAAACATGTAGTTTAGGCGGTAATAATGTGTTAAATGCTTTATAGAAGATTATTGATGTATAATTGTGACAGTTGCTTGTTGTCGTCGCTCGGGTTCAGTGGACCACCCAGAAAGGACATGCTTTTGAGCAGGTTTGACTCTTTTATTTTTTCAAATAAAGCTTGTCTTTAGTGTAGGTCGGATCGCTTTGCAGCTGCTCCTTTCCAATGATCGCTCATGGCATGGTCCACTCTTTCAGCCGCCGTCGTCGTCGTCCTCCTCTCTGGCTCGCTCTCTGTCGCTCTTTGAACGCTCTTCATCTGCTTCTGCAGGCTCTCCAACTCCTTCCCCGATTTTTCCTCCTTCTCCCCTTTTAAACAGCAAGAGGAGATGAATTAATTGTGTGCCGGTGTGTGTGCCACGCACCTGATTTAGATTGTGGAAATAATATTTCACAAGATCATCAAGTTTTAGTAACTTTGATCGCATAAAGATATTAATGGTATGTTCTTAAAATAACAACCTCATAAATGATTCGCACTGCTCTTTTCTTTGATATGATCAGAGGATTAATTGTGTTGTCGTCAGTATTCCCCCACACTTCAACACAATATATAGTGTATGGGAGTAGCAAGGTGCAGTACAAAGTAGAGAGTGCATTTTCATCAAGGTATAGTTTTACTTGGTTTATAATCGAGAGGCTTTTAGAGATTTTTGTTTTAATGTGTCTGACATGAGGTTTCCATGATAGTTTACTATCAATTATTACTCCCAAAAATGTATTCTCATTTAGGATTTCAATGTGGGTACCATCAATACTTATTTTCCGTTTCTTTCTTTTTTTTCCTTTTGTCAATGATCATTTATTTTTGTGTCAACCCACTTTTTTGTTATGTTTAGTTCCTTCCATCCATCCATCCATCCATTTTCTACCGCTGGAAAAGTCGCCACCTCATCGCAGGGCATGTTTAGTTCCTTGTTTACCATATTTACGAGCTCATTGAAAGAGTAAATGAAACCAAATTTCTTGGTATAATGATTGATGATAAATTGAACTGGATATCTTATGTAAAAAATATACAACATAAAGTAGCAAGAAACACATCAATAATGAATAAAGCAAAACATGTTCAGACCAAAAATCACTTCATATTCTCTACTGCTCGCAAGTGTTACCATATATGAGTTACTGTGTAGAAATATGGGGAAATAAATACAAAAGTACACTTGATTCGCTAACAGTGTTACAAAAAAAGATCAGTTAGAATAATACATAATGTTGGATATAGAGAACATACAAATCCTTTTTTTATTGAATCAAAAATACTGAAATTCCACGACATAGTGAATTTGTAAACAGCTAAAATTGTACACAAAGCAAACTATAACCTGCTACCCAAGAATGTACAACAATTTTTGTACAAAAAAGAGGAGAAATATAATCTTAGAGAAAAATGTAATTTAAAACATTTGTACGCACGTACAACACTTAAGACTTTCAGTATATCAGTATGTGGAATTGAATAATGGAATGGATTAAGCAAAGCAATCAAACAATGTAAAAATATTATCCACTTCAAGAAACTCTTCAAACTTAAAGTGTTTAAAAAGTACAAAGAAGAAGAACCATGATAAACATTCTGAATTCTGAATTTCACCCATTCATGTATTCTCAAAATAATCTTACTTATCTCATCATATGAAATAAAACTTACTTTACCAATTAATATTTATTAATTTATTTTTAATGTGATTACTTATGGAGTATATTGTGAATAAATTGAGAACAGGAAGTGAACAAAAAAGTTTTAGCAACTGTTATGTAAGAGAAAAGGGGTAGGATTAAATAAGCGGTGCTTCTTCCTACTCCTTTTCGAACATGTTGAAAAGAGAAACTGGAAATTGTGATGTATCATGTTGTATGCTTGCATGTTCCAAATAAACTCAAACTCAACTCATTATAGTCATCACTACTGTGGAATATATTTATGTCGTCTGCAAATTGTATGAATTTTTAGTACTTTGGATGTTTTAAAAATATATTAAGTTTTGACCCTAACACTGCCAAGCAATGCCAAGAGTATCTGATAAATATTGAATCATTTTTACAGACTGTACCCTTCCTGTTAAATAGCTTTTAACCAATCTCCAGCCAGCCCCATAAATTCATACTTCTCAATCTTTATCTAGTAGAATTGAATAATTTTTGGTATCAAAGGCTTTTTTTAGATCAATAAAGATGCCAGCTGCTTACTTTATATGCTTCAGTGCATTAGTAATTTCTTCAATAGCTTTGGTTATTGCCATTGAGGTTGTTCTTTTCAGACCTAAAACCATACTCATTGATTATATGATGTTACTCAAGAAAAATTTCAAGGCGAGGAATTAAATTGATGGGATTAATGAAATTAATGACATTTTTGAGAACTGAGGCAATAGAGAAGTTGTTCTGTAATATGTTGAAGCATGTTTGCTATCACTTTTGTAGAGTGGAATTACCTTAGCAGCCTGTCTGGAATGACAGGTTAAATATATGTTAAGAGTTTTAAGATATTCAGTATAACTTTTTTAACCAATGTCATGTTGATATTGTCAGTGGAGGACTTCGTTGTACACTTTCGCAGAATGTTTGTCACTTCCTGCTTATTTAAGAATTAATAATCAATAGTTGATTTTGACACTCTATTGTCTGGGATATCAACAGCCAACTTATGGCTAACATTTACAGAAAAGCTGTTGAACTTATTGAAAATATTACTTCTATTATAATCTTCACCATTATTTGGAAAAAAGGTATTCAGGATATGTCCAATTTGAAGTTCCTTGTTTGATTAGGCTATTTAGAACATCCCAAGTTTCTTTTATATAGTTTTTATTTGTATATATATACATATATATATATATATATATATATATATATATATATATATATATATATATATATATATACATATATGTATATATATATATATATATATATATATATATATATATATATATATATAAATGTATGTATGTATATACATATATATATATATATATATAAACCCTATTTCCATATGAGTTGGGAAATTATGTTGGATATAAATATAAATGGAATACAATGATTTGCAAATCCTTTTCAACCCATATTCAATTGAATGCACTACAAACACAAGATATTTGATGTTCAAACTCATAAACTTGATTTTTTTTTGCAAATAATAATTAACGTAGAATTTCATGGCTGCAACACATGCCAAAGTAGTTGGGAAAGGGCATGTTCACCACTGTGTTGCATCACTTTTTCTTTTAACAACACTCAATAAACGTTTGGGAACTGAGGAAATTAATTGTTGAAGCTTTGAAAGTGCAATTCTTTAAAATTTTTGCTTGATGTACAGTTTAAGTTTTTCAACAGTCCGGGGTCTCCGCTGTCGTATTTTACGCTTCATAATGCGCCACACATTTTCGATGGGAGACAAGTCTGGACTGCAGGCGGGGCAGGAAAGTACCCGCACTCTTTTTTTATGAAGCCACGCTGAATGTGGCCTGGCATTGTCTTGCTGAAATAAGCAGGGGTGTCCATGAAAAAGACGGCGCTTAGATGGCAGCATATGTTGTTCCAAAACCTTTCAGCATTAATGGTGCCTTCACAGATGTGTAAGTTACCCATGCCTTGGGCACTAATACACCCCCATACCATCACAGATGCTGGCTTTTGAACCTTGCGTTGAGAACAGTCTGGATGGTTCGCTTCCCCTTCGGTCCGGATGAGACGATGTGGAATATTTCTATAAATAATGTGAAATGTGGTATTGTCAGACCACAGAACACTTTTCCACTTTGCATCAGTCCATCTTAGATGATCTCGGGCCCAAGCCGGCGGCGTTTCTAGATGTTGTTGATAAATGGCTTTCGCTTTGCATAGTAGAGCTTTAACTTGCACTTACAGATGTAGCAACCAACTGTATTTAGTGACAGTGGTTTTCTGAAGTGTTCCTGAGCCCATGTGGTGATATCCTTTAGAGATTGATGTCGGTTTTTGATACAGTGCCGTCTGAGGGATCGAAGGTCACGGTCATTCAATGTTGGTTTCCGGCCATGCCGCTTATGTGGAGTAATATCTCCAGATTCTCTGAACCGTAGATGTTGAAATCCCTAAATTTCTTGCAATTGCACTTTGAGAAACCCATCCATCCATCCATCATCTTCCGCTTATCCGAGGTCGGGTCGCGGGGGCAGCAGCCTAAGCAGGGAAGCCCAGACTTCCCTATCTCCAGCCACTTCGTCTAGCTCTTCCCGGGGGATCCCGAGGCGTTCCCAGGCCAGCCGGGAGACATAGTCTTCCCAACGTGTCCTGGGTCTTCCCCGTGGCCTCCTACCAGCTGGACGTGCCCTAAAAACCTCCCTAGGGAGGCGTTCGGGTGGCATCCTGACCAGATGCCCGAACCACTTCATCTGGCTCCTCTCGATGTGGAGGAGCAGCGGCTTTACGTTGAGCTCCTCCCGGATGGCAGAGCTTCTCACCCTATCTCTAAGGGAGAGCCCCGCCACCCGGCGGAAGAAACTCATTTCGGCCGCTTGTACCCATGATCTTATCCTTTCGGTCATGACCCAAAGCTCATGACCATAGGTGAGGATGGGAACGTAGATCGACCGGTAAATTGAGAGCTTTGCCTTCCGGCTCAGCTCCTTCTTCACCACAACGGATCGATACAACGTCCGCATTACTGAAGACACCGCACCGATCCGCCTGTCGATCTCACGATCCACTCTTCCCCCACTCGTGAACAAGACTCCTAGGTACTTGAACTCCTCCACTTGGGGCAGGGTCTCCTCCCCAACCCGGAGATGGCACTCCACACTTTTCCGGGCGAGAACCATGGACTCGGACTTGAAGGTGCTGATTCTCATTCCGGTCGCTTCACACTCGGCTGCGAACCGATCCAGTGAGAGCTGAAGATCCCGGCCAGATGAAGCCATCAGGACTACATCATCTGCAAAAAGCAGAGACCTGATCCCGTGGCCACCAAACCGGAACCCCTCAACGCCTTGGCTGTGCCTAGAAATTCTGTCCATAAAAGTTATGAACTTTGAGAAACGTTGTTCTTAAACTGTTTGACTCTTTGCTCACGCAGTTGTGGACAAAGGGGTGTACCTCGCCCCATTTTTTTTTTGTGAAAGACTGAGCATTTTTTGGGAAGCAGTTTTCATACCCAATCATGGCACCCACCTGTTCCGAAGTAGCCTGCACACCCGTGGGATGTTCCAAATAAGTGTTTGATGAGCATCCCTCAACTTTATCAATATTTATTGCCACCTTTCCCAACTTGTTTGTCACGTGTTGCTGGCATCAAATTCTAAGGTTAATGATTATTTGCCCCAAAAAAATTGTTTATCAGTTTGAACATCAAATATGTTGTCTTTGTAGCATATTCAACTGAATATGGGTTGAAAATGATTTGCAAATCATTGTATTCCGTTCATATTTACATCTAACACAATTTCCCAACTCATATGGAAACGGGGTTTGTATATATGAAGAGTTCATATGCAAAAGCAGATAAATCCATTTTGACCGATTCTGTATATTAACGATTTTCTGCCTGCTGGTGTTGCCGGTACATATACAAGCATACAATGGTTTATTTAATATCAACATAAGCAAGTCATGAAAGCCTAAACTTTTAAGAAATGCTGATGTAATGAATGGCTTTCAAATAAGAGTGTTTGATGTGGTTTTACGTCAAAAGCAGATATATCCAAATTATGATATGTTGCAAAAACAGATATCTCCAAAATCGTTTTCTTTGCGGTCGTTATTTCGCATAATATTCAAGATAAAGATAGAGAGAAAAACAGAACGTGAAATGTATCGAAAGCCACATTTCAAGGTAACAACTGTTCACATTTATTTACTTCATTATTTAACAGTTTGGATCCCTCGGTACGTATAAATCTAGCTGTCCCCGCGAACATTGTTTTTTCGTACTTGCTAACCGGACATGCTTTTTTGGAACTGTGACCTCACATATTTACCTTGTGCTTTTCAGCACAAAATGAAAAAACAAAAAAACAGTGTTGCAATGAAGACAATGTTTTATTAATAAAAACAAGCACAAATGCTCAACCTGGTTTGCCTATCAAAAACACTCCTGTGCAGATAACAGCTCACTCATCATCGCTATCGACATTAGCTCCATGCTCGACAACATCGTTTAACGCAGCGGTGTAAAACTCACGGACACGCGTGCTAGCGCCAACATCAAATAACTTCAACACGTCAGTTTTTTTCGCTGTCTTAACAGTGTTCACAGGAGAAGCTTCCAAATTATTCATGCGCGGATAACAACACTGAGTGAGTCCGAGCGCGCTGCCATTTTGTTTGTCACGTGATCCCGTACTGCAGCGCTGGTTGGGCAAACGGATATATCGGCTTTTGTGATAAATGATCCATGGCGCTTATCGGCCTTTGCAATAAATCGCTGAACTAAATGACGTTAAAAGCGGCATTTGTCTGCATTTGCAAACAAATTGATTTTGGTATACCACAATAGAAGTGGTGGACTATATATTACCGAGGCTGGGCTAAACTTGATCAAAATGGCGTTTATCGGTTTTTGCGTATGAACTCTTCATATATAAACACACATACACATTATATATATATATATATAAATACACTCCTTGTGCACTAATTGATTGAAAGAGCGCACACTTGCGGCGTGCTCGCCTGACACTGCGACGCGAGCACAACGTTGTCACCTTATTGATGTTTAGATGCATTTTAAGACAATATGATTTGCCTGAGCGGCGAGGAGACACCGAGAGTAACAAACAGTGGAAAATGGATTAGAAAGGACAGAAAAATAACAATAATGCAGCTGAGATAGGCTACAGCACCACCCATGACCACGATTGGGACAAGCGGTAGAAAATTGACTGATGGATAATTGATAAAAAGAAAAGACAATTTTATTTTATTATTATTTTATCTTTTTAATCTTTTGGACTTCCTTCGGGCCATATGGGCTGTAGTTTGGGGACCCCTGCCCTAACTTTTATGTACACTACTGTAATTATATGAAGTGGCAGAAAAATCTCTGTTACATTGTGTTAAAAGTTTGATCCCCTTTTGTTTGGTCTGCACGTCCATTATGGAGAAGTTGTTGACCTTGGATAGTATAATCCTTTATCTTGTAAAAAAAAAATAATAATAATAACTATGTATTGTACTTGACCTAGGATGAGATAAGGTATACTTTATTCATACCACGATGGGGAAATTCTGTGGCTGCAGTGCAGATTTTACATACAGTAACAGAAGTAAAAAGTTATGAAATTGACATTTGCTGACATATTGCCACCAATTGACATATCTCTGTTGAAGGTCAGCATCAACAAGTGCCAGCTCGCTCACGTACTGAACGCCACTGCCCCCTCACGGTGAACCACAACACCGCGCCCCCTGCCATATAACATTTCCCTGCACAATATTGTCCGAATAGCACAACTATTAATGTTACATTTCCACCATAGACGTTACACGAGCTGTAGAGACTTATGATGTGCAACGCAACGATTCTGCAAACATTTTGTTATTGGCGATATCAGGGACATCCCTAGACCTAATACTGTACTGGGGCACACCTGGGGCACAAATAATTCATGTGAGCGTGCAAAGCGCGCAAGCAAAAACATTTTTAGCACTTATTTATCATAGAAAATACATAAATAGTGCTTTAAACTATGAAATCATATCAGGTTATGTTGTATGGATCTTTGATTAACCACCTGAAATTAACTAATGCATTTGACCTACTTGTGCACTTTTTTACTCCAGACTTCTAAACTGCTACTGGTAAAAGCAAAACGGAAGAGCAATGAATCTTTTTGAAATATATATTGCAGTAATCATCTGCAAATTTAACATCTACAAAAGTAAAACAAAAAATAAACCCCCCTTACATCTCTGGGTTCTTTTATATTATTTAATTTCCATTTATGGCAATGTGGCTAATCCTATTTTGGATACACAAAACTATAAAATATACACAAAACAATAAAGCCACAGTAGTAGAATAAATGAACAACTGTTGTGTGTCTGTTCAGGGAATCATTTTCTGAGAAGTAAACTGTAATGTCTCGTTTTCATTTTTGCAAAGTGGTCAATCACTCTGGACAGACATGGAAATATTACAGTAACTGTTATACAGTTGACCAGTGGTTCCCAACTGGTGGGTCGTGACATAAAAGTGGATTGTGTGTCATTTTCAGTGAGTCGCAGTCAGATGTGTGCATGAAAAAAAAAAAGTTTAGGGAGAAAAAAATCAAATTGTGGCAACAAAACCAGATATTTTTAGCCATTTTTCTAGTGACTATAAGTCAGTATTTTAGCAAAAGGCCAACCGACTAACAAGTTGGAGGAGGACTCAGGACAGACATGGAAATATATATTTTTTAAATCTAAATGGGGCAACAAAACCCGATATTTTCAGCCATCTTTCGGAAAACAAATACAGAAATGTTACTATTTTTTCTGGAAACAAAACCAGATGCTTTAGCTGTAGCCATTTTTCTGGCGACAAAACAAGATTATTTTAGTCAAAGTCACACCGATTAACAAGACGAGTCTACTGTGCTATTTTTCTGTGAAATAAACTTGAATGATTTAAAAATTTGGCTCAAGACTTGATGGTATGGAAAAATGTTTTTCTTCAACGTAAACCATTTGAGAAGCACTCAACTCACACATGCTTACTCCAAATCTTCATTGATGCAGAACCAGCAGACAATAACCAACATTATGTTTCATGTTCATTGTAAATTCTCCCGACAGCTCGTACAGCAAATGAATATGTTTGTCTGATACAATAAATAACGTTAGCTAACTTAGCATCAACTTAAGACAATGATGTTGCATAGCTAGCTAGGACTTCACTTGCATCTCTCATTCCTGTTGCTTCTTCTCTGCTGCGGGCGAATAACTTTCTTAAATTCATCTAGGAGTTACTGTTTGAGTCAAATCAAAATCAAAATAATATTAATTAACAAATTGTTGTTGGCTAACGTTACCTACCTCACGCAGTGATTCTGATCCTCTCTCTCTCTCTCTCTCAACCGAAGTCTCGATCCACACGTGAATAAATTACCATATTAGTTAGCCATGTGCTCATTGTTTCGTGAAGTGAATACAGAAGCAATCAATTACCATACTAAGTAGTATGTGCGCTGTTGTCTATGTTATGTAGACTTAAAACTCTGAAGCGTTTTTTTTTAATTGGTGAAATTTTTACTGGGGCACTGCAGATCAACAGTGGGGCACGTGCCCCACTGAAATATGTCTGGCGATGCCCCTGGGCGATATGCTGACAAACAGAACCAAGCAGTTTATTCTGTAGGATTGCGCAATCGGAGGTAGGATTGCGCAATGAGTGGTAGGATTGCGCAATCAGAGGTACGATTGCGCAATCAGAGGTAGGCTCAGGTAGCATAGCCTCAACCAGTTTTTGGCCCGGTTTTGATCAGGAAATATGCAAATTCGCCGATGTTCACCTAACTAAACTAAGCTATGTGCATCATATAAAAAGAATAAAATACACCAACAGTCATACTTGCCAACATTTCGGGAGGGGGGGCGTGGTCGGGGGTTAGGCGAGGGGCGTTGTTGGGGGCGTGGTTAAGAGGGGAGGAGTGTATTTACAGTTATCCATCCATTTCCTACCGCTTATTCCCTTTGGGATCGCGGGGGGAACTGGTGCCTATCTCAGCTACAATCGGGCGGTACACCCTGGACAAGTTGTTACCTCATCGCAGTATGTGTAGAAATCTTTATTTATAATTGAATCACTTGTTTATTTTACAACAAGTTATTAGTTATTTTTATATCTTTTTTTCCAAATAGTTCAAGAAAGACAACTACAAATGAGTAATATTTTGCACTGTTATACAATTTAATGACTCAGAAACTGATGAAATAGTGCTGTATTTTACTTCTTTATCTTTTTTTCAACCAAATATTGTTTATTGTTTTGCCGTTTACATGTTCTTTTTATGTTTGGTTCTGGACTCGACCGATTCCTTATGTTTGAGCACTTCCTCGTTTATTTTAGTCAACATGGCAACGTACTGTACTCCTCCTCACGGGCTCCTGTCACACACCTGTTTCTGATTATTATTTGTGTATTCAAGCCCACCTGATTCCTTAGTTCGTGCTCGGCTCATTGTTTGCTTTTCGCAACACGTCACGGTTTGTATCTGGTATCATAGATTATTTTGTGCTAAGTTCCGCCTTAGCTTCACGTGCGTTCGGCACGTCGTTTAGTTTTACTTCTGTTTCCTGCTAAGTTTTAGCATTAGTTTCCCGTGCGTTGGCACGCGCTTTGTTTTTCCCTTTTTGCACAAGTGTTCTTTTGTTTTATTTTATTATCCATTCTTACCTGCAATCCTGCTGACTGGTCGTGTGTGTATCCTCGAAGTGGCAACTCCGCACAGCATGTGGGCCGCAACGCGTGACAGTACTTGAGTTAAAAAAATGTTCACAGGGGGTACATCTCTGAAAAAAGGCTGAGAACCACTGCTCTAAAAGCCGTAGATGTTATTGTCACATACTGTATGCATGCACAGTAGATGGCAGTATTTTCCTGTTTAAGAGTGTCACAACATTGCTGTTTACGGCAGACAAACTGCTTTACGGTAGACGAAAACGGGACTGCTGTTGTTGTGTGTTGGGAGCACGTTAATGAGACGGCCTAACAATAAACCCACATAAGAAACCAAAAACTCTCCCTTTAACATTCTACAGTCATAACGTCATTGGTCAGGCACTCTGTTTATATTGTGGGAAAGCGGACGTGAAAACAAGCTGTCGACACGTCACTCGGGTCCGCATGGAGCTGGAGGGGGCATGGCCTCCAGCTCCGCCTGAAATTCGGGAGATTTTCGGGAGAAAAATTGTCCCTGGAGGTTTTCGGGAGAGGTGCTGAATTTCGTGAGTCTCCTGGAAATTCCGGGAGGGTTGGCAAGTATGCCAACAGTCGAACTTTGCCACACCACGCTTCTAGTATTGCGGCTTCACCACATAAATAACATATAATAATACATAAAATAATAAATAAAGAAAAAACATCAATTCGAGGAGACTAAGCCAATCACAGCGCGCCGTTCAGTATCGAAGTTACTGATTGGCTGCGCCTCAAGCAGCATTACTATATTGGATTAAAAGAGTGTAAAAGTGTTATTTCATGTCTGCAGGGCTCTCATAACACTGAAAAACCTGTTTAAAAGACCATAAATTGTTTTTAAAGCTACAGCCGTAAATATATTTGATTTATAATCAACTATTCCCACTTCGTGGAAATTCATTCACTGCGGTCATTATTGAAACCAATTGTACAACATAGTTCAATGGCCAAATATTTGTATGTATTTTATGTTGTCATTGTTGGTTTACTTTTATGACAATCCTGACCGCAGGTCACTGACACAATTGATATAATAGTTGCAGCTAATACTGTGTGCCCACTCAGTTTTAACTCAGTTTTAACTGCACTGTCAAAGATCTATTAATTTAATGCTGCATTGATGGTACTATTTAGCATATTTCTTAGTACAATTGTACTTTGCAGTGCAGGAGGCAAAATATATTTCAGAATGTTGAAGTACACTGTTCTAGAAACTCTAAATTCAGCTTTAATAAAATTGAAAAATACTATTACTAATAATCCTGATCATACTACATTTCTCAAGATTGTTATTACTGCATTCAAAACAAATGGGAAACAGCAAGTGACATGTTTTGCCACCAGAGGGCGACATTTCATTTAAAACGGTCAAGAACAGCCAGATGTTCTGCAAAAATGAATATCGTAGACTTAGATTTAGACTTCGACTTCCTTTTATTGTCATTCAAATTTGAACATTACAGTGCAAATATGAACGAAATTTCGTTGCATTATCTCGTTGTAGTGCAGAATAAAAGAGCAATTAGGGACATATATAAATAAATAGATTACTGTATAAATAAATATATTGCACTTTTGCATATGCATCCACGTTTATGTATATCTATATATTATATTGTCTTTATATTCCAGTGAGTTAATCCGTATTTGGGGTGAATTGAAGGGATTATTATGATGTGTTCAAGAGCTTTATGGCTTGAGGGAAGAAGCTGTTACAGAACCCCCCTTATTCAGTTTTAAATTAAATGCTATATTTCCGGCCGACTAAAGACTGTGGTAGGTGGAAATGAGTCATTCATATCAATGAAAATATCCAGATGAACCCTTTCTGGAAGTTATTTGGCTGATGATGACTGAGCTATGACAGCGCCTTCCTATTTTACTCACTGTGAAATATGCAAACAATGATATGACTCACTGACAATTGATGTTACATTTCCTCTATTAAACTTAGTCATGCACAGGAATGCCCTTTTAAGTAAAAAAAAAAAAAAAAAAAAAAATATGGTTACTGCTGTGTATCATATAGAGTGGAAATCGTAAAAAAAAAAACGGTGACAGGAAGTCTTGACCTAAGAAGTTGAAAACGTATTACAGTGTGTGCGTGCCTGCACGTAATTATGCTATGAAACGTGAATAAACACACATTGCCGTGTAAATATTGTTGAATTTGTTTTCTAGATGGGGTTTATTCAATATTAATGTCAAGAAAATAATAAAATGCATAGCCAAAGTGGGTAACTTTTGTGAATAAAGTTGTTTGCTGAGAAAAGTGAGCGAGAATTCTGCACAGACGTAAGACTGTATGCATGGAGAGTGACATGTTTATTCATCCATGACTTATTCATCCTTTAAATGAGCAGCCTTTGCCAAAGTAGCATAATTACTGCCATATACCTCTCATTTGTGTTTCCCCCCAAAAAAGGCCTTTCATGCCGAGCACAGCAGGCTTCTATGGCATACCTGTGTGTGTGTGTGTGTGTGTGTGTGTGTGTGTGCGTGTGTGTGTGCGTGCGTGTGTGCGTGTGTGCGTGTGTGCGTGTGTGCGTGTGTGTGTGTGTGTGCATGTGTGTGTGTATGTGTGTGTGTGCGTGCGTGCGTGCGTACGTGCGTGCGTATGCTAAAACAACCAGCTCTGTTGAAATGAGCACACTGATATGATATGTCAAATATTTAGGGGCTACAAACTTGAAACGACCCTGCAGGGATTTCTTCACAAAGCCGCAACGTTTTTTATGTGCTAATCTGATTAATGCACTTAAAAGTCTGTAAAGATCCTCACGCGAAATATAAATCATTTAACGTGTCTTTTTACAACTTCTCTGAAAAGCTGTAAAAAAAAAAAAAAAAGTTTTCTGGGAAAGAAAAAATAGATGCAGCAGACATTTGGGAGGAATGCATAAAAGGAAGCTCTGGTCTTGAGACCACTGGGAACATTGTAATAAGTATGTCAATGCCAATCATTTCAAAATTAGATGGATGACAAATGTTCAACTTTGACGCCATGTTGTAAAACTGACAGATGGGCCCGACTGATTACAAAGCCAAACATGCGTAAATGTGTTTCCTTCAGTGGATAGGATGGGAGAAAAAACTTTTAAATTGTCCTCAGCCTCAAACTACATGCAACGGTGGCTTGGATTTGCACCAGCGTGCCTCTAACATTTGTAGAAATGCCACCAAAAGCATCCTTGCTGGATTGCATGCCATGGCTAACCAACAATTATTCTGTTCTTTTAGGGTTTGTTGGTGTAGTTTTTAGCGAGGCAGTTTAAACACTACTTTATCTTCCTAATCACAGCCAAAGTGTGAATTACTTCAGTTTTTATGAGAGGCGTATTTAGGGTGCAAGAAAAGAGACGTTGAATTTGAATGTATTTTATGAATACCAGTCTGGACCAAGTCCTGCCCGGTAAAATCTAAATTTCTGACCTCAAGCGACCTATAAAGCCTTGAGGTCTTGTTCCTGGAACCTTGCATGTCTGCAGGAGATTAGTCAAATATAAATCTGCAAAGGGGCCGCACGGTGGTTGAGTGGTTAGCCTTCAAAATCAAGAAGTTGAGTGTTTACATCTATGTTTGGGCATTTCTGTGTGGAATTTGCATGTTTTCTGTGTACTCCACATTCCAAAATTATGCATGTCAGGTTAATTGGAGGCCTTAAATTGTCCATAGGTCTCCCGTCCAAAGGCAAAACCCAGTAACTCAATGTTGGTCAAAACTTAGCTGATAATAATTTTGGAGTTCCTAGGTGATATGCTTTACATTAGTGTATGCCATATTGTAATTTGTTCCATAAGTAAGCTGTTACGCGCATGGCAGGACCTAGCAACTACCACATAACCGCGTAGATACAACAGAAAAACTGAGTATCTCAAGGGACCAATCGGAGCTTCTTTGTCAGTCGCCTTATTGTCTTTAATGAGACATTTGCACGAATGGGGGCCCACGGTCAACCTGATTATGTGATATTATGGCACGAGGGGATATTTGGAAGATTGGCCCAGGACGTTGCAAGCTTCATTAAATGTATTGTTCTTGATTCTTCCTCTTGCATACTCTTTTGGGCAGATAAATGTGGAGGTCAAGATAAAAACTGGACGCTGTACACGGCTCTTGCCCAATGTGCAAACGCAGAATGGGCCCACCCGAGATTGTGGTAAAATATCTTGGGAAAGGGCACACGTTCATGAGAGCAGATTGAATCCATGGCTCAATCGGCAGGAATTAGAAAGCTCAAGAAAACATCTATACGTTTGATGACTTTGTAGATCTTTGTAAGACAGCATCAAGATAGATTGGTTTTCCTTTGTTTTCTCCAAATCAGCTAGAAGTGAGTTACTAGGTTTTGCCTTTGGACGGGAGAGGTGTAAAAGGTTTGTCTATCAGTGGCATGTGATTGGCTGAAAACCAATTAAGGGTGTAAGACCCCTTTCGTCTAAATTCAGCTGGGATAGGCTCCAGCTCACCCGTGACGCTAATTCGGACAAGCGGTATAGGAAATGCATGGATGGATGCAAACACACTAGAATATCTAAAGCCGAGCACCCCCAAGAATGTATAATGCACCTTACAGTTGCTCACCACCTGATTTTTAGTAGTTCGTCAAAGGGTCCAATAATAGTTGGTCAAACTCGTAGAGCCTGATCTACTAAGATCCAAATAACATGAGCTGACCAGCAAGTGGGCATTTTGCAGGTGATCTACAATTGAAGTGCAAAAGTGTTGCAGACGTGTCTACCAACTGCCACCATAGAGATACTCATTTCCATCCACATTTATAGCATCAAGTGTTCCAAACTGTGGCGTTGTTGACATCCATCCATCCATCCATTTTCAGCCGCTTATTCCCGTTCGGGGTCGCGGGGGGCGCTGGCGCCTATCTCAGCTACATGCCGCACACGATTATCAAATGTATAGTGGAACTTCAATTTACGAACTCCTCGACTGGTGACCTGTTTGGTTTGCAAACCTTTACATCGCGCCAAATAGACCTCTGTGTGCCAACCTGGCCTTGGTGCACGAATGCTGCATACATTCATTCATTTTGCATGCCGCTTGAAGTCATCAGGGGCTGCTATTTTGATCAAATTACTTGCTATAAATGCGGGCACGAACATTTTGAAGAGGCCCCCTACATCCTGTTAACATCTTGCACACATTTTGAAGCGCTTTGACGGCAAGGAGCACTTCTGACTTGTTTTTTCCAAAATTCTCATACCTCATGCGAGTCAGAGCTGTCAGCCTGTCTTAGAGATCACTTTGTGTGAGTAAAAATGCTTTGAATGTGATCAAACTCTCAGAGTATTGCTGTATATAATCCAGTGGCGGGCCGTGCGTTTCCCACATAGGCCTTCAGTGATCTCCGACTTCAATGATTACCTCTCAAAAAACCATCATTGATGTCACTGCATGAACATTGCTGGAGACATATTATACAGGAACACATGTATGTCCTACTGGCCATTGAATCACCTCAACAGTGTACAAAACAAGTTATTTTCTGGCGCATTTAAAGGCCTACTGAAACCCACTACTACCCACAATGCAGTCTGATAGTTTAAATATCATTGATGAAATATTAACATTGCAACACATGCCAATACGGCCTTTTTAGTTTACTAAATTGCAATTTTAAATTTTCCGGGAGTGTCTTGTTGAAAACGTCGCGGAATGATGACGTGTACGCGTGACGTCACGGACTGTTAGAAAATATGAGCGCTGTGCACACACACAGCTAAAAGTCGTCTGCTTTAACCGCATAATTACACAGTATTTTGGACATCTGTGTTGCTGAATCTTTTGCAATTTGTTCAATTAATAATGGAGAAGTAAAAGTAGAAAGATGGAGTTGGGAAGCTTTAGCCTTTAGCCACACAAACACACGGTGATTCCTTGTTTACAATTCCCGGAGGTGAAGCTTTACTATGGATCAGAGCGCAGTCAAGAGAACATGGATCCCGACCAAATGTCAAACAGCAGTTTTCGGTGAGAAAATTGTGGTACACTTACCGGAGATCAGCTGAGCTTGTGCCGTCCATGCAGCTGCCGTCCACTTCCATCAGACACTGGCCTCAAGACACCCGTGGATACACCCTTCCGACTATCAGGTACTATTAAACTCACTGAAACACTAGCAACACAATAGAAAGATAAGTGATTTCCCACAATTATCCAAGTAAATGTGTCTAAAAACATTTGAATCTGTCCAAATGCAATCGTGTCACTTTTATTTATAACTCTTTTTTTTTTTTTTTTCTTTTTCTAGTCCGACGCTATCACTATCCTCAAACACAAATCTTTCATCCTCGCTCAAATTAAGGGGGAAATTGTCGTTTTCTTGGATATGAATAGCTCTTTTTGTTGGAGGCTCCCATTAAAACAATGTGAGGATGTGAGGAGCCATCAACGGGTGATGTCATCGTCTGCGACTTCCGGTAAAGGCAGGGCTTTTCTGTTAGCGACTAAAAGTTGCAAACTTTATCGTGGATGTTCTCTACTAAATCCTTTCAGCAAAAATATGGCAATATCGCGAAATTATCAAGTATGACACATAGAAGTGACCTGCTATCCCCGTTTAAATAAGAAAATCTCATTTCAGTAGGCTTTTAAAAATCAATTAAAATGCATCAGCAATTAAAAGATATGCCGTAAATTTCTCTGCTTTGCTTATGCAACTTCCGGTCAATAAAGTTTGATTCAAAGTACACACTTCTCAATTATATATTAACTGCTCTCACCACATGATGGCAACAAATACACATGTAGCAATTTTAATTAAATGACAAGCAGGCCACACTTTAACAACAAGAGTTTACAACTTTGAGTTGTTACTGAACATCTACTGTCAACAACTTGTGATCTGATTGGATAACGCAACTGTCTCTAAAATCTATGTGTTGTCAAATTCATCTGCTAACGGTCCGATGAGTATCCAATCACAGGACTCATAAATGTCACGTTCAATGTGAGGACAGCTAGAAGGCTTTACTGACTACAACTGGTGATCTGATTGGCTATGGCAACTGTCTATCACCTGTATGTCCCCGTTCACTTACAGTGCACGGATGCCAGCGTTGATGATTCTGAGGGCGTTGGGCAGATTTGGTACAGTATGGCACCATAAGCTTGCTGAATTCTGATTGGATACAAACTACATTTAAAAACAACAGCACTGACATGAAGAGAATATGAATACTTTTTAGATATTTAGGTAAAACAAATTAAAAAAATAATTTTACCTTTAATTATGATCATGATTTCTGTTAGGCCAGCAGAGAAGGCACACCACTGATATTATCTGGTTACTAGGCAACTATATCTGACTCACTGTTTTAAAAAAGACAGACATTTGTATGGTTGCTGATTTTTGCCATAGGGGTTAAATATATTTGCAAAGACAGAGAGAAAGTGCAAGAGCAAGGCTGCGAGCTCTGAAAAAGCTACGGCGGAGGACTTTATCAAGCATTGACTTAATTGATGTTATCGGTGAAGGGGGCTTTGTTCCGCAGCACATCTTTAAATGTGATTAGGCTGAAAAATATGTCACAGCAGACCTTTATTACAGAGAAGGAGAAGGCACTATAGAGACACAAGTCAATGAAGGATTGCCTCACTCTGCTAGTTTGTGACTGTAAGGTGAGAGCATTTCTCCAAAACTCCCAGTGTTAAAGAATGCCACAAATATTCACAGACACAAGGTAAAAATATTTCCTTTTTTAAGTTTTCATTGTAGCACCATGATGATTACTTTTTTGGAGCGCACCAAGGAGACTGTTTCTGTGTGTGTGTGTGTGCATGTTGCCTTTCAAACTGGCTGTAATGTTGTTGTGAACAAGCGGCGTTGCTGTGAGCCTTTCCTCACTGTTAGACAGCTTGTACTGAAAACACATTTCGTTCTACTTTTAAGTGCAATGACAATAATGTTCCAGCCCATTCTGGTCAGAAAATAGAGGAGACCCACACCCACTCTGTGCAAAGCTGCTACTGTTTCAGTCTTGTTTGAGATGTAAATGTTTAATCACTGTCACACTTCAAATAAAACAAACCCATCGTTCATGTCAATGAACCAGTCAATAGGTTTACTTTGTTTTTTAACCTTGTAGTCTTTTGATCAAATTTGATACGCTAACTTTGAACAATGTATAACACATAACAATACAACTAAACTAAGAAACAACAGAATACAAGTATTTTGCAATTCTAATCAGAATTTGCATTTTTTAACTCACACATCTTTTCTTGAAGTTTATGGATTGCAATGCCTTGAAGTTGATAGTTCTATTTGCTAACAATATAATATAAAAAACACCTTTTTTGTAGGTGTCTATTGAAAAAAATCAACACATGACATTGTTCTGACATGATACGTAAAATGTTCTTTTCACCATGCAAAGCTTACATCTTTATCGATATGTGAACGCATATGAGTAATAAAAAAACAAAGTTGTTTTATCACATTATCACAATTTAACAAGAATAAATCACATATTAATTCATATTTGCTATGACCGCACGTAAACCCAGAAGTCGACGCCTATTGTGCAAAGATGAGTGATGATAGGTAGCCAATTTCACTTCTAAACACACTCCGATAGAACTTTAGATTAAATTTAGATTATCCGTTAGCATTGCACTCACGGACTGCAAATCCATCCATCCATCCATTTCCTACCGCTTGTCCCTCTTGGGGTCGCGGGGGGCGCTGGAGCCTATCTATCCATCCATCATTGCTCGTCCATGCCGGGGATTGGAGAAATACGGTGAAACTCCAAGATGATTGGTTGGCATACGTTTGAGAAACTCCATGATCATTGGCTGTTTTACGTTTGAAGAGTCACATTTGGCTAAGGTTTGGGCAAATCAGAGGCAAGACGGCGTGGCGCAGTGGGAGAGTGGCCGCGCGCAACCCGAGGGACGCTGGTTCAATCCCCACCTAGTACCAACCTCGTCACGTCCGTTGTGTTCTGAGCAAGACACTTCACCCTTGCTCCTGATGGGTGCTGGTTAGCGCCTTGCCTGGCAGCTCCCTCCATCAGTGTGTGAATGTGTGTGTGAATGGGTAAATGTGGAAGTAGTGTCAAAGCGCTTTGAGTACCTTGAAGGTTGAAAAGCGCTATACAAGTAAAACCCATTTATTATTTATTTTTTTAAGACAGGGCAGGCCATGACTCTTTAAAACCAGAAAGCAAAATCAAAATATCGCCTGCAGCAATGGTCGAAACCACACAAGGCGAGGGTAATTATGTTTTTTCCGGGGTGCATCAATAAGCCATTTACTTATATTTAATTTACATTATTTTTAACATTTTATAAACCTTCTGTTTTGTTCTGGCTAACTTGACAGTGTGTGAGCAAGCCACTCAGGAAGGAGGGAGACGATGGGAAAGGGCCGATAACGATTACCCAATTCAATCTATAAAAATTCAGTGTTTTAGAATTCAGTGTAAACATTTTGTGTAATAAAATTCAATAATGAAAAGTACAGTGTCAAAAAATTCACTGCTTCAAAAAGCAAAATGATCCTGTCTCAGAACCAGCCAATGAGGTGTCAAGTGTGAAGTCACATGATACGGGTCTTGCAAAACAGCATATACACGCAGTTAACTGGACTATCTTGGCATAATACAACGTAATTAACATTTCAATGTGCTGTATATTTTCAAACTATGGAAATAATTCCAATAGATAGAATCTGCACTTTTGAGTGACATACGACGCTCATAGTGGGACAGAGTGGGTGGGGCTTGTTCATGGAGCAGCGAGTGTCAGACACAGGCAGATTTCTACAGCCAAGTTCTTGCAGAACAGTGATGTTACATCGAATATGTGGATGTCTTTTTTTCCCTTTGTGTTTGTGTTTGTTGCATCTTAGGAGACGGCGTGGTGCAGTTGGTAGAGTGGCTGTGCCAGCAACCTGAGGGTTCCTGGTTCAATCCCCACTTTCTACCATATAGTCACGTCCGTTGTGTCCTTGAGAAGACACTTCACCCTTGCTCCGGATGGGACCTGGTTAGCGCCTTGCATGGCAGCTCAGTGTGTGAATGTGTGTGTGAATGTGGAAATAGTGTCGAAGCGCATTTAAAAAAAAAAAAAAGGTAGAAAAGCGCAATACAAGTACCGTATTTTTCGGATTATAAGTCGCTTCGGAGTATACGTCGAAACGGCCGAAAATGCACAATAAAGAAGGAAAAAAACATATATATGTCGCATTTTTGGGGGAAATTTATTTGATAAAATCTAACACCAAGAATAGACATTTGAAAGGCAATTTAAAATAAATGAAGAATATTGAACAACAGGCTGAATAAATGTACGTTATATGACACATAAATAACCAACTGAGAAGGTGCCTGGTATGTTAACGTAACATTTTATGGTAAGAGTCATTCAAATAACTATAACATATAGAACATGCTATACGTTTACCAAACAATCTGTCACTCCTAATCGATAAATCCGATGAAATCTTCTTCCTTGATGTCGCTTCCAAACAACTCTGCCAACTCCAAAGGAATGCACCGCTTCCTCTTGTCGTTTTCTACTGCATATTTCACTACATCCAGCTTGTAATCTGCAGTACATGATTTCCTTTTCAGTGCCATTTTTGTTCAGCTCTTCTCAGTTTTTTTAAGTTACCGCCAACGATGAAATGATCCATTTTAATAGCTACGGCAGTAGCATATAGCAGTTAGCATCCCATGACCCACAATGCACTTCTGCCATGACCCTCCCCCGCCGAATTCTTATCGGTTGACGTGTGTGACGATTGCTGACGTGTGTGTGACAATTGCTGACATTTTCTTCGTCTCTTCCGCGAATGAGATAAATAATAGTATTTAATATTTTACGGTAATGTGTTAATAATTTCACACATAAATCGCTCCGGAGTACATGTCCCACCCCAGACCAACCTATTAAAAAAACCGTGACTTATAATCCCCAAAATACGGTATAACCCATTTACCATCTTTGATGTACTTGTTCGATTATAAAAAATGTCGATCGAGGAGGTGGTCCACAGTAGAGGAGCAACGTTCATATATTCTCAATATTCAGTGTTTTATTGGTCATAGTTATTATTTTAAGTCCTGCATTCTGTATTTTGCTGTCATACAATTCAGTAGAAAGACTAAAGTTCATTCCGTTTTTGAGATGGTCTGTTTCGTTTTTTTATTGAAAAAGACACTCAGTATGTATATGAAAATACAGAATGTTGTATTTACAATGTTAACTGTGAACAATAAAAAACTGAATATATGAATGTTGCTCCTCTACTTCCAAGACCATTTCTTTGATCAACATATTTTATTGTTGAGCAAGAACAACAAAGATGCAGAAAACAGCAATAAATAAAAGCAAAAGGATAAAAAAACAAACAAAAAAACCTTATTCGATTAGGCTTGTTGCTGACCTGCCCACTTTGCCCCGTGCCTTGTCTGCATGAAGCAGCGCTTCCTATGGTTATTGTTAGTAATAACCTGATGTATGTCACTCAAAAGTGCAGATTCTAACCATTGGAATAATTTCTACAGTTTGAAAATATACAATGGGCCGCCTTGAAATGTCAATTGTGTTCTATTACGCTGAGGTAGCCTGGTAAACTACACTTTTAATGCTGTTATGCAAGACCTGTGTCACATGACTTCAAACTTGACACCTCATTGGCTGGTTCTGAGACAGGATCCATCGCTTCAGACTTAATTTACCGGAAGTGAGTCTTGTTCTTTAAAGACAATAGTTTTTTGACATTGAATTTTTCAGCACATCATATTTTTACACTGACTTTTTTTTTTAAACACTGAATTTTTATATATTGGATTTTTTTCAATAAAATTTGATGCTAAAAAAATTTATTTCACACAATTCAAATGCAAAAAATTCAGTTACATAAATTCAGTGTCAATTAAAAGCTTTCTTGTTAGACACAAATTCACCGCTAGAGTTTGTTAAAGGTACCACATGTAATAATTTAATGTCAAATCATCATAAAATGGCCCTAATATGTCAAAAGGCATTAATAAATCATGTTCTTTTTGAAGACCTTTATAAGTTATAAAGGCGCATGTTTTTGGCAGTGAGAGGAAGCCAGGAGTACCCGGAGGGAACCCATGCAGTCATGGGGAGAACATGCAAACTCCACACAGAAAGATCCCGAGCCTGAGATTGAACTCAGGACTACTCAGAACCTTTGTATTGTGAAGCACATGCACTAACCCCTTTTCCACCGTGTAGATATAATTATCTTGTTAATATTCATATTGTAATCATGTCCATGGGCTTCATTCACTGCAAAGGATTTTCATTCAGGTGTTAAAATTATGGTGTTTTGGGCACACTCAGTGCATTGCTGTACCTGCAGCTTTAATTCCTAAATGATACATGTGTGTCACAGCTCTTAAATTAAAGCAACAACTCAACATTTCAATTGCATGCTTATTTATTGATTAATTTCTTACTAATCATTTGCAGTTGTGTATGGTCTACTAGGCAAACTAAAAGACGTACAGCCTGATTTACAAAAGGTTTACAAGTATTAAAACGCATGCAAAGTTGAGAGTACGAACAAAGCTGATCAACTAAACTACTAAACAGAGAATTGCGCCTCTTAGGTGAGCAAAATAAGGAGTACAACCAATAAGATTATCAGAACACAATAAAAAAAAATTAATAAAATACTAATATATTTAGCACAAGCAGTGTGATTTATTTATTTACAAACCCCGTTTCCATATGAGTTGGCGAAATTGTGTTAGATGTAAATATAAACGGAATACAATGATTTGCAAATCATTTTCAACCCATATTCATTTGAATATGCTACAAAGACAACATATTTGATGTTCAATCTGATAAACATTTTTTTTTTGTGCAAATAATCATTAACTTTAGAATTTGATGCCAGCAACACGTGACAAACAATTTGGGAAAGGTGGCAATAAATACTGATAAAGTTGAGGAATGCTCTTCAAACACTTATTTGGAACATCCCACAGGTGTGCAGGCTAATTGGGAACAGTTGGGTGCCATGATTGGGTATAAAAGCAGCTTCCATGAAATTCTAAGTAATTCACAAACAAGGATTGGGTGAGGATCACCACTTTGTAAGCAAATTGTCGAACAGTTTGGAACATTTCTCAACGAGCTATTGCAAGGAATTTAGGGATTTTACCATCTACGGTCCGTAAAATCATCAAAAAGTTCAGAGAATCTGGAGAAATCACTGCACGTAAGCGATGATATTACGGACTTTTGATCCCTCAGGCGGTACTGCATCAAAAACCGACATCAGTGTGTTAAAAATATCACCACATGGGCTCAGGAACACTTCATAAAACCACTGTCAGTAACTACAGTTGGTCGCTACATCTGTAAGTGCAAGTTAAAACTCTACTATGCAAATCCAAACCCATTTATCAACAATGTCCTGAAACGCCACTGGCTTGGCTGGGCCCGAGCTCACCTAAGATGGACTGATGATGTGGAAAGGTGTTCTGTGGTCTGACGAGTCCACATTTCAAATTATATTTGGAAACCGAGGACGTGGTGTCCTCCAGAACAAAGAGGAAAATAACCATCCGAATTGTTATAGGCGCAAAGTTCAAAAGCCAGCGTCTGTGATGGTATGGGTGTGTATTAGTGCCTAAGGCATGGGTAACTTACACATCTGTGAAGGCACCATTAATGCTGAAAGGTCAATACAGGTTTTGGAGCAACATATGTTGTCATCCAAGCAACGTTATCATGGACGCCCCTGCTTATTTCAGCAAGACAAGTGTTACAACAGCGTGGCTTCGTAAAAACAAAAAAAAGCGAGTACTTTCCTGGCCCGCTTGCAGTCCAGACCTGTCTCCCATCGAAAATGTGTGGCGCATTATGAAGCGTAAAATACAACAACGGAGACCCCGGACTGTTGAACGACTGAAACTCTACATAAAACAAGAATGTGAAAGAATTCCACTTTCAAAGCTTCAACAATTAGTTTGCAAATCATTGTATTCCGTTTTTATTTACATTTAACACAATTTCCCAACTTATATGGAAACGGGGTTTGTATTTATAACACCTCCAGGCAGCTACAACGATAGCCTATTCCCCTCCCCCCACCATATCACACTATTCCACCTCTCCGGATTGTAAATAATCAAATGTATATACTTGTTCTTGTGCTTTCTGAGCTCACTATGTTCACCGCTCGCTGTACTTACAGTATCCTACGAAGTCAGACCTACACTGTTTCAATGTCCATTAATATTTTTGGGTGTCTGGAATAGATTCTTTGGATTTGCATAAAGTCTAATGAGAAACACGTATTCAGTTTTTGTACGATTCAGTCTTCATCGACAAAAACCTAAGTTCTACATTTTTTTCTGCCAGGGTCAAGCCAGCATGATTCTCCTGCACACGCCCTCTATGTCTCCATGATTTTTTTTTTTTTATTAACCCTCCAAATGATTTATTTCCTAGTAACTTTGCTCATGAAAGTGATGTGGCGCAAGGCCTTTGGAGCGTCTGGATTCCCTGCTGGCTGCAGTAAAATCAGGCTGAGAGGTCCTGGCGTGGGGCAGCGCTTGCGTGACTGTAGAGGGCTTTTGGAGGGAGTTGGGGGGGCGAAGCAGTAAGTTTCAGCAGTGGGGCACCTGTGAGGAGTACGTATCCTCGCACAGGACCATGTGAGCCCGGACTTAAAGTGCCAAGCGTGATGGAGTTAAAGTGCAGATTTATGATGCAGCATTTTAGGCAAGCGTTGCTGCTTTTGCAGGAGCACCAAATGGAAGTATGTGTTTAAAAAAAAGCTGCTTTCAGGTTTCTCACAGGGACTTGTGGAGCCAAACAATACAACACCTTGTTCTCATTTGAGATCCAGATGGCTGCAGATATGTGGTCCTAAACTAAAGATCGCATCGACATCTTTCATCAGGTGGGGAGATGATGAACGGGAGGGGGTCACAGAGGGGGACTGGAGCAGAGGGGAGATAGAGGTGACAGAGGTTGTGACCTTTCTAGAAGATTCACAAGGAAAAGGTGACCTTTGAAATGTCAATCTTTTCCTCCCTGCAGTTTCCTGTCTGCTTTTTGCACGTTATGTGCGCCAGCAGGAAGGATCATTCCATCTGATGTCACGTTACAGGCTCCTCTTTAGCGCCCCCTCATCACTCACTTCCCGCCGCGTGGAGCCCAGGGTACGATAAAAGCGGTTTAGGTAGGGATCCTTAAATTCTGATGCAGCCATGACTGTCACGTCCGTCGTTCTGGCATGCAAATTTTGCCAAGAAGAAAAGATACATACATTGAAAAAAGATGACACTATTTATGGTTTCCTGTCTTAAAAACTCTTGATTCAATAAAGGCATAAGAAAAACCACTGACTTGTTCTTTTTAGAAGCTGCTTGAAAGCTCAAGCTAAGAACAATAAACAGTTTGTTCATCCTTTGTTTACACTCTCCTTACTGTTTTAAATTTAAAGGAACTAATGTGATTGCAACATCTCAGCAGTGGGGACATACATTTGTTTTCTACTGTGTTTTCTACAAGGCCCTCTCTGCTGGCCTAACAGAAATCATGATCATAATTAGTCAAATCAAGTCAGCTTTATTTGTCAATTTCTTTACATGTAAAGACATACAAAGGAATCTAAATTTTGTTTCGCACTCTCCCATGCGGAAACAAAAAGAAAAGAAAACACAACAGTAAAGTGCAATGTGAATATGTCTACCTACTAAAGTGACAATATATATAGTTCCTGTTGTTTTTAAATAGCATATGGCTGTAAACAATGAAAAATAATTAAAGATCATCCATCCATCCATCATCTTCCGCTAATCCGAGGTCGGGTCGCGGGGGCAACAGCCTAAGCAGGGAAACCCAGACTTCCCTCTCCCCAGCCACTTCGTCTAGCTCTTCCCGGGGGATCCCGAGGCGTTCCCAGGGCAGCCGGGAGACATAGTTTTCCCAACGTGTCCTGGGTCTTCCCCGTGGCCTCCTACCGGTTGGACGTGCCCTAAACACCTCCCTAGGGAGGCGTTCGGGTGGCATCCTGACCAGATGCCCGAACCACCTCATCTGGCTCCTCTCGATGTGAAGGAGCAGCGGCTTTACTTTGAGTTCCTCCCGGATGACAGAGCTTCTCACCCTATCTCTAAGGGAGAGCCCCGCCACACGGCGGAGGAAACTCATTTCGGCCGCTTGTACCCGTGATCTTATCCTTTCGGTCATGACCCAAAGCTCATGACCATAGGTGAGGATGGGAACGTAGATCGACCGGTAAATTGAGAGCTTTGCCTTCCGGCTCAGCTCCTTCTTCACCACAACGGATCGGTACAACGGCCGCATTACTGAAGACGCCGCACCGATCCGCCTGTCGATCTCACGATCCACTCTTCCCTCACTCGTGAACAAGACTCCTAGGTACTTGAACTCCTCCACTTGGGGCAGGGTCTCCTCCCCAACCCGGAGATGGCACTCCACCCTTTTCCGGGCGAGAACCATGGACTCGGACTTGGAGGTGCTGATTCTCATTCCGGTCGCTTCACACTCGGCTGCGAACCGATCCAGCGAGAGCTGAAGATCCCGGTCAGATGAAGCCATCAGGACCACATCATCTGCAAAAAGCAGAGACCTAATCCTGCGGTTACCAAACCGGAACCCCTCAACGCCTTGACTGCGCCTAGAAATTCTGTCCATAAAAGTTATGAACAGAATCGGTGACAAAGGACAGCCTTGGCGGAGTCCAACCCTCACTGGAAATGTGTTCGACTTACTGCCGGCAATGCGGACCAAGCTCTGGCACTGATCGTACAGGGAACGGACCGCCACAATAAGTCAGTCCGATACCCCATACTCTCTGAGCACTCCCCACAGGACTTCCCGAGGGACACGGTCGAAGGCCTTCTCCAAGTCCACAAAGCACATGTAGACTGGTTGGGCAAACTCCCATGCCCCCTCGAGAACCCTGCCGAGAGTATAGAGCTGGTCCACAGTTCCACGACCAGGACGAAAACCACACTGTTCCTCCTGAATCCGAGGTTCGACTATCCGACGTAGCCTCCTCTCCAGTACAGCTGAATAAACCTTACCGGGAAGGCTGAGGAGTGTGATCCCACGATAGTTGGAACACACCCTCCGGTCCCCCTTCTTAAAGAGAGGAACCACCACCCCGGTCTAATTAAAGATCAAAGTAATATTTTATTTACTTTCCCTAAATATCTAAATTGTATTAATTTTCTCTTCATGTCATATTATGCACGTTTCAGTGCTGTTGTTTTTAGTTTCAGTTTGTATCCCATACTGTACAAAATCTGCCCAACGCCCTCAGAATCATCAATGCTTGCGTCCGTGCACTGTAAGTGAACGGGGACTTACAGGTGATGGACAGTTGCCATAGCCAATCAGATCACGAGTTGATTTCAGTAAGGCTTTCTAGTTGAACGTGACGTTCACGCGTCATGTGATTGGATACTCTTCGGGACCGTTAGCGGATGAATTTGAGAACACATAGATTTAAGACACAGTTGTGATAGCCAATCAGATCGCAATTTGTTGACAGTAGATGTTCTGTTACAACTAAAATGTTACAACTAAACGACGTCCCACTGGGTGTGAGTTTTTCTTGCCCTTATGTGGGCCAACCGAAGATGTCGTAGTGGTTTGTGTTGTGGTTTGTGCAGCCCTTTGAGACACTATTGATTTAGGGCTATATAAGTAAACATTGATTGATTGATTGATTGATTGATTAAAATGGGGACGGCGTGGCGCAGTTGGGAGTGGTCGTGCCAGCAATCTGAGGGTTACTGGTTCAATCCTCACCTTTTACCATCCAAGTTCCGTCCGTTGTGTCCTTGAGTAAGACACTTCACCCTTGCTCCTGATGGGTCCTAATTAGCGTCTTGCATGGCAGCTCCCGCCATCAGTGTGTGAATGTGTGTGTGAATGGGTGAATGTGGAAATTGTGTCAAAGGGCTTTGAGTTCCTTAAAAAGGTAGAAAACGCTATACCGGTACAACCCATTTACCATTTAAAAGTTGTACACTGTTGTTGTAAAAGTGTGTCATGCTTGTCAATTAATTAACATTGTTACATGTGTATTTGACGCAATCATGTGGTCAGGGCAGTTAATAGTGTGTACTTTGAAACAAACTTCATTGACCGGAAGTTCCATAAGCCAAGCAGATAAATTTACGGTCTGTGTTTAAATTGCTGATACGTTTTAATTGATTTTTAAATTTGCCAAAAAAAACAAGTTTCGTACACTGTTGATGTGATTCAATTGACAGTAGGGTGTAAATGTGTTCCTGTAACGTATTTCTCCAGCAATAATCATTCGGTGACATCAATTATGGTACTGACCCCGAAAGGGAAAAGTTGTAGATAATGGATGGATGGAAAGTTAATAATTAAAGTTGGAAATCACTGAAGGCCTAGGTGGGAAACACACGGCCCGCAACTGGATGTCTAGTACAGTGGTTATCAAATTGGGGTTCACGTACCCCTGGAGGTACTTGAAGGTATGCCAAGGGGTATGTGAGATTTTTTTTAAATATTCTAAAAATAGCAAAAATTATTTGTAAATATATCTATTGAATAATGCTTCAACAAAATATGAATATAAGTTCATAAACGGTGAAAAAAATACAACAATGCAATATTCAGTGTTGACAGACAATTTTTTTGTGGACATGTTCCATAAATATTGATGTTAAAGATTTATTTTTTTGAGAAGAAATGTTTAGAATGAAGTTCATGAATCCAGATGGATCTCTATTACAATCCCCAAAGAGGGCACTTTAAGTTAATGATTACTTCAATGTGTAGAAATCTTTATTTATGAGTGTGAATGTTGTCTGTCTATCTGTGTTGGCCCTGCGATGAGGTGGCGACTTGTCCAGGGTGTACGCCGCCTTCCGCCCGATTGTAGCTGAGATAGGCGCCAGCGCCCCCCGCGACCCCAAAAGGGAATAAGAGGTAGAAAATGGATGGATGGATAAATCACTTGTTTATTTTTCAACAAGTTTTTAGTTGTTTTTATATCTTTTTTTCCAAAAAGTTCAAGAAAGACCACTACAAATGAGCAATATTTTGTACTATTATACAATTTAATAAATCAGAAACTGATGACATAGTGCTGTATTTTATTTTTTTATCTCGTTTTTTCAACCAAAAATGCTTTGCTCTGATTAGGGGGTACTCTAATTAAAAAAATGTTCACAGGGGGTACATCACTGAAAAAAGGTTGAGAACCACTAGTCTAGTAGATGGAGGTGAACACAGTTGGATATTTCACAGGCTCTTTTCACCAATTTTGCTGCTAAATGGGTGAAAAAAATCAAATTATTGGTTCAAATTGTTTCCGAGCTCCAGAAGTTGACCATAAAAGAATAACACGTAGAAAAAGATAGCTGGATTGATGGATGACCTCCCTACAATCATAAACAAACGTGAATGAGCCACAAGGGAAATTGTTCAAAATGGCTACGGCTATGGCTAGACCCTAACATTACTGGGGTCCAAATCCAGAGGACAGAGGCAGGGAAGTCCGATGTCCAAAAGGGTTTGTGGGGCAGGAGAGAGCATACAAGGTCCAAGCAAAGTGTCAATATCAGGAGGGCAATCCGGGTCCAGGGGAAAAGTAAGTTAACACTTAAGCGCGAGACTGGGGAGCAGAAGGAAGACGAAGATGAACAAACCAGGACACAAGGAAACAAGCTACAGGAAATAATATTGGCGGGAAATCAGAGACGTGAAGCTTACTGCGAACATGGTGACGTTCCGACGTCGATTAGTCAGCGGCGAGGCTCTTTATCCTGTTGTCTGTTATCTCCATCAGTTGTGCTGATTGAAGATTGCCGCCGGCTGCAGCAGCGTGTGGGCGCGGTCCGCGCAGCGTGTGTGTGGGCGTGTCCAGAAGTGCTCACAGTGGAGCCACTGAAGGCTCCTGCAGAAGAGGGAAATGCGGACTGCGCATGTGCTGCAACAGAAATATTTATTTATAAATGAAACACTTTTCACTTTTTTAACAAGTTTTTTGTAATTTTTCTATCTTTTTTTCCAAGTAGTTCAAGAAAGACCACTACAAATGAGCAATATTTTGCACTGTTATACAATTTAATAAATCAGAAACTGATGACATAGAGCTGTATTTTACTTCTTTATCTCTTTTTTTCAACCAAAAATGATCTTCTCTGATAAGGGGGTACTTGTCAGGGTTAGTTTGTGACGAACCCCAAGATGCAGAGAAGGAGGCAGGCATTGAGTGAGAAAACATGATTTAATCTTTAACATGAAAACAAAACCAAACAAAGGGTACAAACAAAACGTGCCATGAGGCGGATAAAAAACTTGGCTATGAACAAACAAACTTGGAAGCAGGGAACAAAAGACAGTAAGCTACAAACCGCGACCAAATATAGCTTACCGCAACGCTTCATTGACACGACATAACACGACAGGTAGCAACGACAATACAATACAATAATCCAGCCCAGACTGGAGGAGAAAACAGGTCTAAATAGGAGCGGGCTGATTGACACCAGGTGTGGCCAGGTGCCAATCAGCTGCAGCTAAGGGTACACAGCACTCAGGGAGACAAACAGGAAACTGAACCAAAATAAGAGTGCTGACAGAAACTAAAGACAGGAAATACTACACACACACAGAGGAAAAACTAAAACACAAACAAACTGTCAGGGGCAAGCCTGACAGTACATGAATTAAAAAAATGAAAAAAGGTTAAGGACCACTGGTTTAGAACATAGCAACGTTGCCATTGTGTTCTGTGAAATTAGAGCGCCCCGGAAAGAAGTTATAGTAATGCTTAAAATGACCAAAATACGGTAACTATTACATGTTATGATGAATGTGCCTGTTACTGCATTACATACACACTTACAGTATGTATTTAAAACTGAATTGGAGGTTTTTTAGAGAATTCGATAAGAGGAATAGATCATATATCCCCATTACCTGCAGTGTTAGCTACCTCTTCCAAGCAGTTTTTTTTTTTTACTTTTTAAGCATACACAGAAAGGAGAAAGACAAGAGACAAGCGGTAGAAAATGGATCTATGGATGTGTGTTTCTGTTTGACATAAAGATTGCTAATAGGTAACATTCTAGGAAAAGTGCAGTTCCCTTTTGTCATAGGCCTACATCGATGACTGTAATATTACGACCTAATTCGCATAAAATTGTTTTGTTTCCTTGAAAAAAATACTGATTTATTGTAGTAATACTGTAACATTAGGACAGATTCTGCATTCTGTACTGCAATCTTCACTGGTGTCACGATCGTGCATGGTTGATCTTGTCGTGACCCCAGGATGCAGAGATAGATTTTAAATTAAAGGTAACATAGATTAATTAAACTGGGAAAAATAAAAAAGTAGCAAACAGCAGGCTAATGCAGTGAGAGCAAGGCATGCAAAACAATGGCAAACAGTGACAAAATACAGAAACCAACACGAAAACCAGGGGGATCCTAAATAAGCCTATTCCATTTTAATTTTAATCACTCACTTTACTGTCAGGTGATAATTCAGAGTACTTGTTGTTAAAGGCATCAAGGAACTACAGCAGGGGTCACCAACGCGGTGCCCGCGGGCACCAGGTTGCCCGTAAGGACCAGATGAGTAGCCCGCTGGCCTGTTCTAAAAATTGCAGCACTTACCAGTGAGCTGCTTCTATTTTTTGAATTGTATTTATTTACTAGCAAGCTGGTCTCGCTTTGCTCGACATTTTTAATTCTAAGAGAGCCAAAACTCAAATAGCATTTGAAAATCCAAGAAAATATTTTAAAGACTTGGTCTTCACTTGTTTAAATTAATTCATTTTTTTTTTTTTTACTTTGCTTCTTATAACTTTCAGAAAGACAATTTTAGAGAAAAAATACAACCTTAAAATGATTCTAGGATTTTTAAACACATATACCTTTTTACCTTTTAAATTCCTTCCTCTTCTTTCCTGACAATTTAAATTAATGTTCAAGTATTTTATTTTTTATTGTAAAGAATAATAAATACATTTTAATTTAATTCTTCATTTTAGCTTCTGTTTTTTTGACGAAGAATATTTGTGAAAAATTTCTTCAAACTTATTATGATTAAAATTAAAAAATATATATTCTGGCAAATCCAGAAAATCTGAAGAATCAAATTTGAATCTTATTTCAAAGTCTTTTGAATTCCTTTTAAAATGTTTGTTCTGGAAAATCTAGAAGAAATAATGATTTGTCTTTGTTAGAAATATAGCTTGGTCCAATTTGTTATATATTCTAACAAAGTGCAGATTGGATTTTAACATATTTAAAACATGTCATCAAAATTCGAAAATTAATCTTAATCAGGAAAAATTACTAATGATGTTC
Source organism: Nerophis ophidion (assembly GCF_033978795.1). NCBI lineage: Eukaryota > Metazoa > Chordata > Actinopteri > Syngnathiformes > Syngnathidae > Nerophis > Nerophis ophidion. The sequence goes on from NC_084613.1 coordinate 46,974,091, forward strand.
CATAAAAAAATGTTTTAAATGTTTTCAAAAAGATTAGAATTAGCTAGTTTTACAATTATTTTTTGTTCGGTTGAATTTTGAATTTAAAAGAGTCAAAATTGAAGATAAACTATGTTCCAAAATTTATTTTTCATTTTTTTCGTGTTTTCTCCTCTTTTAGACCGTTCAATTTAGTGTTATTTTCATCATTTATTCTCTACAAAAAACTTTCCGTGAAAGGAAAAAAAATGTACGACGGAATGACAGACAGAAATACCCATTTTTTATATATATATATATATATAATTATGAAAGGTAAATTTAGCAAATTGTCTTTTTCTAGCAATTTTTTTAAGTGTGTATCAAACTGGTAGCCCTTCGCATTAATCAGTACCCAAGAAGTAGCTCTTGGTTTCTAAAAGGTTGGGGACACCTGAACTAGAGAAATACTGAAGATGACATCATCTCTACACATAAAAGACAACTCATAAAGACTTGTTGGATCTGAAGCCAACAACTACAACAATCAAACATATAACAGATAACACAATATTAAGTAATGCACAACATGCAATAATTATCATCTATAAATCATCACATTTTCTTTTTTTCCCCAAAACCTTCCCTTCTTTCAAACAGGAAGTGTACTTAATGCAAACATGTAAAAGTTATGGTGTGAATGTCAGTAAAAATCTTCTTATACTCTTCCTACTTCTTTGAAATGTGCAAATGTAACCACATGGTATTTAATGTAACTTGTTAAACATGCCTGAAACAAATAAATCATAGCCATAACCATTTTAGATAACATAATGTAACAAGGTCCTACATCAGTACAATAAATTAGAAACGGATTTTAGGAGCTTTGCAACATTTGTTTCTCCTGAAAGTGGATTTTCCTGCATATGACTTACAAACGTATACTGCTGCCAAATTTGAATCAGATCTGGATTATAGCGTGTGTATACATGGCAAACTTTGTTCAAATCAGATATGATCATTTGAACATTTTACCCCTTATAAAAGACTTGCAATTCAGAAATATTCATAACTCCATGCCATCAATGTGTCTTAGAATAGAACTGAATGGGAGCAAAGAAAACAATTTTGTAATGAAAAACAGTTGACAGGACGATGCACAAAAACAAAGCGATAAAATGAAATACTAACTTTAGTAAATGTTTTCTCTTTATCTGGGTCCATCCATTTTCTATACTGCTAGTCCTTACTGGAGTCCCGGATGGGATTGAGCATATCCCAGCTGATTTTGGACGAGAGGCGAGCCACGTCCTGGATTTATCACCAGCCAATTGCAGGCTAAGTATGAATACTTTGGTTTTACGACAACAGCTGTTAACATATTTTTACACTATTGTAGGAGTAGTCAGGAATAGGTTCTAGGATTACAGTTGAACCTCGATTTACGAACACGTATTTGCGACCTTTTTGGTTTACGGAGATTTACATCCCGCCAAGTAAGCCTCTATGTGCGAAACATGTCTCGGGGTAAAAACACTAAATTAATTCATTTTGCATGCCGTTTGAAGCCATAAGAGGCTGCCATTTTGATCACATCTATTCCTGCACACCCTAGCATCGCCCTTTTGAAAAGGCGGGGCCCCCTATGCCACACCTGGTTTGCATTCTGTACACACGGACGAGGCCATTTTGAAGAGTTTCGACAGCGATGTCTGACTATTTCCACAATTTTTGTACCTTGTGTAGGTCAGAGCTGTGTCAGCCTGTTTTAGAGATCACTTTGTGTGATCAGAAACACTTCGAATCTCTCCAAACTCTTACAGTCTGGCTGTATAGCTTCGGGTTGCACGACAACCGCTTTGAGCTAGCGTTTTAGCTATTTAGCCCGCGGCTTGCGGCACCTTCAGTTCGAGGATTTCATTAGTGAAGGGGATTTTGTTACACAGCAAGTCTTTGATTGTGATGAAACGAAAAATATGCAACAGCAGATCTTTATTATAGCGAATGAGAAGGCACTAGCAAAACACAAGCCGATGAAGGATCGCCTCACACTGCTAGTGTGGGCTAACGCTAGCGGTGACTATTTGAAGCCATTGCTGTTTATTCACTCCGAAATTCCCATAGTGTTAACAATGCCACAAATATTAGCCAACACAAAGTAAAATGATTTCCCTTTTTTGTATTGTATCAACATACGTTCTGGAGTGTACCAACAAGACTTGTATGTCTGTGCGTGTTGACACTTGCTGTGTTGTTTGGATGAATACGGGATTGTTGGCCCATTATATATATATATATATATATATATATATATATATATATATATATATATATATATATATATATATATGTATATATATATATATATATATATATATATATATATATATACATATACATATATATATATATATATATATATATATATATATACATATATATATATGTATACATATATATATATATATGTATATATATATATATATATATATACATATATATATATATATATATATATGTATATATATATATATATATATATGTATATATATATATATATATATATAAAGTCAATGTGTGTATATATACGTTATAGATTCTTCAAAATGTGCATTTTTTTGACTAAAATAGAAGAACCAATTATTTATGTTGATTGATATGATTTCGGTTTACGAACCATGTTCAAGAACCAATTAAGTTTGTAAATCGAGGCTCCACTGTAGTTTTAAACTAGTATCAAATTAACTATGTTAGTCAGAAAATACCAAAATCAGTGAGGCCCAGCATTCGTCCACCGTGCTGCCTGTCCATGTTCTGTCCTGTTCCATGCAGCAAAATTGTATTCATTTGGTATGAATTAAACTAAAACATATTCTCTGCTGCTCAGCTGCATTAAGTTTCCCTTGTGTTACACATCTCTCGGGAGCCCTTCATCACCATGTTGTCTTTCCTTCGACACATCGAAGAGTGACAAACTATTATTGCGTGTAAACAAATGGACTTATAGAAGACTCCACGCTGGTGCCAGTCCTAATCAAATGGTGTTTGTATCTGTTTATTTGGGTTTGGATTAGTGGCAATGTTACGTGGGGGGACCACCAGGATGTTGGTTTCCTGGAACAGCAGGCAACGCTTGTGTTTTTTGATCGTCTCCATGGCTCAATTTTAATGTTTTGTTTGTCATTTAAGGCCGTGTCAGCACGTAAGGATGTGGCTGCGCTTATTTATGCTTCGTCCAAATACGGGGTCTCTGCAGGACATATGCAAACCGCACATTATGGGTTTGTTGAGCTCCCATTTGGGAGCTAATGAATCGTAATGATTCAATGGATGAATCTGGCTTTACAACATAGTGAGGGTTTAAACAAAGCATTTGATCCCAAAAAGACAAGTGTCCATATTTATAGTGTAAGTGGTTTCTTCCCAGCTGAGGTGTTGACCGAAGCAGGAGCACAGGTTAATCCAGAACATACTCAGACTGTGTCGGACACTCTTTTCCTGCTGTCCCAACAGCACGCTTGATTTAAGAACTGCTATTCAAGAAGTCCTGTTTTGGATTTAAAAGATTAATGGATCAGCTTGGCTTCTCCAGGAGTCGACATCAAGGTTGTGTTACTGCGTGTGTTAGTACTGCGATGATATGTAATATTATTCCCAAAAGCTTTGCTAGTAGGAGGTCTATTTTGTTGTTGTGTTGAGTCTATTGATTATACACTAAACACTGTGGCCAGTTTGATCAACACAGCCAGTTAAAGTCCCCTAGCAGTTAATGAAGAGCACATGTGCACATGCAATCACTGCACATCTTTGGCACAAAAATAATGTTTGAATGTGTTTTTTGTGAGTTTTTCATCTTTCAGTTTGTGGTTTGTTAGTAGTTATTCATGTCAGGTCTACCATAGACATATTCAACACATTACAACACAATATTACATCTGTCTGGTGCAGTGGAACATCGTATATCACTAAAGAACTATCCATCCATCCATTTTCTTCCGCTTGTCCTGTTCTGGGTCGCAGGGAGTGCTGGAGCCTATCTCAGCTGCTTTGGGCGGAAGGGGGGCTACACCCTGGACAAGTCGCCACCTCATCGCAGGGCCAACACAGATAGACAGACAAGATTCCCTCACGCATTCACACACTCAAGCCAATTTAGTTTTGCCAATCAACCTATCCCCGGGTGCATGTCTTTGGAGGTGAGAGGAAGCCGGAGTACCCACGCAGTCACGGGGTGAACATGCAAACTCCACACAGAAAGATTGAACCCAGGATTGAACCCAGGACATTTGTATTGTGAGGGGGACACACTAACCCTTGTAAGAACTATAACTGCAATAATAAACAAATACCACTGACAGTGACATCCCAAATTGAGCGTTTGTGTATTTGCAGAGAAAATTATTACACATTTATTTATGGAATGATCTAATTGGATTGTGCAAATGTACCTCATGTAGTAGTTGGTTAGTGCATGGTTTTGTTGGCCAGAGTATCCAATTGTTTAAGTTTTTTTTTTTAAACTGGTAATGATGGCTCAGAATGCTTAATCTTTGCTTGTCTTAGTTTTCCATTTTAAAATAGGAAATTAGTCAGTAAAACAAAGTTGTAAGTGAGATATTCCCCCAAACCAGCGCTATATGCATCACCAGGAAATATAAGGTTTAAATTAACTGTAAAATATTGATCTGATTGACAAGGCTGAAGTTGGTTTCCAATTCGCCAGCCTTTGATTCGAACAGTGGTTACTGATAGTTGATACCAGACAGATACATTTTACTCCAAATGTCAATTTAGTTTTTAAAGAGTCATCATAGTTTATACATGAACTTTCAGGGGTTGAAATTCTACTGATTTTGCATTGAATCAGGTTGTTTTAGCTAATAATCATGCTGCAGGATCTAGCATGTTTCATTCAATGTTTATTCCCCTTAATTTCCCATTATTTCCCGTTAATTCCCATATATTACCGTTAATTCCCATGGAAAGTTTCCAACTTTGAATATTCCAAGAATTTTGCAACCCTAGGTGTATACATGCGTGATCAAATGGTTGTGGACAGGCGTACCCCTGCAGTCCCAAACGGTTCATACCCACATAGGTTGGGGCCCGGAACGGTCGATTTAACGCGTTTATATGTGCAGTGCAAAACCTTTTCCCGAAGGAAAACTGAACAGCAGGGGATCAAAAACATTTGAAAATGGTGCATGTAACCAGGCTACTGTTGATACTGTTGATTGCAATGGGCTATTCATAGGCTGAGTTTTCATGACTCAACGACTCAATCATCATGTGACTGTGCAGCCATTCAAACACAAACCTTGGAGCACACATCAATGAAGTATCCAGTCGTTGACATGATTTCCCATGTGATGTCATGTCAGTAGTTAATCAAATGCTACTGTGGGAGTGACCTCAGTTCAGTGCTTGATATAAATGCTAGATCAATCCTAGATCGCCAACATATGCTCTGTGTTTTGACGGATTCAACATGAATACCTTCACATTCTTGAGAATGTGAAGGTATAGAATGAGAGATATAGTAGATTAGTCTTGCTTAATAAGTGGCTGGCTAGCTTCTGTAGACAATAGGGACTAACGTTTATTGATAATTGGCCCTCCTTCTGGGGCAAACCTGGCTTGCTGATGAGAGACGGCCTTCACTCTAACCGGGAAGGCGCTATCATCTTGTCTAGGAACATAGATTTCTCGTTGAGTCACATTTGACTAACTGCACTAGAGCACGCCCGGTCACAGGCAGTTACAGAGCCTGCTAGTCTGGGTGAGGAGTCAGTTAAATTAGAACTAGCCAGCGCCAGGCTGGATAATCCCTGCACACATGGCAATTTTCTTAGAATAATACACAACTCACATAATGTTTTTTCTGCTTTGACTGTGCCAGAGTTGGACATGCGCTCTATTGAGGTGGCAAATGATGATGTGTTCAGTTTATCGCAGCACCAAGCAAACAATCTGAAAATACCCGTCATATCAATTCCTAGATATGGTCGTAATTATTTTAAGTCCACTGCGCATAATAAACGCAACATTATTAATATTGATACAACGGATAATTTGATCAAAAACTCCTTGAAACAGCCCACTACCTAAAATATGGGCTTTTTAAACATAAGATCATTGTCTCCCAAAACGTTATTAGTTAATGAGGTCATTAGAGACAACAATCTTAACGTCATCAATCTCAGTGAAACCTGGCTTAAACCAGACGACTTTTTTGCCCTAAAAAAGGCTTCGCCTCCTAACTATCCGAATGCGAATATTTCCAGTCCCCTTAAAAGGGTTTGAGCGGTCGCACGAATATACAACAAAAACTTTAATCTTAGTCCTAACCTAAATAATGAATATAAATTGTTTGAGGTGCTCACTATGAGGTCTGTCACACCGCTACCTCTATACCTGGCTGTTATCTACCGCCCCCCAGGGCCCTATTCAGACTTTATCATTGAATTCTCAGAGTTCGTTGCTGATTTAGTGACGCACGCCGATAATATAATTATATTGGGGGACTTTAATATCCATATTAATACCCCATCGGACCCACCGTGCATGGCGCTCCAGACTATAATTAATAGCTGTGGTCTTATACAAATAATAAATTAACCCACGCATCACAACGGTAATACGATAGACCTAGTGCTTGTCAGAGGTATCACCTTTTCCAAAGTTATGATACTCCCGTATACTAAAGTAATGTCTGATCATTACTTTATGAAATTCGAAGTTCAGACTCATGTTCGGCAAGCTAATAATAATAATAACTGCTATAGCAGCCGCAACATTAATGCTGTCACAACGACGACTCTTGCCGGCCTATTGCCCTTGGTAATGGCACCATTCCCAAAGTATGTGGGCTCTATTGATAACCTACCTAACAATTTTAACTATGCCCAGTGAGAAACCATTGATAGTATAGCACAGCTAAAGTTAAAAAAGGCTCCAAAAAGGTGTACCCCATGGTTTACAGAAGAAACTGGAGCTCAGAAATTATTATTTACAGAGCTGGAACGCAAATGGCGCACGACTAAATTTAAGGTGCAACATCAAGCATGGAGTGATAGTTTAATAACTTATAAACGCATGTTTACCTTAGCTAAAGTTAAATATTACTCAAATCTCATCCGCCTTAATAAAAACGATCTTAAATGTTTGTTTAGTACAGTAGCATCGCTAACCCAACAAGGGACTCCTTCCAGTAGCTCCACCCACTCGGCAGATGACTATATGAATTTCTTTAATAAGAAAATTGAACTCATTAGAAAGAAGATTAAAGACAATGTGTCCCAGCTACAACTGGGTTCTATTAACACAGATACGACTGTATATACGGCGGATAGTGCCCTCCAAAATAGCTTCTCTTGTTTTGATGAAATAACATTAGAAAAATTGATACAACGTGTAAATGGAATAAAACAAACAACATGCTTACTTGACCCACTTCCTGGGAAACTTATCATGGAGCTCTTTGTATTATTGGGTCCATCAGTGCTAAATATTATGAACTTATCACTTTCCTCTGGCACTGTTCCCCTAGCATTCAAAAAAGCGGTTATTCATCCTCTCCTTAAAAGACCTAACCTCGATCCTGACCTTCCCTTTATTTCGAAACTCCTCGCAAAAATTGTTGCAGAGCAGTTAAATGAACACTTAGCGTCTAAAAATCTATGTGAAACCTTTCAATCCGGTTTCAGGGCAAATCACTCTACGGAGACAGCCCTCACAAAAATGACTAATGATCTATTGCTAACGATGGATTCTGATGCATCATCTATGTTGCTGGTCCTCGATCTTAGCGCTGCTTTTGATACCGTCGATCATAATATTTTAATAGAGCATATCAAAACACGAGTTGGTATGTCAGACTTAGTCCTGTCTTGGTTTAACTCTTATCTTACTGACAGGGTGCATTGCGTCTCCCATAACAGTGTGACCTCAGACTATGTTTAGGTAACGTGTGGAGTTCCCCAGGGTTCAGTCCTTGGCCCTGCACTCTTCAGCATCTACATGCTGCCGCTGGGTGACGTCATACGCAAATACGGTGTTAGCTTTCACTGTTATGCTGATGACACCCAACTCTACATGCCCCTAAAGCTGACCAACACACCAGATTGTAGTCAGCTGGAGGCATGTCTTAATGAAATTAAACACTGGATGTCCGCCAACTTTTTGCAACTCAACGCCAAAAAAACAGAAATGCTGATTATCGGTCCTGCTAGACACCGACCTCTATTTAATAATACAACTTTAACATTTGACAACCAAACAATTAAACAAGGCAACTCTGTAAAGAATCTGGGTAATATTTTCGACCCAGCTCTCTCGTTTGGGTCACACATTAAAAGCGTTACTAAAATGGCCTTCTTTCATCTCCGTAATATCGCTAAAATTCGCTCCATTTTGTCCACTAACGACGCTGAGATCATTATCCATGCGTTTGTAACGTCTCGTCTCGATTACTGTAACGTATTATTTTCAGGTCTCCCCATGTCTAGCATTAAAAGACTACAGTTGATACAAAATGCGGCTGCTAGACTTTTGACAAGAAAAAGAAAGTTTGATCATATTACGTCTATGCTGGCTCACCTGCACTGGCTTCCTGTGCACTTAAGATGTGACTTTAAGGTTTTACTACTTACGTATAAAATACTTCACGGTCTAGCTCCAGCCTATCTTGCCGATTGTGTTGTACCATTTGTCCCGGCAAGAAATCTGCGTTCAAAGGACTCCGGCTTATTAGTGATACCCAGAGCCCAAAAAAAGTCTGCGGGCTATAGAGCGTTTTCTGTTCGGGCTCCAGTACTCTGGAATGCCCTCCCAGTAACAGTTCGAGATGCTACCTCAGTAGAAGCATTTAAGTCTCATCTTAAAACTTAATTGTATATTCTAGCCTTTAAATAGACCCCCTTTTTAGACCAGTTGATCTGCCGCTTCTTTTCTTTCTCTCCTATGTCCCCCCCTCCCTTGTGGAGGGGGTCCGGTCCGGTAGCCATGGATAAAGTGCTGGCTGTCCAGAGTCGGGACCCAGGATGGACCGCTCGTCCACAGTCGGGACCCAAGATGAACCGCTCACCTATGCATCGGTTGGGGACATCTCTGCGCTGCTGAGCCGCCTCTGCTTGGGATGGTTCCCTGCTGGCTCCACTTTGGATGGGACTCTCACTACTATATTGGATCCACTATGGCCTTGATTCTCACGGTTATGTTGGATCCACTATGGATTGGACTTTCACAATATTATGTTAGATCCGCTTGACATCCATTGCTTTCGGTCCCCTGGGGGAGGGGTTGGGGGTGTTGGGGGTTGCCCACATATGTGGTCCTCTCCAAGGTTTCTCATAGTCATCATGGTCAACGTCCCACTGGGGTGAGTTTTTCCTTGCCCTTATGTGGGCCCTACCGAGGATGTTGTTGTGGTTTGTGCAGCCCTTTGAGGCACTGGTGATTTAGGGCTATATAAATAAACATTGATTGATTGATTGACTGATTCTACAGAAGGTTGCCAAGACCTGCTGTTGTTGCAGTAATTCCGGAAGATCCAGAGGAATCGGAAGCCTGGGGCCTATCTGACGGCGATGATGAGATCACTGACCAAGACTAGAGCGCCAGCCAGAATGAACTTTCTCTGGATGAGCTAACTAGCTCTCCAGCACCTCCTGCTAAAAGTAGGAGAGGAAAGAATACCCTCATTCCAGTTGACGAGGAGCTGGCTGGCCTAAGGTCATCTTCCACTAGCGACGCTGAGATCATTATTCATGTGTTTGTTACGTCCCGTCTCGATTACTGTAACATATTATTTTCTGGTCTCCCTATGTCTAGCATTAAACGATTACAGTTAGTACAAAATGCGCCTGCTAGACTTTTGACAAGAAAAAGAAAGTTTGATCATATTACACCTATACTGGCTCACCTGCACTGGCTTCCTGTGCACTTAAGATGTGACTTTAAGGTTTTACTACTTACGTATAAAATACTACACGGTCTAGCTCCAGCCTATCTTGCCGATTGTATTGTACCACATGTCCCAGCAAGAAATCTGCGTTCAAAGAACTCCGGCTTATTAGTGATTCCCAGAGCCCAAAAAAAGTCTGCTGGCTATAAAGCGTTTTCTATTCGGGCTCCAGTACTCTGGAATGCCCTCCCGGTAACAGTTAGAGATGCTACCTCAGTAGAAGCATTTAAGTCCCATCTTAAAACTCATTTGTATACGCTAGCCTTTAAAGGCCTATTGAAACCCACTACTACCCACCACGCAGTCTGATAGTTTATATATCAATGATGAAATATTAACATTGCAACACATGCCAATACGGCCTTTTTAATTTACTAAATTGCAATTTTAAATTTCCCGCGGAGTTTCTTGTTGAAAACGTTGCGGAATGATGATGCGTATGATGACGTGTGTTTGTGACGTCTCGGGTTGGAGGGGACATATTAGCCCAACATTACTTGCGACTAAAAGTCGTCTCTTTTCATCGCATAATTACACAGTAATTTGGACATCTGTGTTGCTGAATCTTTTGCAATTTGTTCAATTAATAATGGAGACGTCAAATTAGAATGCTGTTGGTGGAAAGCGGTGGATTGTAGCTGCCTTTAGCAACCGAGACACAGCCGGTGTTTCTTTGTTTGTTGTGAAGCTTTAACCCAGAGCGGTCAAGCGAACATGTTTGTCTACGTCAACCAGCAAGTTTTTGGATGGGAAAATTGTGATATTAAGTCGACTCTTACCGGAGACATCAATGGAGTATGCGTCCTCCTGCAGCAGCTGTAAAAAAGGCAGCTGTGAGCTTGGCTCCTCGGCTTCTCTCTGAGAGACACTGGCATTCACCGGAGCCACCCGACTTTGAGGTATGACTTTACACTCTCACTAAAACACTATTAAAACATTAAGCAGATAAGGGATCTTCCAATATTATCCTAGTAAATGTGTCTATTTACACCTGAAACGCTCACACTGCCGCCGCCCGGAGCAGTCGCTTTTTTCTTTTTTTTTTTGTGCTTCAGTCTAACGTTCCTCATCCACAAATCTTTCATCCTCGCTCAAATTAATGGGGGAATCGTCGCTTTCTCGTTCCGAATAGCTCTCGCTGCTGGAGTCTCACATTATAAACAATGGGAGGATGTGAGGAGCCCTCACACTGGTGACGTCACGCGCACATCGTCTGCTAATTCCGGTAAAGGCAAGGCTTTTTTATTAGCGACCAAAAGTTGTGAACTTTATCGTCGATGTTCTCTACTAAATCCTTTCAGCAAAAATATGGCAATATCGCGAAATGATCAAGTATGACACATAGAATGGACCTGCTATCCCAATTTAAATAAGAAAATCTCATTTCAGTAGGCCTTTAAATAGACCCCTTTTTTAGACCAGTTGATCTGCCATTTCTTTTCTTTTCTCCTCTGCCCCCCTCTCCCTTGTGGAGAAGGGGTGGGGGTAGGGGGCGCGGGGGGGGGGGGGACACACAGGTCCGTTGGCCATGGATGAAGTGCTGGCTGTCCAGAGTAGGGACCCGGGGTGAACTGCTAGCCTGCGCTGCTGACCCCTCTCCGCTTGGGATGGTCTCCTGCTGGCCCCACTATGGACTGGAGTCTCACTATTATGTTAGATCCACTATGGACTGGACTTTCACAATATCATGTTAGACCCACTCTACGTCCATTGCTTTCGGTCTCCCCTAGACGGGGGGATTTCCCACATATGCGGTCCTCTCCAAGGTTTCTCATAGTCATTCACGTCCCACTGGGGTGAGTTTTTCCATGCCCTTATGTGGGCTCTGTACCGTGGATGTCGTTGTGCCTTGTGCAGCCCTTTAAGACACTTTTGATTTAGGGCTATATAAATAAACATTGAGGTGTTGCTCAACCGCAACACCTCCTTCGAAGAGAAGGAGAGGAGCTACAGGCCAGTCTGAAATCGAGCATGATGAGATCACTGACCCAGACCGGACACTAGCCAGAATGAACTTTCTCTGGATGAGCTAGCTAGCTCTCCGGCACCTCCCACTAAAGACAGTAGGAGAGGAAAATAAATAATTTCAGTTGATGAGGAGCTGGCTGGCCCGAGCTCATCTTCCACACCTCCTGCCAGAGGAGAGGCAAAGGGAGAGGGAGAAGATGCTCAACCGCAACACCTCCTTTGAAGGGAAGGAGGGGAGCTACAGTACAAGCCAGCGTGTAATCGAGCCAAGGGTCTGGGAATAGACTGACATTGAGCCATTCGAAGTCTCAGCAGAAATATTTGACCTTCCTAAAGAAGTGAAAACACCTTTGACCTACTTCAAAGAGATTTTCACAGATGAGATGGTGAAACACATAGTCTACCACACCAATTTCTATTCTGCCCAAGCAGTGGGAGCACCAATCAAGACAAATGTCGCAGAGATGGAGCAGTCCCTGACTTTGCTGTTATATATGGGGATCTGTAAGTTTCCTTTCCTTGACGACTACTGGGCCATGGGACTACGTTTGCCATTCGTGGCAGATGTCAGGTCACAAAATCGTTTTCGGCTGCTGCAGCGTTACATCCACTTCAATGACAACCAAGAAGTGGCAGGGAACCCAGATCATTTCTACAAGATCTGCCCACTGTTTGACATCTTGCGTAAGCAGTACGTCAAAATCCCATCTTCTTTTAAGTTTTCAGTGAATGAAGTGATGGTTTCGTACAAGAGCACTTCATTCGGAACAAACCTCATCGGTTTGGCTTCAAGAGCTACAGTCAGGCCAGTAGCTGTGGGTTCATCCATGACTCTACCAAGGAGCCTCCACATTCTAAAATGTTGCTCTTAGTGAGGAAGAACAGGGCCTATTGCTGGGAGGTAAAGTGGTTGGGAGCCTCTGCAAGACCCTCCCTCAGCCAAGGCTGTCTGTTGTCTACTGTGACAACTTTTTCGCCAGTTACAGCCTGCTCCAGGATTTGGAATCAAGTCTTGGCTTGCGATGCACCGGCACAGTTCATGAAAACCGCAACGGTGGAGCACCGTTGATGGACGACAAGTTGCTGACGAAGAAAGGTTGAAGTGCATTTGACTACAGCTCTTCAGAGGAATGGAACGACAATAAGCGCGTGACCCTTCTTAGCTGCGCAGTGGGAGTTCAACCAACAACCACTGTGAAGCGATGGAAAAAGGAGGCCAAAGTGCAGCTGGACATGCCATGTCCAGCTGTGATTTCAAGTACATGGCTGGTGTTGACCATTCAGACATGTTCGTACACCTCTACAAGACCCCTGCCAAGTCAAAAAGGTGGTAATGGCCACTCTTTGGCTAAATCCTTAACCTGTCTATCTCAAACGCCTGGCTGGTGTACAAAAGAGACTGTAGCTTGCTGAAAGATAAGCCAGCTAAACTGAAGAATTTCCGTAACCAGGTTGCGCATTTTTTGCTCCTGGTTGGACGACCTTCCCTTTCCCCAGCACCACTGACAAGAAAAAGTCTTAATGCTGTTGTTCGCCCACAGATGGATGTTCATTATGACAACATAGGCCATCTCCCACACCACTCTGAGGCAAGGGGTCAGTGCGATTACTGTGAAAAAGATCAGAGCAGGTGGAAGTGTAAGAAATGCAAGGCCCCCCCTTTGCATGACGGCCAACAAGCTCTGCTTTGAAGCGTACCATGAGAGGACCTGATGTTACACACCGGGGGGATGAAGAAATTATGGACACACACTGGCGCGCCAGCCCGGATGACTTTGTCTGGACAAGGATAGCTGTCCAGCACCTTCTAGTAAAGGAGGGGAAAGAACACCCTCATTTTAGTTGAGGAGCCGGGAATCTATGACACAGTGTTTGGATATTTAATGACACATTTATTGTCCTCATTATTGTGGCTGATCATGCTTAATGTGAAACACAGTTTGCCTAAGTCTTGCCAGTGATGCCGTTTGGCACAGTGTTTTAAAATCTACATTTTAGGGTATTTTTTAAAATAAATTTATTTTTTTCTTTTTTGTGTCCCTACTAACCAAGAAAGGCTAAACAAAAAAAATATTCGATAAGAATTCTTGGTGCGGCAGTAAAAGTAGTACTAATACTAATAATCTAGTAGTAATCTGCACTATGCGCCTAAAAAGGGTTAAATGTGTCTTTATAGCGTTTCACAACACACACTTTTTTATAATGACTCTTTAAACATGGTTAGATATAAACAAATTATCCCTTAATTTAAAGAAAACAAAAGTTATGTTATTCGGCTATTCCAATCCAGGACCAGCAACAAATATAGATGGTGTGATTCTAGAAACGGTGTCAGAAATTAAATTCTTAGGAGTCACTATTGATAATGAATTAAGCTGGAAACCACACATAAGACATATACAAAGCAAAATCTCCAAAACCATCTCTATTATCAATAAATCCAAATTCTTCTTAAATTACCCAGCTCTGCATTTATTATATTGTTCATTGGTCTTGCCATATCTAAATTACTGCATAGAAATCTGGGGCAACAACTACAAAACTTCACTACATCCCCTGGTTACACTCCAAAAACGTGCAATAAGAATTCTACACAAGGTGGGATATTGTGACCACACAAATATTTTATTTTTACAATCTAAATTATTAAAACTGCCTGATCTAGTGGATTTTAATACAGCTCAATAACTATTTAAAGCAAACAAAAGGTTCTACCTGCCAATATTCAAAAACATTTCAAACACAGAGAAGGAGTTCATAATCTAAGGGGGTGTATTATATTTACTATTCCAACAGTAAGAACTACGAGGAAAAGTTTGTGTGTGTCTGTGCGTGGAGTGAAACTTTGGAACGGATTGGATGTGGGGTTCAAGCAATGTTCAAATATCCATCAGTTCAAAACAAGATACAAAAAAATGGTATGGGCAATGTATATGAATGTGAACATGGATGCCTAAGTGTTAAACTCCATCACTGGCTAATAATGATTATTATTATTATTATTATTATTATTGTTGTTATTATCATCGTCATCATCATCTTCATTATTTTATATGTATTATTGTCATCATTTATTGTCATTGCTATTGCTATTGTTCATATTGTTATCATTATTGTTATCATTATCGTTATTATTATTGTTTAGTCATTGTTGATATTATCATTATTATTATTACTACTTCTATGACATCACCCAACTAGTTAAACTATATGAATTAGTATCAATAGGAGGAATACATTGAATTGTGTGTGTGTGTGTGTGTGTGTCTGTGTGTGTGTGTTTGTGTGTGTGTGTGTGTGTGTGTGTGTGTGTGTGTGTGTGTGTGTGTGTGTGTGTGTGTGTGTGTGGTGTGTACAAATAAATGATAAATAAATAAATGGGTTGTACTTGTATAGCGCTTTTCTACCTTCAAGGTACTCAAAGCGCTTTGACACTACTTCCACATTTACCCATTCACACACACATTCACACACTGATGGAGGGAACTGCCATGCAAGGCGCCAACCAGCACCCATCAGGAGCAAGGGTGAAGTGTCTTGCTCAGGACACAACGGACGTGACGAGGTTGGTTCTAGGTGGGATTTGAACCAGTGACCCTCGGGTTGCGCACGGCCACTCTCCCACTGCGCCACGCCAAACAATCCTATATGCAGTTTGAGTAATATTAATATTCTGCAAATGTATAAACAAATATGAATTCTGACTAAAGAATTGGTGCCGATGGAAACTAAGAAAAGGGATTTGGGTACACTATCTGGAGTACAAGGCAGGCGAGTGGGGGATCTTATGTTCGAGGATAACTCCTCTGGCAGGGGGCTCCCCTCGTCTCTTTTAATGCACAGCATAGGACACATAGCAAGAGTGGTCCTCAGGTCCTGTTGATCAGGGGCAGTAGCTCCACAGTCCTAGATCCACTTTCAACCACTAATATCACAGTCAAAATGAAAGCTTGTTCCCATAGGCACCATAAACTGTTAATAATGTTTAGACAAAAGTGTATATTATACTGTATATACTAATATATATATAGTATTTATATAGGTGTGTGTGTGTGTGTGTGTGTGTGTGTGTGTGTGTGTGTGTGTGTGTGTGTGTGTGTGTGTGTGTGTGTGTGTGTGTGTGTGTGTGTGTGTGTGTGTGTGATGGACATATGTGTATTTTGGGTATATGCATTTGTGTATGTATGTGATTATGTGTGTATGTATGTATGTGTGTATATATGTATATATATATATATATATATATATATATATATATATATGTATATGTATGTATATATATGTGTGTATATATATATATGTATAAATTGTATGTATATGTGTGTATATATGTGTGTGTACATATGTATATATGTAAGTGTGTGAATTTAAATGTATTATATATAAATAATATATAGCATCTACGCAGCAACCACTGAACTGAATTATATTATATATATTATTGTATTATATATTGTAAATATATATTGTATATGTATAGGGGGGGGGACCTACTAAGTTTACTTCTTCCCACTCCCTTTTGAGCCAATCTTGACATCTACAAAAGGTTAGTCACGTGTAATGTTTTCAATGTAGGTGTAAAAATAATGTATTTATATATTTATTTTGTATTTTATGTCATTCTCTTGTTTTGTTTGCATGGCTCAAAATAAACCATTCATTCATTCATTCAAACAACGTTTATTTACACACATTTATTTGGTTGTTTGTTTTGTCATTATCTTGCAGTCGTGACAAAAATATTCAACGGTGGTGACATTTGAAGTAAAAAGTATCAGTCTGGTATCGGCTATCAGAATTGCCCATTTCAATCAGGGATTGAAATCGCAAGCCAACTTCAGCTTCCTATCTGATTGCATTTTCTTTTTAAACTATGAATGCATAGAATGTTCTTCCACCAAAAATACTTTTATCACTGAAATAAAACTGCCAAAAAAGCATTTATTCTATGGAGTGAAGGAAACATGCCTGCGGTGTGGATGAATTTAGGGCTGTCACGCCAAATTTCTTCCCCCCTACAAAAAGCTCCCCCCCCCCCGATTTAGTTCCGGGGTCATGATTAATACAGACGTTTTGTTAACGCTATATTAAAAAAATATAACGCTATATTATAAAAATACAGACGTTTTGTTAACGCTATATTATTAAAAAAAAATTAAAAACAATTTACAAACACAAGCTATGGGATGACGCATTTACTTCCGGGGTCACGTTTCCTCTTATGTCATCCCATAGCTCAGGGGTCGGGAACCTTTTTGGCTGAGAGAGCCATACAAGCCAAATATTTTAAAAAGTATTTCCGTGAGAGCCATATAATATTTTTTTAAAGACTGAATACAACTAAATGCGTGCATTTTTAAGTAAGACCAACATTTTTAGAGTGTAGTAAGTCTCTTATTCTTTTTAATAACATTGTTATTCTGAAGCTAACCAACAATAAATAAAATACTTCTTACCATTAATGCGACTTCTTGAACAGGTGCGGTAGAAACCGGATAGATGGATTAAAATGCATGAGAATGTTTTATATTTTGAACATTATTTTTGACACTATTCATTACTTATTGTGTTAAGCAATGTCAGCTAAGATTTATCTGAGAACCAGGTGCAGTCATCAAAAGAGCCACATCTGGCTCTAGAGCCATAGGTTCCCTACCCATGCCATAGCTTGTGTTTGTAAATTGTTTTTTACATTTTTTTATAATATAGCGTTAACAAAATGTCTGTATTTTTATAATATAGCGTTAACAAAACGTCTGTATTAATCATGACCCCGGAAGTAAATTGGGGGGGAGGGGTTTGTAAGGAGAAGAAATTTGGCCCTATGATTTCCACGTTAGTAGAAACGTGGACATAATCCCGGAATTGGCCAATAATAATGGAGTCCACTTTTATTATCTGCTATTGTGCCGAAATTGACGTACTTTAATGTGCATTAAGTTTTTGTTTACAAAGACCCGTGCACTTCCTTCACAAACTGCTGCCTCCATATGTGAACTTTTGACTTCTCTCCATGGGACGCACCAGCACTTTAGCCAGCCACCCTGCACCCTTCTTAGATGAACTCTCTGCATGACTATGGGACACACTCAGATTCTGAAGTGGCACATTGGCTCAAACACAGCTTTACAAAAAAATTACAAAACTAATTTCTTATTCCAAAGAGCCCGAACAGTTGCCAAAGACTTGTATGTGTCATGTGATGACAAAAAAGGCAAAATCATCACCAGCAGACAAAGAAAGAACTACAGTAATAATGAACACAAATGCATGTGGAAAAAAAATGTAAGCAATGCTAAAAAAATAACAATATTGAAAAAGACCCCACAGAAGAAAATTAAAAAAAATGCCCAAAAATCGGTTATAATCTGTTTCATCGGGTCATTCTTTACTTATGAGCGATTTTTTGGTGTGTTTGTCTTCACTTCATGCTTTGCGCTCTTATTTTGGTTCCACTTTCCGTTTTGTCCGTATTCTATTTGCTGTAGCTTTACTCTTTGTCTGAGCGCTTCCCTCCTCACCTGTGGCTTGTTTGTTTGGATAATCTCCCCTGGTGTTAGAGGGCTATTTAAATCAGTCTTCTTTCATTGTAAGTTGTGGGATCATTGTAAAAGTTTGGTGCTAGTTTGGCGGAGGAACTGTCACAGTTAGTAACATTTTTGACTTCATGTTTCTGCATTTCTCTGTGGTTGGCTCTCTTTACCTATTTTTCATGCACCATTCCCCTGTGCTTGTTCTGTGCATATCCCTTGTACACTTTACCTTGAAGTTTGGTTCTTTCGGACATTAAACACTCCTAAACCTGCAAGCTCCCTGCTGTCTTCTGACTTTTTGAGGTCAAGACCTCTACTAAGGAGAGTGCTACTGACAAACGTTCCTAAACCATTCACCGAAAACAACAAAATAACACGAGATCATTATGATTTTTTAATACCCACAGCAAATATCACTCCAAGAATGTACGGCACCTCCAAAATTCACAAAGAAGACACCCCACTACACCAAATAGAAATTATACATTCAGTTACAAATGATTTATCAAAAGGTCTCGTTGAAATAATTAAATACCTCCTTGGCCTAACTGCAAAAATTCAAAACAACTCGCCAGGGATCTTAACACAATAAAATTGGAACCAGATGATATTTTATTTCACGTGTCATTTCAATGTTTACCAAAACCACAATAGATGTCACCCTGCACATAAACAATGAACGCATCACAAAAGACAAAACTGTAAAAGGAAGAACAAACCTCACACCAGAAGACATACATGGATTATTCAATTTTATTGCGAATTCCACATACTTCTAATAAACAGAACAAAATATAAACATGAATTTAAACATCTAAAACTTTAACTATATACACAAAAGACCTACTCCTCTCAAATATTGTTTACAAATCTGTCTAAATCTGCGTTAGTGAGCATTTATTCTTTGCCAAGATAATCCATCCCACCTCACAGGTGTGACATATCAAAATCCTGATTAAACAGCAAGATTATTGCACAGGGGTGCCTTAGGGTGCCCACAATAAAAGGCCACTCTGAAATGTGCAGTTTTGCTTTATTGAGGTCTGCGGGGGTCAGATATCTGGTACAACCACTATTTGCCTAACGCAATGCAACACATCTCCTTCGCATAAAGTTGATTAGGTTGTTGATCGTGGCTTCTGGAATGTTGGTCCACTCCTCATGCTTAATGGGTGATATGTCCAGTGAGTATGCTGACCAAGCAAGAACTGGGATGTTTTCAGCTTCCAGAAATTGTGCAAAGATCCTTGCAACATTGTGATGCATGGCCCCATGAGGTGGTGGTCTCTGGTGAATGGCACAACAATGGACCTCAGGATCTTGTCACGGTATCTCTTTGCATTCAAAATGCCATCAATAAAACGCACATGCGTTCATTGTCCGTGACATACGCCTGCCTATACCATAACCCCACTTCCACCATGAGCCACTCGGTTCACTTTGACATCTGCGAACCACTCTATCACACAACGCCACACATGCTGTCTGCCATCTGTCCTGAACAGTGAAAACCGGGATTCATACTTGAAGAGAAGACATTTCCAACGTGCCATACGCCATCAAAAGTGAGAATTTGTCCACTCAAGTCAGTTTAGACGATGAATTGCAGTCAGGTCGAGACCCCGATTAGGACGACGAGCATAGATGAGTTTCCCTGGGACAATTTCTCCCAGTTTGTACAAAAATGATTTGGTTATTTAAACGAATTATTGCAGCGTCTGTCTGTGTGGCTGGTCTCAGACGATCATGAAGGTGGACCTGCTGGATGTGGCGGTCCGCTGTCACTTCTATCATTTGCGTTTTTTGTGGCTTAAAGTTGTGTTGCAGCTTTGTATTGTTGTGTTATGGCGTTTGTATTTGTTGTAAATTCTCTCTTTTATCGTAGCTGTTTGTCAAAATGTGAGTAGTAGCAGGTCAAATCACTCCTCATTTAACATGAAAATATTTGGTTGTACCAAATGGTATTATTTCTACTGTATCTCAAACAACAACAACAGTAAAAGTAGCAGGTAAATCTAATGTTAATTCAACCTGAAGAGATGTTGGTTGCACTTTATTTGGGAAGTTATTGTTGTATTATATTGTTGTAATTATGTTAAAAAACAAAAGCAGAAGTAGCAGGTAAATATACAGTTAAAATGTTGGCTACTGTAATTTTTTATTGAACATTTCTTGAAAATTATAAATGAGGGCAGACATTTTTTTCTCTTGTTAATTCAACCTATAGTGACTTTAGTCAAATAAAACATGAATGCATTAGCCAGTAACTGTTGTTTACTTGCTTGTTTGTATCCATAATTCATTAATGCCTAATTCACCTACAAGAAATAACATGAATATATGAAACTCCACCTGCAGTCCCCAGTATCCACTAATTATTTCAAAGTCACACTGGTTGATTTATTTGAATGTTTTTGTCTGCTAAAAAGTTACTGAATCAATTTCAACTCACTGAAACGTTTTGGATCGTATCGTTTTAAAAAAATAACATAATTCCTTAATTGTATCGGCAATCACAAAAGAATCAAACCGAATTGTTGTTAAAACGAATCATCACACCCCTACATATAACTGCTTGTATTTAATCTGAAATTAATTCAGTTGTTATCAAAGTGTCACATCTGTATTACGGCTGCTGGACAGACGGCACATCACTGTTCTGAACCAAATTTTCAGATTTGTCTTTCTTCAGAACATAATAGAGGACATTTGGCAGGAGACATGGATGTTAGCGTGAGCGTTTTGTGGATTACATCAGTGGGAACAAGCGAAAGTTCCTCGCAATGACCATCATGTTCCCTTTTTTTTCCGGAACAAGCTGGACAGTAAACTCTGAGTGACCTGCCTGTGCATGTCGCTCGTCAAAAGTAGCTGGAGCGAGCCGTGTTTCCTTTTGACCAGACACGGAGGTCACACGCTCAAATACGCTGCCACGCACTTAAGCATTTTCAGACGCACACACACGGCTACCTCCGATCACGCCTCCGCCATGGCTCCACTTTATGATGACCCCTCTGTGAGCATTGTCACAGAATCTGCCTTTCACACGGGCAGGCGGCCAAAGCAAATAAACCAGCGACGTGCCAGCTAACGAGGGCACCAACAGGGTCGGAGGGGGGTCCTGCCAGGAGGTGCCAGGAGTGACAGAGCTGAGGGACATGGTCACGCAAAGAAAACAAGCCCAGCAAGAGTGAGTCGGCCTTCTCACGCAGGGGCCCAGACATGTGTTTTGTCATGCAGCGGCGGCCCAATCTCGACAAATTAGGGCGGACGGAGGTGTATAAAGCACGGGAGAAGACGGGAAGACGAGCAGTGGCCTCAAAGTGAGCAGCAATGCTCAGCTTTTAACAAAAAACAACTGTGCTCAACTCCAGTGGCAGAATGAAGAGCAAAACCATTTTATTCACGTAAATCTTCAACTAACTTTAAAATTTATAACACAGTGAGAGCGAGCAACACGCATATTTAACTGTACAGAAGTCAATTATTAAGCATATAATAACATACTCCCATAAAAAACTTTCCAACGTCAGCATGTAAATATCAAAAGATATCAATAAGTCAAAAGATAACTATGAGTCCATTATCTATGTATGACTCCATTTTTACTGATAATAGTCTCCCAGCCAAAAAAAAGGCAGCTATCATAGGTGGTCCGGACCACATGTTAAGTATAGAGTTCCCCTGAGAGAAAGCATATGGGATACATTGTGCATGAACAACTCCTCTTCTGTTTTTTAGCTTTAAAGACACTTTACTCCAATCATATTATTTAGAAAATGTATCACCTTGAGAGGAGGGTGTGACAAGAGGGGTTAGTAGACCAGTGTGTCGAGGGGTCAAACAGTGGGGGTGTCCCGATTCAATATTAATATTGGATATCGGTCCGATATCAACCAAAAAGCAAGTATCGGTTTGCATCTTACATTTCAGGACAAGCAGTCCTGTAGCGTGTTTAAGTATGCAAAGTTGGACAGCCAGTTAACATCTATGTCCTCCAATTAACGCATAAGGTTGGTCTGTCCTTGTATTTTAGTCAAGTGATGTAAACACTGTAGGTTCCTAAGAGCTAGCAACTACACAACAGCTAAGCACACAATAGCACCCAAGCTACACATGTGCAATGAGTGTCCCCTAATTCAGTGGTTCTCAAATGGGGGTACGCGTAGCCCTGGGGGTACTTGAAGGTATGCCAAGGGGTACGTGAGATTTTTTAAAATATTCTAAAAATAGCAACAATTCAAAAATAATTTATGAATATATTTATTAAATAATACTTCAACAAAATATGAATGTAAGTTCATAAACTGTGAAAAGAAATGCAGCAATGCAATAATCAGTGTTAATGTTGTAAGCACAATACCAATGGCCGCAATCTGCAAAATGCGCAACCGCATTTTGCAAATTTAATGTCAAATCAAAGTCAAATCTAATGAAATCAAATGTTTATTGGATTCATCACTATACAGTGTACATCCACGACTAAACTACTGACTAAACTCCTACCACAACTTGGTTTACTATTTATAAAATATAATAATGTAGGGTTACCTGGAACTTGAAATAGGCCACCCGGCCTGAATCCACACTTCCCTCGCCAGACACCTTCGTTTCCCAACCCTCACGCTTGGATAAATAGGCCTTGATTCCATCAACGCAGTGTTGGGAGACTGTTTTGCTGTTAGATTGTGTCCAAATTTGCAAAAAGCACGAGATTGGTGAAATGCTTAAAACATTGACAGCCAGATTTTTTTGTGGACATGTTCCATAAATAATGATGTTAAATATTTCTTTTTTTTGTGAAGAAATGTTTAGAATTAAGTTAATGAATCCAGATTTTTACGGCCTCTAGGTATTGCCAAAAAACAAATTAACACTCCACTTCAATCTAAAGACAGCATAAATCCAATCCAGATGTGTCATGATCCCACATGACAAGTTGGATTTTGTTCTTTATTTTCCTGTGTGTGGTAAAAATCCCTGTCCTGGTGCTCTTATTTTAATAGTACTTTGTGTCGGACTCTTTGTTTTCTTTTTTGCTTAGTTTCCTGCCAGTTTTTTGTTTTCTATTGGTTAATAAAGTCTATTTAGTTTCACCTGTTGCGCCTTGCCGGCGCTGCTGCTAATGTTGCTGCTGCTACGTGTCCCACACTAGCCCTGTGTTATTGCCGTTTTTACCCTCTAAGTCAGGGTTCGGGAACCTTTTTGGCAGAGAGAGCCATTGGAGCCAAATATTTTAAAACGTATTTCTGTGAAAACCATACCATGTTTTTTAACACTGCCCAATAAATGCATTTTTTAAGTAAAACCAAAATTTTTAGAGTATAATATGTCTCTAAATATTTTTTAATAACATTGTTATTTCTTGAACAGGTGCGGTAGAAAACAGTTGGATGGATTACCTCCCGGTAACAGTTCGAGATGCCACCTCAGTGGAAGCATTTAAGTCTCACCTTAAAACTCATTTATATACTCTAGCCTTTAAATAAACTCCCTTTCTAGACCAGTTGATCTGCCGTTTCTTTTCTTTTTCTCCTATGTCCCACTATCCCTTGTGGAGGGGGTCCGGTCCGATCCGGTGGCCATGTACTGCTTGCCTGTGTATCGGCTGGGGACATCTCTGCGCTGCTGATCCGCCTCCGCTTGGGATGTTTTCCTGCTGGCTCCGCTGTGAACGGGACTCTCGCTGCTGTGTTGGATCCGCTTTGGACTGGACTCTTGCGACTGTGTTGGATCCATTATGGATTGAACTTTCACAGTATCATGTTAGACCCGCTCGACATCCATTGCGTTTGTCCTCTCCAAAGTTCTTAGTCATCATTGTCACCGACGTCCCACTGGGTCATCATTGTCACCTACGTCCCACTGGGTGTGAGTTTTCCTTGCCCTTATGTGGGCCTACCGAGGATGTCGTAGTGGTTTGTGTTGTGGTTTGTGCAGCCCTTTGAGACACTAGTGATTTAGGGCTATATAAGTAAACATTGATTGATTGATTGATTGATTAAAATACATGAGAATGTTTTATATTTTGAACGCTATTTTCAACATCGTGATTACCAGCAGAATTATTCATTACTTATCGTGTTAAGCAATGTCAGCTAAGATTTATCTGAGAGCCAGATGCAGTCATCAAAAGAGCCACATCTGGCTCTAGAGCCATAGGTTCCCTACCCCTGCTCTAAGTAAAGAAATACATTCTTTGACCTGCACGCTGCCTCCTGCCTCTGTATTTTGGGGTCACCACAAGCTCAACCATGCGCAGTTAATAACAGTAAATCATCATCATCGGCGGTCTCTCGAAACGCTTCTAACATCCTCCTGGTAGGGGTGTATCCCTTTATGGAGGATGCCTGTGCGTGACTTTGTTTAACATGAGGAGACTGGTGCACAGACCGTCACCACACGATCCTTGACAGAAACGAGTCAGGGTCTAGTGGCATGGAGTCCAAGACGACTGGGGACCCTTTTCTGCTGCAGCCTTCCTCCGCCATCGCAGCCGTTGTGGTCTTAACCGTATCCCTGGCTAGGGGGGAGTCAGGTCCAAGGCCTTTGCCAAGGGCCACCTGGGGTAACAGTAGTAAATGGGTTAACCTCCTAGTGCCCCAAGACCCCGTAGAGGAGCCTCCACTGCCAGATGCACTTTAGCGTCATGCCCAGGACA
The DNA here is from genome assembly GCF_033978795.1 of Nerophis ophidion. Classification (NCBI taxonomy): domain Eukaryota; kingdom Metazoa; phylum Chordata; class Actinopteri; order Syngnathiformes; family Syngnathidae; genus Nerophis; species Nerophis ophidion. The sequence continues at coordinate 46,999,175 of NC_084613.1, forward strand.
CAGTAAACAGTAAATTACAAAAACACAGTGTGTAGACAGAAAATGGGGAAAGGACGCATTTTGGCTTCAAAAATGACAATAAAGGTGAAGTTATAACACTGAAACTAACATCCACTGTAATGATAGTAACGAGAGGAGCGTATCTTTTCGATACTACTATGATTACGTCAATATTTTTTGCCATCACATCTTTTTTCATTTTTTTTTTTTTTTTTTTTTTTAGTATGTTTATAAACTCAGGAAATATGTCCCTGAACACATGAGGACTTTAAAAATGACCAATGTATGATCCTGTAATGACTGGGTATCGGATTGATACCCAAATTTGTGGTGTTATCCAAAACCAATTTAAAGCATCCAAACAACAGAAGAATAAATGGTTATTACATTTTAACAGAAGTGTAGATACAACATGTTTAAATAGAAATCAAGCAGACATTAACAGTAAATGAACAAGTAAAATAATAATTCATTTTCTACAACTTGTCTTTTATAATTTCGACAAAAACATAGAATGGAGAATGACACAATAAGTTACTACAAATGTCAACAGACTATTTGGGAGCCTTTGTTTGCTTACTTACTACTAAAAGACAAGTTGTCTTGTGTGTTCACTATTTTATTTAAAGGGGAACATTATCACCAAACCTATGCAAGCGTCAATATATATCTTGATGTTGCAGAAAAAAGACCATGTATTTTTTCAACTGATTTCCAAAATCTAAATGGGTAAATTTGGGCAAATTAAACGCCTTTCTGTTTATCGGTCTTTTAGCGATGACGTCAGAACGTGACGTCACCGAGGTAACACACCCGCCATATTCATTTTCACATTACAAACACTGGGTCTCAGCTCTGTTATTTTCCGTTTTTTTGACTATTTTTTGGAACCTTGGAGACATCATGCCTCGTCGGTGTGTTGTCGGAGGGTGTAACAAGACTAACAAGGGGGATTCAAGTTGCACCACTGGCAAAAAATCTGCCGCCAGATCCCCATTGAATGTACCAAAGTGTCTTCACATTTGACCGGCGATACTAAGACAGACATGTCACAGAGATGTATGGATAATCTGCAGATGCATTTGCAACGATTAAGTCAACGAAATCACAAAGGTGAGTTTTGTTGATGTTGTTGACTTATTTGCTAATCAGACATATTTGGTCACGGCATGACTGCCAGCTAATCGATGCTAACATGCTACGCTAATTGATGCTAACATGCTATTTACGCTAGCTGTATGTACATTTGAAACTAGATACCCACATTTAATACGAAACAAACACTTACCAATTGACGGATTTAAGTTGCTCCAGTGTCACAAGATGCGAAAGTCCTGATCGTTTGGTCTGCACATTTTACCGGCGATGCTAATAAGGCAGCCATGCTATGGGCCACTTCATTAGGTACACCCACACGATGGCCGAATAGCGTCAATAGCTATTCGCTCAATAGCTTCAATTTCTTCTTCAATTTTGTTTTCGCTATCCGCCTTCATACTCCGACCCTCTGTTTCAATACATGCGTAATCTGTTGAATCGCTTAAGCTGCTGAAATCCGAGTCTGAATCCGAGCTAATGTCGCTATATCTTGCTGTGGTAACCGCCATGTTGTTTGTATTGGCAGCACTGTATGACGTCACAGGGAAATGGATAGTGGTTTCGAATATAGCGAAAATAAGGCACTTTAAAGCTTTATTTACGGATATTCCGGGACTTGTAAAATTTTGAAAAAAACTTCAAAAAATACAATAAGCCACTGGGAACTGATTTTTATTGTTTTTAACCCTTTTGAAATTGTGATAATGTTCCCCTTTAAGGACAAACTTGCAATAATAAACATATGGTTCATGTACTGTAATATGTTTTGTTAAAATAAAGCCAATAATGTCATTTTTTTTGGTGCGCTTTATTTAGAAAAGTATCAAAAAGTACCGAAAAGTATCTAAATAATTTTGGTACCGGTACCAAAATTTGGTTATCGGGACAACACTAATTCCTACTGATATCTTATCAGATCAATATCGGTATCGGCAAATAAGGCTCCAACATTGGTGTCGTATTGATGTGAAAAAGTTGTATTGGGACATCCCAATCAAACAGTTTTGTGTTGGGATCTGCCACAATGGGCTGGGTAACATAACTATGTAGGGCAATGGCACTGGCGCCAACAAAATGGTAGTAACTGGACTAAAAAAAAAGAGGATAAGTGGATATTGGTGCCTATAAATTCAGTTGGACTGAAATTCTGCAAAAATTACGTATAGTGACCAACTGCTTGATGAAAAATTTTCAACTGCACAGACAACCGTGAGCATCTAGCTAAAACGCTTGAAAGTTTAATTGAACTTTACGCTAACAAAAATGCAGACTTAGCAATTTGCAAAAAGTGCTTGAAGGTGATATTGTGAATGTGAGTGTGAATGTTGTCTGTCTATCTGTGTTGGCCCTGCGATGAGGTGGCGTCTTGTCCAGGGTGTACACCGCCTTCCGCCCGATTGTAGCTAAGATAGGTGCCAGCCCCCCCTGCAACCCCAAAAGGGAATAAGCGGTTGGAAATGGATGGATGGATGGGTGATATTGTGCAAGTAACATTGTAGCTGCTGAGTCCTGACAGAAGCAACATGTATATTTGTTATATAATTTCATAGAATAAATAAATACAATTCGAAATATACGTTCATATTGTACACATATTGTGATTTAAAAGTTATTTCCTTGGGTTAATTCATGCAAGTTTATGTTAACTTTATTTTTGTTACAAACCCACGTAAATTGGAGCGGAATATATGTTTTGTTCCGGTTTGGTTACATTGTTAGGGAGACAATTAATATGTGACGGAATTAAGAAAACAGAATGAGACAACAAGAATTTGATGGAGAAGACGTTAATGGAGTCTCGGATTGAAAATAAACGTTATTCCCTTGGAGTTTATGAGGCCAAAGAGGTATAATTCTTTCTGATATGTTTGTGGAATCAATGTGTTTTCTTTTATTGGATGTCAGACTAATTATAAGTTCTGTTCGCTTATTTTATTAGTTCTGACGGCTTTATATTTGGCATCTTTGGTAACTTGAAGACGTGGCTGAAATGAATGTCAGTGAGCAAAACGAACGACTTGAGCCTTGATTAAGACCTCGGAGGAAGTAAAAAACATATTGTACTGGAAGTAACAATGTTGCTAGATGGGAAATGACAAATCATACTAGAAGCTTAAATGTTCAGAATTTGAGAATAAGTTTTATAAATGGCCTAAATCGACTTTGCTCAAGACCATCTTCTACAACAAAACATGACAGACCTTCACAGATTGTATAACTTGTACTGCAGGTTTACCTTTAATTGAGCTGAGATAGGCTACTGCACCCCCGCGACCCCGACAGGGACAAGCGGAAGATAATGGATGGCTGGATGAACTAATCACTGTTGAAAGAACGCTGCAACTGGCAGAATAGCGCCCTCACCTGGGTGCACCGACGCACTTGCAACAATGCAGGACATCAGGAGCAGTGCACATGTATCTTGTTTGTTTGCTTGAAATGTTTGGGTGCAGCAGAGACATGATTGTATGGCTTTTTGAAAGGAGCTGGATCTCCAGGAGCCGTCTTCTCAAAGTGCCATTCAAAAACTAGGTTGTTATATTTCTTCATTTTTTGAGATTAACCTGTTTTTATCCAATAAACAATCACTGGTATGATTGGCAACACTAAATTGGCCCTTGTGTGTGAATGTTGGCTGTCTGTCTGTGTTGGCCCTACGATGAGGAGGCGACTTGTCCTTGGTGTACCCCGCCTTGCAGCTGAGATAGGCTCCAGCACCCCCACAAACCCATACGGGACAAGCGTTAGAAATAAGATGGATGGATGGTAGCATTCATAAAATAAGATTTGGATCAGAATAATTCCAATTAATACATTCTTTTGATATACGTTCTATTTGGTGGGAATGATTCACAAATATTGATTCTAATTTTATTTGGATTGTGTTTTCAGAATCAGAAATACTGTATTAATCCCCAAGGGGAAATTAAGATGTTCAGCACAATCCCATTCAGGATTAGACAAACAAAAAAAGTGAGAAACAGGTAAACGCTGAAGAGGCGGGGGGAGGTGAGAAAAAAAATCGGTTTAAGCCTGGGCCAAAGAAGAAGAAAAAAACTCATAGCCATAGCACACATAAACATGTTCGCAAGAGGGAACCAACAAAGGACATTAAAGACAATAAAAGAGCAGAGCTGATGCAACCAGCTGCCACTCCAGCAGTGCCACTTCTACACACAGCCACAAAAGAAAATCAACAACAAAAACACAAAAATAATCAACCAATAATATACATTGCACGCACACGATGGCACCATGCATAGACAAGCAACCAAACAAAAACATAATTTCAACACCCACACACATGCTGGTGTTTTCATAATAAACATTCCATAAGGAGGTATTACATCCCCATGCTTTTAGACAAGGATATCACTATTTAGAAATTTTCCTCAACAAAAAAACGGCCAAATAAAAATGACAAAGGCTACAAATAACCTACATAAAAAAAAAACTTTCTTGTAAAATTACCACTAAAGAGCATTTTAATGATGCAAAAAAAATTGCAGCCAACAAAAAACAAAATAAGAATGTAATGTATAAATTTAAATAACTTAAAAAAAATTCTATGATATAAACGCAACTTAAGAATTGTACTCCCCCAACTGATGTGCGTACACCTGAACTACTTTACAAATCCACATCAGAACAAAAAAGATTTGGATGAAGAAAACACAGCAGCTTCAGGCTCATTTTGCTGAAGTTTTTTTTTCAATCATGTCTCCAGTCCGGTGGGCTGGCGGCAGTGTGGGCAATTTGCACATGAAAACATCCCGCAAACGACGGGCTCCCTAGTGATTGTTTACTTAAAGGGGTCATGTTATGGTTGTATTTTCTACATTTACATTACATTGATGGGCAAGAACCAAATGAGTAGCACGGTGGTAAGGGGGTTTGTGTATGTGCCTCACAATACGAAGGTCCTGAGTAGTCCTGGGTTCAATCCTTGGCTCGGGATCTTTCTGTGTGGAGTTTGCATGTTCTCACCATGACTGTGTGGATTCCCTCCGGGTACTCCGGCTTCCTCCCAACTCTGAAAAACATGCACCTGGGAATAGGTTGATTGGCAAAACTAAAAAAAAAAATTGGCCCTAGTCTGTGAATGTGAGTGTGAATGTTGTCTGTCTATCTGTTGGCCCTGTGATGAGGTGGCGACTTGTCCAGGGCGTACCCCGCCTTCCGCCCGAATGCAGCTGAGATAGCCTCCAGCAACCCCCGCAACCCTGAACGGGACAAGCGGTAGAAAATGGATGGATGAATGGACATTACATTGACAATGGTGATTCTTTGGTCACAATGTTGCATACATGTAAATTTTGTTTTACAGAACGTCTTCAAGCCACTTTCTGACCGTCTCTTTAGGATGCGCTCTTTTGTGGGTCTTATTTACGTGCATCCACTTATACTAAGTATTCTCTCTGTCAGCCATGTTCTAGTTTTTAGTGCTTCCATATGGAGTCTACTGACAGATACAAGTTCAAACTACACGCTACTTTGTACTAGAAATGGCAACAGCGGATCCCAGCAGGCACGCAATATTGATGCAACGTTGATTATACACACATGCCCTTTTAAACAATGTTGCAAAATAGTTGTATTTGTAAATTGAGACAACATTGATGTCCAATGTTGGATCTAGGGCTGGGCAATATTGCCTTTTTTTAATATCTCAATGCTTTTAGGCCATATCGCGATATACGATATATACAGGGATGGGAATGAAGATTTACAAAATCAGCAGAATTTTTTTTAATCCTAAAACACCACTTTGTGGAAGGCCGCACAGCAGTCGCACCCGAGTGCACATATTGCACTCGCCTGCTAGGGGGGTCTGGGGGCATGCCCCCCCATAAAAATTTGGAAATCTAGGTTAGCTTAGGATGCATTTCCTGCTATTTTGAGTCAAAATCCAACAATATTCTTCTGACCCAAATTTCACATTTATTAGCAAATATTTTCATAAAAATGTATCATGTGATGAAATGTATGTATACAAGTTTACACATATATCAAATTCTTGCACACTTTTGGATTATAGACAAAAATAGGCCTACAATTTGATTAACCAGAATTCAAAATATAAAAATGTTGAAATACATAAGATATTGTATTGTACCTCTGAATGGACTCGTCTGTCGCAGATTGGTGTGAGAAGAGCCGAGTCGGAGGTGGGGGGCTTCAATAGTTGATTTGAGGCTGCATTTGTGATGATGTTTGACTTCAGCTTGAAGGCAGATCCCAGTGAAAAATTACTTTTCCGTAAACTCACTTTACTTAGATGCCTTGCCCATTTTGCGTGGTCAAAGAGTGCCACATTTCCCCGAGATCCATAGTTCACAATGTCCTTGCAATATAAGCACTGAGCACGTCTCGTTTCATCGCACTTTGCAATGAAATCGCTGATCAGTTCGTCTACTTCTACGATATTGTTGTTAATCTTCACCTTCAGTTTGATAGATATATCGAGCCATGCCCAGTTCCACTTGTTTCTCACACCCTTATCGATATCTTTCGCTAATGAAGCATTCCTATTTTGAATAAGCTTAACCAGGTCTGAAACTGTTTTGTCAGTAAAGAAACGTGTTAATTTAGAGCTACCGTGTTTTCTTTCCAGATTAGTCGCCGATAAACACAACCAATACAAACAGAATACGTGTTCAGAAACGCTCACAATAATTGAGGATCAGGGACTAGATATTGTCGGCAAACGACGCGCGCAGACGTCTATAACGGGCTATGTCATTGGTGCAGACGCCTATAAGAGGCAATGTCATTGGTTGTTGTCGTCAGCTGATAGTAGAGCTAGCCAATCTGGTGCCTTCACACATTGGCAATATATTATATAAATGACCCTGGCGGCGCCAAAATCGGCGGAATTCCGCGTATCCGCGGAAAATTCCCATCCCTGTATATATCTCAATATTTTGCCTTGGCCTTGAATGAACACTTGATACATATAATCACACCAGTATGATGATTCTATGTGTCTACATTAAAACATTCTTGTTCATACTGCGATTCTGATGAGTATATCCTACTTTTAAACTTTCATGCAGAGAAGGAAATCACAATTAAGTCAATTGACCAAAAGTGTATTTATTAAACAGTTATTAAGCAGTGGCCCAAACGTTTGTCATTTCCAAAACAGAAAGTGCAAGATTTTCAGAGACATTTTAAGTCTCAAATAAAAATGAGCTCCATGATAGGAAATCAAATAGTATTAGTCCTTCGCTATGTGGTGGGTTACTATGGACGTTAGGAAATTCTCTTCATTCTCTAGCAGGTGACTTTTCAAATGATGCTACATATTAGCCGTGATGCTACTTTTTATAGCAACGCTTGTGCCGCATGCTTGATTTATTACGGTTGTCTGTTCCACATATTCCCACTTGAAGCCAAACCACCGCCAGACGATGGACCCCCTGCTGTTTTTCTTGGGAATTAATTCTTCCTTCATTTGCACTTTATTTCTCTCGTATTACCACTCGCACGGCTCTGCTAGCATCACAGCTAACGTTACCCACGCTGCTACCTCTCTGCTTCGTGAGGGCGTATACGTATGTGACGTATGACGTGACAGTATGTGACGTGTGTAAGAAGGTGCGCCTGCTTGTCTGTGAGAAGGAGAGACAGGAAAGAGTGGGAAGAGCCTGTAGTGTAATGCCCGCAGCTAAAAGCAACTGCGAGAGAACGTATACTCGAATATCAAGATACAGTCATTTTCTATATCGCACAGAGACAAACCCGGGATATATCGTGTATATCGATATCTCACCGAGCCCCAGTTGGATCCATGTTGTTGGTTGGGAAATGACCATATTTCAATGGTCAAATCAACGTCACAACCTGACATTGAATGAACATCGTCAAAGAGCATGTTGTTTCAACAGTGTATTTATGTTGTAGAATATTGGTTGGGAATCGACATCAGGACATGACATTGATTAAACTTTGTCAAAAAGCATATTGTTTCAACCTTATGTTTGAGTTGCTCATTGTCAGGGCCTAATTCAACAAGTTCTCAACGATGTTTTAATGTCTTGTGCCTGCTGGGATGCATGTCTATGTACGAGACAGTCTGCCCCACAACAATAGGATAGAGAAAAAGAAGGAACTTATTGACTGCAGTATCAGACTACAATGGCGGACTGACGCAAAGCTCTTAAGGTAATTATCTACCGCAGTGGTTCTCAACCTTTTTTCATTCGAACATTATTTTAATTCAAGTACCCCCTAACCAGAGTAAAGCATTTTTGGTTGAAAAAAATAGAGAAAGATGTAAAATACAGCACTATGTCATCAGTTTCTGATTTATTAAATTTTATAACAGTGCAAAATATTGCTCATTTGTAGTGGTCTTTCTTTATCTATTTGGAAAAAAAGATATAAAAATAACTAAAAACTTGTTGAAAAATAAACAAGTGATTGTCATGATCAACGACTTGGATCATGTCATGTTCTGTTTTTGTTCTGTTTGTATATCACATCCTGTTATTTGACGTCCTTAGTTCCTGGTGGCACTTCCTGTTTTGTTCCGTTGTCAAAGTTACCCATTCAGTGTCACCTGCCATTTGTCACACGCACCTGATTTGTGATTATTCCCTTATTTAAGACTACCTTTGTTTGCCATTCGCTCTCGGACTCTTATTTGCTTCCATTTAACAGGTGTCATCGCTCTTCCCGCATTGTGGTAATTACTTTTGTGTACTTTATCTTCCACGCTATTCTGTTGTTTGTCCGTAGCTCATGCTAGCACTTTCTGTTGGTTTTGTTTGTAGTGCCTTCGTGCAAGTGTTTTTGTTCCTAGTCTGGTTTTGTAGTTATAGATAAATCATTGTTCCCACCTTTACACTGTGTTCCATCTCCGCTGCACCCACGAGAGAACGCAACCACACCACGATGCCAGCAAACCGTCACAGTGATTCAATTATAATTAAAGATTTCTACACCTATAAGTAATCATCAACTTAAAGTGCCCTCTTTGGGGATTGTAATAGAGATCCATCTGGATTCATGAATTTAATTGTAAACATTTCTTCACAAAAAAAGAAATCTTTAACATCAATATTTATGGAACATGTCCACAAGAAATCTATCTGTCAACACTGAATATTGCATTGTTGTATTTTTTTTCACAGTTTATGAACTTACATTCATATTTTGTTGAAGTATTATTTAATAAATATATTTATAAAGGATTTTTGAATTGTTGTTATTCTTAGAATATTTTTAAAAAAATCTCACGTACCCCTTGGCATACCTTCAAGTACCCCAGGGGTACGCGTACCCCCATTTGAGAACCACTGCTCTATCGTATATGGAGATATCTGCTGACGTCACAACTGGGATAAACGACACAAATTGGGCAAATTCCAAATGGCTCATTTGGAGGAAGGCAATCTTGTTTTATAAACATCTTTGCAAGGCTTCCATACTTTGATTTAAAATGGTTGGTACTTATGCAGATCTCAAAAAAACAGTCCCCTTTAAAAGAGATGTTTAAAATACCATTCTCATTTGAGAACTTCACATTGCTATCATACAGCAATGAGCCATCCATTCATTTATAACGAGAGTCGCGAGTAAACTGGAGCCTATCCTAGTTAACTTGGGGCAAGAGGTGGGATGCACCCAAGAATGGTCGCCATATGGACAAACAACCATTCACTCACATTCATACCTTTCAATCAATTTAGAGGCTTCATATAACTTAACATGCATATTTTTGCAATCTAGGAGGAAGATGCAGTATTGACAGAAAATCCACACACGCATGTGGAGAACATGCAAACTCCACAGAGAGATGTCCACACGCAGATTTGAACCCAGATTTCCCCAACCTCCTGATTTTGTAGACAACATGCTAACCACTAGTCCACTTTGCTGACGCCTGGCAACGCAGGTAAGTACCTGAATTTTGTTCAATTAATACATGATTCTTACATGTGGAGTTAACCAACAAACACGGTTATAACATTGTTACACTTTTGTGTAAGCGATCAGTTTCTGCTCAAATTGTACCTTTTGTAAAACAGCAGAACGTATGCAATAGAGTACTGTAAAGTCGTGGACCTTTTTATGCACAGAGCTTGCTTGTTGTTTTGCCCTGATAATTACAACTAGTTTAGAATTTTGATGTCATACTGGTAAATGTATTGCTTAGTCATAATTGTAATTATAGTATTGAAGTATTCAATATATCTTTCTGTTCACTGTATATCACAAAATTCTGTAAAAAAAAAAAAAAAGTTTTTGGACAAAATATGTTTGTTTTTCCTTTTATTAATGACAGATTTGTGCACCGATTAGGGATCGGCACCGTTTTATTTCGCACCGGTATTGGATCAAATGTAAACGATACCCAATCCTTGGTGGGACTCATGGTTCAGATAATTTCTTTGATGACCTTGTATTGATGTACCGTACTGACGTATGCTCTCCCAATGCTAAAAACATATGGAAGGATGGAAAAGGGGAAATTTGTCTTTTGGTCTTGACAGTAGAATGATCCGTATGAGTACCACATGGAGACCATTTGGAGCTCTGGTAAAATAAACTTTTTACTAATACTTAAGGATAAGAAAATAATTGGCACATAGGGATGGGTAGAAAATGCAGTACTTTTATAGGAACTGACCGAATTCGGTCTGTACTACCAGGTACCATATTTCGATACCTTTATTACACATGGATCAAACACTTGGCAGGGAAACAAGCACTTAAGTAGCACTCAGCTGGACTGCCTCCAGGTAATGTTGCAATTTTCCATGCCAACAAAGCAAGTACCGTATTCCCTTGAATTGCCGCTAGGGCGCTAATTAATTTAAAACCTCTTCTCACTCCTGCGCTTACCAAAGGCATGCAGTAAAAGTAAGCATGCACTAATTATTTTAAAACTTCTTCTCACTCCGGCACTTACCAAAGGCATGCAGTAAAAATCTGAGTGCGATGTAAGCTTGTACCTTAAATCCTACTGAATAGCTCTTAATCTTGTTCCCTTTATGCGATTTCAAATTACCTGTATTGAAATCAACCTCCTCCATTTTGAATATGATGACAGGGGAAGTGTCACTCGTGACGTCACGAGTTTGACCAGGCGGTAATACTAAGCATGCACTAATTATTTTGCGAAGCGAGTTTGACCCGGCAGTAATTCAAGGCAGGCGCATATCATATGCCCTGCGGCAATTCAAGGAAATACGGTATGCCTGATAGAAGACACTCAAACATAAAGTAAGGCTCCACTTTTCAAAATGCGCTAGCTCAATGGTAATTTACATTGGCTGTGTCATTAACATACTATTGATTAGTATTAGCGATTTCACATGGCGATTTCAACACGTTCAAATTTGGTATCGAAAACTACAACTAAGATAAACGTTTCAATTAAACAGCTGGTGTGTAATAAGTACAATACTTACTGTGTAAACACGTTTTAGGATGCAGCAAAATACTAAATTCAGCTTCATGGTGAAGACTACTTCCTGCCTAAGCAATACATTGTGTTCTATACACTAATGCTATCTCATGTCCGCTATATAATACTTTCAAATGAGACTCAGAAGTGTAAAAATTAAGATATAACAACTGGACAGCACAGTTATCCTAATCAGCTCACTCTTAAGTGTTACTTTGAAAATCATATTTTATTAGTAAGCAAATCAATGTTTATTGACAAATGAACACACACGCATCAAACATTTTGTCAGGCTTGTCCCTGACAGTTTGGTTAAGTTTTAGTTTTTCCTCTGTGTTTATTTTATTTCCTGTCAGCACTCTTTTTTTGGTTCAGTTTCCTGTTTGTTTCTCTGAGTGCTGTGTCCCCTCTGCTGTGGCTGATTGGCACCTGGCCACACCTCCTGTCAATCAGCCAGCTGCTATTTGAACCTGCCTTCCTATCCAGTATGTGCTGGAGTATTGTCGCTAAGACTTGTCGATGTCAGTTTAGCTGTATGCGGTAGCGGTAAGCTGTATTCTGTAGCTTGCTGTCTTTTTGTTCCTCGTCTTCTAGTTCCTGTTTTCCAGGCATCCTGTTCCTGTCTCAGAGTTCCTGGTTTGTTTTTTTGCCTTAATTTTTGAACATTAAATTATGTTTTCCTGCTTAATGCCTGCCGTCATCTCTGCATCTTGGGTTCATCACCTACACAATGTGACACATTTTACAGTTGAGTATCTGCATCGATTCCCAGTCAGCAGGAATAAATACAATTGGTTCAAATATGAAAGGTATCCATCCCAATTGGCACACCTAGACACCTAAGAAGGACTTAAAAGTCTCCTGCTATCCAAAATAAGTGTTTAATGTTGATGGTTTTATAATAATGTGAAACTATCGGTTGGGTCTTCAAACTTTTTTTTTTAAATATTTTTTTAAATCTGTCCTTTCTAATCCATTCCCTACCGCGTGTTACTCTTGGTGTCTCTTAGTCGCTCAGGCAAATCCTATGGGCTGAAAATGCATTTTTAACTGATAACATGACATCAAGGGTGCACTCTTTCAGTCAATAAATGCGTGAGGAATATATATATATATATATATATATATATATATATATATATATATATATATATATATATATTTATTTATTTATATACAATATATATATGTATGTATATATATATGTATATATATATATATAAATATATATGTGTGTGTATGTATGTGTATATGTATAAATACATATATATATGCATGTATGTTTGTATATATATATATATATATATATATATATATATATATATATATATATATATATTAGTCGAGGTTTGTAGGGATGATATAGCCTATGTATTTTCTGACATAATGTGTGTATATATAAATATATATTGTATATATATATATAATGTGTGTGTGTGTGTATATATATATATATATATATATATATATATATATATATAGACACAGTCCGACCCCCGGCCAAATTGTTTTAACCCAATGCGGCCCCCGAGTCAAAAAGTTTAGGGGACCCCTGTACTAAAGCTTTTCCCTCACTGGTTTGCTCCCCTTTTGAGAGAAGAGGCGCTCAAATGCTAATTTTGTTGTTGTGAACTAAATGGACATAATACCGCCTCTGAGCTGCCCCTCACTGTGTTTTTATATTTGCAGGTTTCACTACACATTTTAAAATAAGTCTTGGAACTCTGGCAACTATGCTTCAGTGGGAGTGGGGGCTCATTTTTTTTTACTTTTTTTTTTTTTTTTTAGGAAATAGACTAACCTAGAATGACAGGACTCATAGGATAGTCTTGTTAATGTTTGTGTCCTCCTCTCCTTAATGTTATGTTCTGTTATTCTATGTGATGTATGGCTGCAATTACATTAGATAAGTACAGAGTTTACAGCCTGTATGTGTTTTTTGGAGGCATACACACTGTCAGGCGTGCACAAACACAGCTCATTAGCTCATTTGCGACTGGTATTGCATAATGAGAGCGTTTATGATACGTGCAACAAAGCAGGCCAGCGCTCTTAGTAAAATAACCTAATGCGATTGTTTTATTGGTGCTGGACTGCAGATATAATCTATGTGGCTGCTTAATAGCCGAGGATAGTATGAGAAAGAAGAAAACTTTCCTTCAGACTACAATTAAGGAATGCATAATGTTTTGGCGGCAGCACAACCTATTCATTGCAATAGATTTATATTTACAATCCCTACAATGTGTGGTTAGAGTGGTATCTCCTGTGCTTAAAGAGAGCACAAGGCTGCCTCCAAATGTATTTTTCCTCCCTCTCTCCAATTCTTGGCTGAACACAGTGACTCTGACTATGTGTGAAACGGAAAGTATGAACTTCAGTCATGCAAGGAGACGTAAAGTTAGACAAATATTATGTGTGCGTGTGGCTTATGGTTCGAGAGCATCTTCATGCCAGTGGTCAAACATGCACCAAGGAAATTTAAAACACTTGTGGTGGTGATAATGCTACATCGTACACATGACAGCTTTTGTTGGATCATATTACTAGTTCTTTGGACCAAAAAGATTGACACGCTCTTCTCTGAGCTGCCACCTTATCGTGGTAGAGGAGTTTGCGTGTCCTAGGAGCTATGTTGTGCGTTGGCTTTCATGCCCCCTGGTAGGGTCTCCCAAGACAAACAGGTCCTAGGTGAAGGATCAGACAAAGAGCAGCTCGAAGACTTCTATGGATATACAGCAAAGTGGACTCAGATTTCCCTCACCTGGACGCGGGCCATGGGGCCTCCACTCTGGAGCCAGGCCCGGAGTTGGGGCACGATGGCGAGCATGTTGTGGCCGGGCCTGTCCCCATGGGGCCCGGCCGGGCACAGCCCGAAGAGGCAACGTGGGACATCCCTCCAATGGGCTCACTACTCATAGGAGGGTCCTGACTGTTTTTTGTGCTTACGCACCAAACAGCAGTTCAGAGTACCCACCCTTTTTGGATACACTCGAGGGAGTACTGGAAAGTGCTCCCCCGGGTGATTCCCTTGTCCTACTGGGGAACTTCAACGCTCACGTTGGCAACGACAGTGAAACCTGGAGAGGCGTAATTGGGAAGAATGGCCGCCCGGATCTGAACCCGAGTGGTGTTTTGTTATTGGACTTCTGTGCTCGTCACAGTTTGTCCATGACAAACACCATGTTAAACATGAAGAAGGAGTCCTATCGGGTTCTTTTGGCTCATAGGACTCCAGAAGCAGTGGATGGGTACTGACAGGCCAAGCGGTGTGCAGCTTCAGCAGTCGTGGAGGCAAAAACTCGGACATGGGAGGAGTTCGGGGAAGCCATGGAAAACGACTTCCGGACGGCTTCGAAGCGATTCTGGACCACCATACGCCGCCTCAGGAAGGGGAAGCAGTGCACTGTCAACACCGTGTATGGTGTGGATGGTGCTCTGCTGACCTCGACTGCGGATGTTGTGGATAGGTGGAGGGAATACTTTGAGGACCTCCTCAATCCCACCAACATGTCTTCCTATGAGGAAGCAGTGCCTGGGGAATCTGTGGTGGGCTCTCCTATTTCTGGGGCTGAGGTTGCTGAGGTAGTTGAAAAGCTCCTCGGTGGCAAGGCCCCAGGGGTGGATGAAATCCGCCCGGAGTTCCTTAAGGCTCTGGATGCTGTGGAGCTGTCTTAGTTAACAAGACTCTGCATCATCGCGTGGACATCGGGGGCGGTACCTCTGGATTGGCAGACCGGGGTGGTGATCCCTCTCTTTAAGAAGGGGGACCGGGGGGTGTGTTCCAACTATCGTGGGATCACATTCCTCAGCCTTCCCGGTAAGGTTTATTCAGGTGTACTGGAGAGGAGGCTACGCCGGATAGTCGAACCTCGGATTCAGGGGGAACAGTGTGGTTTTCGTCCTGGTCGTGGAACTGTGGACCAGCTCTATACTCTCGGCAGGGTTCTTGAGGGTGCATGGGAGTTTGCCCAACCAGTCTACATGTGCTTCGTGGACTTGGAGAAGGTAATCGACCGTGTCCCTCGGGAAGTCCTGTAGGGAGTGCTCAGAGAGTATGGGGTATCGGACTGTCTGATTGTGGCGGTTCGCTCCCTGTACAATTAGTGTCAGAGCTTGGTACGCATTGCCGGCAGTAAGTCGGACACGTTTCCAGTAAGGGTTGGACTCCGGTAAAGCTGTCCTTTGTCACCGATTCTGTTCATAACTTTTATGGACAGAATTTCTAGGCGCAGTCAAGGCGTTGAGGGGTTCTTGTTTGGTGGCCGCGGGATTAGGTCTCTGGTTTTTGCAGACGATGTGGTCCTGATGGCTTCATCTGGCCGGGATCTTCAGCTCTCACTGGATTGGTTCGCAGCCGACTGTGAAGCAACCGGAATGAAAATCAGCACCTCCAAGTCCGAGTCCATGGTTCTCGCCCGGAAAAGGGTGGACTGCCATCTCCGGGTTGGGGAGGAGACCCTGCCCCAAGTGGAGGAGTTAAAAAATCTATGAGTCTTGTTTATGAGTGGAGGAAGAGTGGATCGTGAGATCGACAGGCGGATTGGTGCGGCATCTTCAGTAATGCGGACGTTGAATCGATCCGTTGTGGTGAAGAAGGAGCTGAGCCGGAAGGCAAAGCTCTCAATTTACAGGTCGATCTACGTTCCCCCCCTCACCTATGGTCATGACCGAAAGGACAAGATCACGGGTACAAGCGGTCGAAATGAGTTTCCTCCGCCGGGTGGCGGGGCTCTCCTTTTGAGATAGGGTGAGAAGCTCTGCCATCCGAGAGGTGCTCAAAGTAAAGCCGCTGCTCCTCCACATCGAGAGAAGCCAGATGAGGTGGTTTGGGCATCTGGTCAGGATGCCACCCGAACGCCTCCCCAGGGAGGTGTTTAGGGCACGTCCAACCGGTAGGAGGCCACGGGAAAGACCAAGGACACGTTGGGAAGACTATGTCTCCCGGCTGGCCTGGGAACGCCTCGGGATCCCACAGGAAGAGCTGGACGAAGTGGCTGGGGAGAGGGAAGTCTGCACTTCCCTGCTTAGGCTGCTGCCCCCGCGACCTGACCTCAGATAAGCGGAAGAAGATGGATGGATTGATGGATGGAGATTGACACGCTTAAAAATATTAACATTAATCTTTGGTCAAAGTCTAGGGAGCATCCTGCCAAACAGTGGTCTCTTAAAGCATTGGGCTGCTAACCTTTTTGACCTTGGGGCCCAACTTTTCCACTGCAAATAAGACCTGGTGCCCACTCATATTAACACTGAATAGTCATTTTACTTTTGGTATTAATCATATTCACTAATTGTATCTGTCTAACCTACTTACAGATTAACAGGATATACATTGTCAAATGATATGAAACCATGTGTTAGTCACAAAAATCTTTATCACGGCTTAGGTCAGGCTGATTACAAAAATAAATAATAATCAAAACTACTGCAGAAGAAGGGGCTCAAAAAACTGATGAAAAATACAATTATTTAAATGTATATACAATTACTGCAAAAAAATCTAACTAAATTAAAATTAATTAATGATAATGTATGTTTCTAAAATAAACTGTCATTAAAACTAAAGTGCAAATGAAAATACAGCTTCATAATGTTTGCGCTTAAGAAACTTCCCTGTGACTTTAGCTCCAGACATCTTGGTAAGTGGGTTATACTTGTTTAGCACTTTTCTACCCTCAAGGCAGTCAAAGCGCTTTGACACTATTTACACATTCACCCATTCACACACACATTAACACACTGATGGCGGGAGCTGCCATACAAGGAGCTAACCACGAACCATCAGGAGCAAGGGTGAAGTGTCTTGCTCTAGGACACAACAGACGTGACTATGTCGGTAGAAGCTGGGGTTCGAAGCAGGAACAACTGTGCCACGCCATCTTCTGTTTGTTTGCGATTTCTGTTACTGCCACAAGTGGTGAAAAAGTGTATTACAACTGAGTACTATACAGACCACAGCAGCAAAACACATATGTTTTGGTAGCTCTCTAGGGGGCGCTTGCGGCCAAACAATGGGCCCCAGCCCTAAGGTTAAGAAACACTGCCTTAAAGCAGACAAAAATATGAGACACTGAGGACAAAATCAGTGATCTAGGAGGATAAAAAAAAGTATTTGGCTAGCGGAGGTCATGGCAAGCAATAGTGCCAAGAAGAATCTGGAGCTCCGTCATCAAGCTCCGGTTTTCAAACACTTTGTAAATGGACAAATATTAAAAATGGATTAAATTATGAAGGATTCTTTTCGGTGACGCAAAGGGTGTTTCACTGGGAACCCAGTATTCATTCATTCACCTTTCATACATTGCCGGAAGCTCGATTCTTGCCAGAAATGTGGATGGCCGCTCGATCATGTAAGTCATGCCGCCCTGATTATGCTAGTAGATTTGACGGAATCAATGTGTCGGCATTTATCAGTAGATATCGGGAACGAGCTGGATCTACTAACGCTGCACTGCAGGCAATAAGGAACTTTAAAAATACTCATAGGATAATAACATCGCTGGGTGTGACGTGCTACATGTTTGAGTAATTTAGGGTAGTTAACGTAAACACGCACTGTGTGACATCAAGACCAATATGTGGTGTTGCTTATGAGCACTGACATGTACACAGCCCAAAGACTGTATGAAGCGTGAATCAAAAACACATGCCGAATGGCCAAGAATGGCTTTCTTAGGTTAGCTTAGCACCTGAAGTCCAGGTTGTTTCAATAGTGAGAGCGTTTTGTGCTCATTGACCACAGTGTTGGTAGAAAAGGTGGGCTTCAGCAAAGTACACTTGCTCACGCACAAACACAACCATCACCCACTGTATAATTAATGTAATCATTGCTTCTGCCAGTTATACGTAATAACTGTCACCTTGTTCAATAATAGGAAGTAAAACAGCACTCGGAGAGCACAGACCTTAGGTAGGCCCTATACTGTGCCCCAATAGTAAAGAATCCTAAAAAAAATCCTGAATCCAGAAAGTGGTTTGGATCACCCCCAAAATCAGACCACCTGTGTCTTATTCCATTTCTAAGATTGCTTGAAATTGAAATCAAAATCTGCTCATAATGTTTTCAGCTATGTTGATAACTAACATGCAGGTAAACAAACAAAGAAGCCCCCAGCAGTTTTGCTCGTTAGTTACTTCCAGACTGCAAAATAATTCACTCGTTGTATCTGTCCCAGCAGCTGGCCGTGTTAGTTCTATAGTGGAATGAAATAAAAAGAGTGAATCGTCTTGTTAGTCAATCACTCTCTTTGTCTCTGTGGGTGGAGGTGGGGTTGATAGCATACACATAGAGAAAGCATACATACACACAGAGAAGTTCAGCCTCAAAATTATCTAACCAACCCCAACTTTAACAAAGGCCTAATCACTTGTTCCTTATCCCTTTTTCGGACATTCCCTGAAGGTTTCATCAGAATCAAAACAAACACACAAACAAGCAAACAAACAGGCAAACACTTGCAAATCCGCCATATCTTTGTGTAGATGATAACCTGAATAAACAACAGGCTGAGGCAAGACAATAATGGCATGCAAAAACCAATCGAAGTAAGATTACTGGTACTATTTTAAATCAAAGCACAGGATACATTTTTTTTCTATGTTAGACTATTTACTTTTATTGGGAAAACTGTTATGAAAAGATTGCTTAAAAGTCAAGAATAAGCATTTTTTTTAAAGTGCAGATGTCAGTTGTTACAGTGTGGCGATGCAGTGTTGGATCATGAAGTGATGGTGCATATAAACATGTTAAAACATGGTATGATATGGCCACAATTTGGGTGTAAAATGCTTGTTATAGGGTATTTTTTTTTAATACTGTACATACAGTATGTAGGCAAAAGCATACAATAACTAGAAAATAAGTCAGAAAATGCAGACATTTGGCAGGCCGTAGCTCTTGCTAGGGGAATATTTTCGACCTTAGAGCAGAGTAGAATTTTAAGGGAGTCTTTCTCTGTTCACTTCCTCTGTTCAAGGACAAAACACAAAAAGTACACACATTGTTTTTATCTTTGCAAATATGTTATCTCATTTGGTTTCAATGGTGAGAAGAGGTTCCAGGAACAAGACAAAGTCTGAGTGGACAAATGCGTGTCTATCCAAAAGACACGCTTAGGTTAACATTTGGTTACATTGGACAAAACCCAAACAACTTAGCCAAGGAGGGGCAGCAAGGAGCAGTGGAACAATTTAGAGAAAATGCACCTGACTTAGTAGGGCACAGTCTTTTCTCCAGCTTTTGCATTGCTTCTGTTTATTCTACAAATGGAGTAAGTACAAATTGTTAATCTTCAATTCCAGTCCCCTCGCCTTATTCAGACAAGCCATCAGAACAAAAGTACCTGGGAGTGCTAAAAAGAGCGATCTGAACACTACCAATACTAAAAAAAAAACCCAAAAAGTATTAAATTGAAATGGTGACTTTCAGAGCTTTTTAAAGCAGAATGAAAGAAATTGAGTGAACCCACTTGTCAGTTATCAATTCTCTTTGTCTCTGTGGGTGGAGGCAGGATCACGAGCATGCACACATATATACACATACATGCACATGGACACACGCAGAAATTTAACTTTGTAACTTTACATTAAGAAACAAAGAAAACATTATCCAGATCAGCCCTAAAATGAAACCAGTTGTTCCTCATCCCATTTCGGACATTTCCTAAATCTTTCATCAACATCCGCTAATAATATTTTGATTTATGTTGCTAACTAACAGACTAACAAACAAACAAACCCCAGCAATTGCGTAACCTCCTGGTGCAAGTAATAACATCATCATGGGATTTATGCTGTGCTGTGTCTTTGCAGCCTGAAACTGGTAACGAGGCCTGAAAGCTTCAAACGCTCTTAAGGCCCCTCATCAGTCAACTAGAAGCAAACATGACACCTTTCACTGGTGAAGTGACCAGAGGAAAAGAGGCAGTTGGAGATGTATCATTATGAGGGGCCGTTAGGGACATTATTCAGAATGACCTCTTACATACACAACTGAAATGCTCTCACATAAACAACTGAAATGTTTTTCTCTCACACACACCACTGAAACACTCTTATACACACTACTGAAATGCTCTTACATAAACAACTGAAATGTTTTTCTCTCACACACAAAATACTGAAACACTCTTATACACACTACTGAAATGCTCCTACATAAACAACTGAAATGTTTTTCTCTCACACACACCACTGAAACACTCTTATACACACTACTGAAATGCTCTTACATTCGCTACTGAAATGCTCTCACATACACTACTGAAATGCTCTTACATAATCAACTAAAATGCTCTCAAATAAACAACTAAAATGCTCTCACATAAACAAGTAAAATGCTCTCACATAAACAACTAAAATGCTCTCACATAAACAAGTAAAATGCTCTCACATAAACAACTAAACTGCTCTCACATAAACAAGTAAAATGCTCTCACATAAACAGGTACAATGCTCTCACATAAACAACTAAAATGTTTTACTCTCGCACACACACACACCACTTGCGTGTGAGAGACAACAATTTTAGTAGTATGTGTGCAAGGATTTCAGTTATATGTATAAGAGCATCTTACTAGTGTGTGTGAAAGCATCTTACCTGTGTATGTGAGAGGATTTCACTAGAGTGTATGAGCGACACTGCATTCCGGTTCCGGTCACCTATAATGCCCGCCCATTTTCAATTTTTTTTTTTTTTTTTTTTTTAAGCGGAGTTGTTTGTGAAAAAAATGTCTGCCGAACTACCAACAAGTAGCTTCACAGAGGCACCACCCGCAGCATTATCGAGCGCCTCTTCTACCACACGGACATCGGGTCAAGAGGAGGAAAAGGTAATTAGACATTATTTATTTCTAAATGATTGTTGAATCCCACGGAATGTAAGGCAACATAGCATTGTAGCCATTAAGCAGTTAGCCTTGTGTGCCTCCACTACAAACAAGTTAGCAACTAATGTTTCTGCGGCTCCTAAGAGTCTCACATCTATTGCAAACTTGCAGTTTGTCTCGGAGGAAACAAAAAAAGTACACTGTCAAATCAGCTAATAATGTTTGCAGAGTTGTTGCTATGGTAATATGTCGAAATGTGAGTCACGTTGTGGTATATCAGTAGCTGATCGAATAGTAATAATAATAGATCACATTTATTTAGTGCTTTTCTGTGGACTCGATAAGGGGTCCCTAAACTACGGCCCGCGGGCCGGTTACGGCCCGCCAATGTCCAAAATCCGGCCCGCTGAAATTATTATTTTTTGTATTATTATTTTAAATCTGTCTTTTCTAATCCATTTTTTGATGTCCCCTAGCCGATCGAGCAAATTATATTGCCTAAAAAGGCATTTTCCCGTATGACTTATATTTTCTTAGCTTTTTTCATGTGATCTGATTGTTACATTCTTATTTCAGAGTCACCACGCATGACCATTTCAACAAGGACGGAATACACAACCTCTGGGTTCATGGAAGTTGGCTTCCAAACAACTTCTCTGCATCTCAACGGAAGGAGGCAGACACCATTTCAGATGTGGCATTCAGGTGTCATTATTAATGCACGAATCCATCCAGCTATAAGAAGCATTTTGATGCTGACAACTACTTTGACATTGATGAAGAAGGTCCACTACCTGAACTCCAGACAAATAATATTGTAATTCCAAACATAGATTTAAACATTAGTGAGACGATAATGAACATTTTTCAACAAGTGAACCCACTTGAAAATGATGGGAATTGTGGAATAGACATTTTCACTTAAATTCTGCACTTTATTCAGTGAACAACATGGGAATTATATGGTTTGTTAAAATGTTTTTTTCACTTGTGCAGTGTATTCTGCGAATTAAGGTTTTGTTTAAACATTTTGTAAAAAATTAATAAAAAACAACCTGTTACACAGACCTGTATGAAGTTGCCCACTTCCATCCATCCATTTCCTACCGCTTATTCCCTTGCAAATATCAAAATAACTCTGCAATATGTTTGTGCTGTAAATACTTGTTTCTACCATTGAGGTTTTTAAGTTATTTTAAAATACATGTTCTGACTAGTGATGTCATCCAGCCAGCCACACACACTGTCAAAATCTCTCAATTTTTTGTCTTATGATTATTAAGTTAGGGGCTAGCTGTAAATATTAACACATTAACTTAAACTATAATTTTAGACGAACGATGTCTACTGTCTGCCTACAAGAAACATTGAAAAGTATATGAATAATAAGTCACAAGGAAAATTTTTTGAGCAAAAAAAAAAGATGTCAAATGTATTTATGTAAAATGTATTGAATATTCCCAACAATATATTTGTGTGCAAAGAAGTTCCATGAATCCAGAGGTTGTGTATTCCGTCCTTGTTGAAATGGTCATGCGTGGTGACTCTGAAATAAGAATAACAATCAAATCACATGAAAACAGCTAAGAAAATATAAGTCATACGGGGAAATGCATTTTTAGACAATATGATTTGCTCGATCGGCTAGGGGACATAAAAAATGGATTAGAAAAGACAGATTTAAAATAATTATCTAAAAAATTAATAATTTCAGCGGGCCGGATGTTGGACGTTGGCGGGCCGTAACCGGCCCGCGGGCCGTAGTTTAGGGACCCCTTATCTAGTCCAAAGAAAAGCTCTAAATAAATGTAATCTATTATTATTACTATTCGATCAGCTACTGATATACCACGACGTGACTCACATTTCGACATGTTACCATAGCAACAACTCTGCAAACATTATTAGCTGATTTGACAGTGTACTTTTTTTGTTTCCTCCGAGACAAACTGCAAGTTTGCAATAGATGTGAGACTCTTAGGAGCCGCAGAAACATTAGTTGCTAACTTGTTTGTAGTGGAGGCACACAAGGTTAACTGCTTAATGGCTACAATGCTATGTTGCCTTACATTCCGTGGGATTCAACAATCATTTAGAAATAAATAATGTCTAATTACCTTTTCCTCCTCTTGACCCGATGTCCATGTGGTAGGAGATGCACTCGATAATGCTGCGGGTGATGCCTCAGCTGTGAAGCTACTTGTTGGTAGTTCGGCAGACATTTTTTTCACAAACAACTCGGCTTTAAAAAAAAAAAAAAAAAACTGAAAAGGGGCGGGCATTATAGGTGACCGGAACCGGAATGCAGTGTCGCTCATACACTCAAGTGAAATCCTCTCACATACACTGGTAAGATGCTTTCACACACACTAGTAAGATGCTCTTATACATATTACTGAAATCTTTGCACACATACTACTAAAATTGTTGTCTCTCACACGCAAGTGGTGTGTGTGTGCGTGAGAGTAAAACATTTTAGTTGTTTATGTGAGAGCATTTTAGTTGTTTATGTGAGAGCGTTTTGTTGTTTATGTGAGAGCATTTTACTTGTTTATCTGAGAGCATTTTAGTTGTTTATGTGAGAGCATTTTACTTGTTTGTGTGAGAGCATTTCACTTGTTTATGTGAGAGCATTTTAGTTGTTTATGTGAGAGCATTTTACTTGTTTATGTGAGAGCATTTTACTTGTTTATGTGAAAGCATTTTACTTGTTTATGTGAGAGCATTTTACTTGTTTATGTAAGAGCATTTTACTTGTTTGTGTGATAGCATTTCAGTAGTGTATGTGAGAGTATTTCAGTAGTGTATGTGAGAGCATTTCAGTAGTGTATGTGAGAGCATTTCAGTAGTGTATGTGAGAGCATTTCAGTAGTGTATGTAAGAGCATTTCAGTAGTGTGTATAAGAGTTTTTCTGTATTGTGTGTGAGAGAAAAACATTTCAGTTGTTTATGTGAAAGCATTTCAGTAGTGTGTATAAGAGTGTTTCAGTAGTGTGTATAAGAGTGTTTCAGTGGTGTGTGTGAGAGAAAAACATTTCAGTTGTTTATGTGAGAGCATTTCTGTAGTGTATGTAAGAGGTAATTCTGAATAATGTCCCTAACGGCCCCTCATATATCATCACCAAGCATCACACTGTTTTTACTCATCAGCCTGCTGCGATACTCTTCTGTCTTCAGCTCTATCCGTAAAGACCGCAGCAGCCTGTTTCAGACTTATCTAACAGTAGAAATATAAGTACTAGACTGAACTTCAACTATTAACTGAGTTGATTAAAGGCCAACATCTTTATGAAAAGTTTTCTTTACTGAATTTATACCAGTTGAAAATGAGCAAATACTAGCAGATGGTTACAGTGGAATTGTTTGCATTTTGAACATTTCGAATCATTAAATCATCTATTTGGAACATGGCAGTAACTCAAAAGAGTCTTAACATGCATACGGTATTCATGAAACAGTGCCTGCACATTGTGCACATTCAGCACTCACAACTGTGCATGCTAAGTGCTTGTCTGCTGTAAGGATGACTTATTCTCACCATCATTAATCCCATTCTCATTAAGCAGCCGCACACCCCTTTTCTTTTTCCTCCTTTGTCTTGGCGCTTGGCCAAACACAACAAACAGATGATTTAGTATTCCTGCCTACTGAGGGTTCTTCTAAGAAAGGAAGGTGCAAGCTACAGTATGCCTGCAAACACTTAGAATTAGTCCTCATTATATTAGATTTGGATTCAAACCCCTGCCTGTGTTTCTTCTTTTGCATTATTCGCCAGTGACTGAGGAAGCTAACAAGCTCAATGCATAGGAACACAACCCAGGTTTAAGACCTAAATATTCTTCACACAGGTATTAAATGCATGTCAAATCATGAAATGTATAGGTACTGTACTCACCACTAATAAATGATAATGAAAGATGAATCAGACCGGTGATTCTGAAACTGTCGCACGTGCACCACTGGTGGTACACAGACTCAATCTAGTGGTACGCCAAAGAATCACTTAAATAGATATTCAAACACAGCGTAAATGTTTAAACCAGGGCTGTTACGTCAAAGCCCCCAAGGAATTAATTATCTATGGCCCCCTGGGATGATAATTGATTAGTATTAGAACCGGCCCGCAAGCCGCAGCCACTTGCTGCTGTTTTGCATGCACCAATACTCCATCAGTGTTGGCGCAAGGAATTCTCAAAATGGGACCCTATCAAGTCGTAAAAATGGGGTCCCACAGTACATTTTTTGGGTTCCCACTTTTTTGTAACCGTTTTGAAAAAAATTTATAAATGTATACATTATCCTGTTATATCTCTCATTCTATATTTTTAGTGTTTTGGAAAAAGGTTGTCATAAAAGTTAAAAAAAAATAATACAAAAGAAAAAAATTTTTTATGCATATGTAAATCTTTTCAGTTATAAACATTCATTCACTTTCTTTTTTCCTTCTTGGATCTAAACTTTACCGTTGCCGGTGTTTTTTTACTATATTTTTATTGTACTATTTTCAGAATGTGTTTGTTCTTTTTTTGTCTAAAATAACACAAACCAAAAATTATCTGAAGTTGTCTTTATTTTTTTTGTTTTAATGCCATGATTTTAATAGTCCAGCCCGCATGTGTACAGATGTTCCTCCATGTGGCCCCTGAGCTAAAATTTGTTTGACATTCCTGGTTTAAACTGTGTGTAAAGCAACAGTGGCCAAAAATATTAAATATACGATGTATATAGTATAACCTCTGCCTTGTTTCAAATGTCTATATAGGCCTATTATGGTATTGTATTTTAATGTTGGTCATTATAGTGATACTTGGAGAGCCAAGTAATCTATGAGGTGGTACTTGGTGAACAAAGTTTTAGAACCACTGGTCGAGACTTTAGCGTGGTTGTCAGGCTGGGCTGAGACAATGCTATCCACAGTATATCTGTCTGAGAAGGTGTTTCTTCAAGCCATGTTTACCTCATCCACCTTGCTTCTCTTTTGCAATTCCAGTAATGACTCACGATAATATATTAACTTGTGTATTGTGTATTAATTTGTGTTCAACTTGCAAATATTGAGGTCAGATTTTAAGAAAGTTGAGCGTAGTAGTCACTATCTTGCACTGGAGACATCATACAGTCCAAGAAAACAATTTATTTTATTATCACAAATGTATGAATGAATACACATTTAAAATCATAACACAAAAAATTTGCAAAATGTGCAACGTCTCGAATGTTGATATAAGAATATGTGAGGATCTACTACAATACTGTATTACACTCTGATTAGTGGACAAAGTGTACATAGTACATTAGTGCAGTGGTTCTCAAATGGGAGTACGCGTACCCCTGGGGGTACTTGAAGGTATGCCAAGGGGTACGTGACATTTTTTAAAATATTCCAAAAATAGTAACAATTCAAAAATCCTTTATAAATATATTTATTGAATAATACTTCAACAAAATGTGAAAGTAAGTTCATAAACTGTGAAAAGAAATGCAACAATGCAATATTCAGTGTTGACAGCTAGATTTTTTGTGGACATGGTCCATAAATATTGATGTTAAAGATTTCCTTTTTGAAGAATGTTTAGAATTAAGTTCATGAATCCAGGTGGATATCTAATACAATCCCCAAAGTGGGCATTTTAAGTTCATGATTACTTCTATGTGTAGAAATCTTTATTTATAATTGAATCACTTGTGTATTTTTCAACAAATTTTGAGTTATTTTTATATATTTTTTCCAAATAGTTCAAGAAAGACCACTACAAATGAGCAATATTTTGCACTGTACAATGTAATAAATCGGAAACTAATGACATAGTGCTGTATTTTACTTCTTTATCTCTTTTTTTCAACCAAAAATGCTTTGCTCTGATTAGGGGGTACTTGAATGAACAAAGGAGTACATCACTGAAAAAAGGTTGAGAACCACTGCATTAGTGTACTGGGGGGGGGGGGTTGCCCACTTATGCGGTCCTCTCCAAGGTTTCTCATAGTCATCATTGTCACTATCACCGACATCCCACTGGGTCTGAGTTTTTCCTTGCCCTTATGTGGGCTCTGTACCAAGGATGTCGTTGTGGTTTGTGCAGCCCTTTGAGACACTTGTGATTTAGGGTTATATAAATAAACATTGATTGATTGATTGTCCAGGGTGTACCCCGCCTTCCGCCCGATTGTAGCTGAGATAGGCGCCAGCGCCCCCCGCGACCCCAAAAGGGAATAAACGGTAGAAAATGGATGGATGGATGATTGATTGATAGAAGCATGGATTGATAGAAGCATGAACACAACACAATCTGGCAGGCAATGGTTGACAAAACGTATCCTTCTACAAGCCATTTTAAAGATGAATTAGCAATAAGTAATGTTGCAAAATGTTTTTTTCACCAATACCGGCAAAAACATTGAGTGGTACGGCAAAAGTTGCAGACGGCATCATTGCTCTGAAGCACTAAGGGGCATGAATGAACGTTCCATTCAGTGAACTGCCCCACTCTTGTTCCAATACCATCCACTCATCTGCAGAATTGGAGCAGTGGGGGTGAGGGTTGACGTGTGTGTGTGTGGGGGGGGGGGGGGGGGGGGGGGGGTAACGTGACCGCACACTGACCCGGCTTCGTTTTCAGGATACTAAAATGCACCGAGCTGCTCATGCAGAACACATGGAGGTGCTAAAGAGAGGGAATCACGGAACTTCATCCGCCCAATTACACAATGAGGAGAGCAACCTGCTGCTAGTATCCATACTGCACGGAACACTCAGTGAGCCTGAGACTGAGCCGCTGGCCTCAGCCTCCCCACCTGCAGGGCCTTGCACAGACAGAGACAAAGGAACTCATCAAATATGCCAATCAGTAAAGAAAAAGCGAATCCAAAAAACCCCAGCAATGTCCTGTTTCATAACAAAGACGATGATCTAGTTCATCACAACAAACCGCAGCAACACAAACAAATAGGAGCAAAACAACATTAGCGTGCACGGTTTAAAAAACAGTCTAGTCAACTCATTAGGTGCATTGTCACAGTTTGCATGTTGCATGAAAACACTGTCTGGTTCAAACTGTGTTGATTAATTCAGCCCATTCAGAGCAAGTGAAATGTGTGTAAAACATTCAAATATGGTCACATAAAAGAAATGACCCAAAATGTCCTTTGGAAACATGCCTGAATATGACCTCATCGAACTATCAGTATCCTGCTGGGATTAGTGTTATTCTAATTTTAATATTTATGATTTCATCATTTACTCAGGAATGTTTAAAACAAGTATTTTTGACACACACTGTAAAAACAGCTCTAGCACAATTAGAAGAAAAGTGTTAAACATACTCACGCTACTTATAGAAAAGACAAGTGTATAGGACACAACCCCAGGCAGGGAGCTGATTGGCTGACACAGAATCGGTGGGGCGCAGCAAAGAGACACAAAACACTTTTAAAACAAAACAATTTAACCTGCAAAAAGAAAGAGAAAAAAAAGACCAAACACACACAGTGTTCCTTATTGCTTCCTCAAAAATCCCTGAAGAAAACTGGTAAGAATTTTAAGCCAAGCAACAGAACTGTCATCTACAAAGACAAGATAACATGGTTTCCCTTTACTGTGTATTCTAAATAGTGGAAAAACTGCTAGTAAGAGGCAGCTAACAAGGCAAATAATGGGGATATGATCTATTCCGCCTATAAAGCCCTCTAAAAACTACCTAAAAACCTCCAACACTGATTTATATGCATGCTGTAAGTATACATGTAATATAGTAGCAGGCACATTCATGATCCTTTGTAATATTTACCTTATTTCAGTCATTACAAGCATTACTGAAACATCTTCCTTAGCAGCATTAATTTCCTAGAACACACAGCAACAAACGCTAATATTGCCATGCACTAAACGTTTCAAATAAGAACATAAAACAGTGACTTTCAATGTCTTTTCGCACTAGGATGCCAACTGATGGAATCGTTGTATCTTTCAGCACTTGTGCTCTCCTTGAGCTGGTACATTCTCTCTAATACCCACTCTTCAGATAAAACATGTTAACTTGCGAGGTTGCTGTGCTGGTTTTACATTGCGTTCCATTTGTTGAGAGCCATATAGTATCAAGTTTGTGGATTTTCAAAGTCGACCATCTTGGGTTGGTGCCACAACCTTCTGCTGTACCTGATGGATAAAAAAGCATCAACTCTAACTAACTTAAAGGGGAACATTATCACCAGACCAATGTAAGCGTTAATATATACCTTGATGGTGCAGAAAAAAGATCATATATTTTTTTTACCGATTTCCGAACTCTAAATGGGTGAATTTTGGCGAATTAAACGCCTTTCTGTTTATCGCTCATGTGGCGATGACGTCAGAACGTGACGTCTCCGAGGTAATACAGCCGTCATTTTAATTTTCAACAAACACCTTGTCTCAGCTCTGTTATTTTCCGTTTTTTCGACTATTTTTTGGAACCTGGGAGACATCATGCCTCGTCGGTGTGTTGTCGGAAGGTGTAACAACATTAACAGGGAGGGATTCAAGTTGCACCACTGGCCCGAAGATGCGAAAGTGTCTGCCGCCAGACCCCCATTGAATGTGCCAAAGTGTTTCCACATTTTACCAGCGATGACAGACATGGCACAGAGATGTATGGATAACCTGCAGATGCATTTGCAACGATAAAGTCAACGAAATCACAAAGGTGAGTTTTGTTGATGTTGACTTATGTGCTAATCAGACATATTTGGTCGCGCCGTGACTGCCAGCTAATCGATGCTAACATGCTATTTACCGGCGGTGCTAAAGCAGACATGGCACAGAGATGTATGGATAACCTGCAGATGCGTTTGCAACTATATTACGTTTCCTTCCACCCACATTTAATGCAAAAAAAACACTTACCAATCGACGGATTTAAGTTGCTCCAGTGTCAAGAGATGCGAAAGTCCTGATTGTTTGGTCCGCACATTTTATCGGCGATGCTAACGCAGCTATTCGGCCATGCTATGGCTATGAATAGCGTCAATAGCTATTCGCTCAATGGTTTCAGTTTCTTCTTCAATACTTTCATACTCCTACCATCCGTTTCAATACATGCGGAATCTGTTGAATCGCTTAAACCGCTGAAATCCGAGTCTGAATCCGAGCTAATGTCGCTATATCTTGCTGTGGTATCTGCCATTGTTTGTTTACATTGGCAGCACTGTATGACGTCATAGGGAAATGGATAGTCGCATCGCAAATAGCGAAAATCAAGCACTTTAAAGCTTTTTTTAGGGATATTCCGGGACCGGTAAAATAAAAAATAAAAAATTCAAAAAATACAACAAGCCACTGGGAACTGATTTTTATTGTTTTTAACCCTTTTGAAATTGTGATAATGTTCCCCTTTAAAGGCAATACAGCAGCAGCAGAGGCAGCTTATTTTTTTCTATCTTATTGCGGGTCATAACATTTTTAGCAGCTCAAGCTACCTCCTGGCTTGTAGCAGGCTACTAGCTCGTGGTCTGAGGAACAGTGTGAGCAAAGCTATAGTATACTACACTAGAAAATAATGTTGTTATGGTTTGGTTATTATTCAGGTAAGGGTAAGTTTTGGGAGTTTTTGGATGTTTGTTTTAGAGCGCTTTATAGTCATAGTGGATGAATTTTGTGCTGTTAGCCGCCTTGTGCAATCATTTTTTCACTATTTAGAATGCACAGAAAAGGGGAAAAAAGGTGTGTCCTTGTCTCACAGAGGGATCGTGAGTGAAAAAAGTGCAGTTCCCCTTCAAAGCAAAAGCTATTGCATTTGAAGAAAATAGTCTTCAACATACTTGTCATGACACCATCTTTTTAAATTCAAACACCTCATTAACACTTACCATCATTTGTAATTTTGTGATAGCGATCAATCCTGTTTTTGGTTATATTATTGACTTTCCCTCGGCTCCCCATTGCTTATTGCCATGGTGACATTTCATTTGTGTTTTTCCACGGTGAGATCCTTAACCAAGTGTCCCGCAAAATTCGGGGTCATCTGGAAGCCATTTCTCCCTGCACTCTCTCCCTTGTCTCATTTTAATCTCTCTGTGCAGCTCCACACCCCCTCCTCCGCCCTAGCCCCCACCGCCCCACTCCCCGCTCCCCTGGGTAGCCGGAGTTCAGTGGCCGAGGTCCGTGCACGCCAGGCCGGTGTGGCACGCAAGCTCATCCCCGCTCGGCTCCCCAAGCACGCAAAAACTCAAGGGGATTAGAAAGAAATATCTGTACACTGTACATAATACATGGCTGCTGTGCAGGGTGCCACGCAGTGAACTTCCATCACGCAGCCTGCACACAGTGGAAAGTGTCCAAACAGCAGGAGAAGATTGGAATTCAATTATTGCATTTAACTACTTAACAATAAAACCAGAACGTGCTGTGTTTCTGGGGAGTCTATTACTGTAGTGTACGATGAAGCATTGTTCTTTTTTTGTTTATGCAAGGATGAAAAAAATGTGACCTTTAATAATCTCCATCTACCTATCTTCATTACACAAGTTTAAAGTGAAGTAGTTATGCGGTCAGTGCACCTCTTAAGAGTGCTCAGTTCAGCGAGCTTTGATTGAAATGTTTTCTTTGCTTTTCTGTGGATTTTTGTTACGCTTTGGCAAAATACATTCTCATTTTTTCTAATCAGACGAGATTTCGGTATAATAGATCTTTTATACCAAAATCTTGTCTGAATAGAAGAAACTGGTATATTTAACCATAATTAATGTACTGAACATGAATATCATGTACTTTTTCAAAATGGATTCAAATGAACAGACTTGTTCTGAAGGACGTTTGAATACAATTGGAATTCAATAATTGCATGTATCTACCTAAAAAAAAAAAACAGAACTGTCCCGGGAAGTCTGCCGCCAATGAATTTGCTTCTTTGAAAATTAACGTATATTTCAGTCGGTTTAAAACTGTAAACCTGATAATACAAGTTCAAATAGGTTGTCACCCTTTTCAGACAACTTTATTTAATTCTTCATAAGGTTCCTAAGCCACAGTTGAATCATACTATTACCAGGATTGAAGTACGCACATTACGGTACAGTAGTACCTCAACTTAGGAGCGTAATTGGCTCTATAACTGAGCTTGTAACTCAAAACACTTGTATCTTAAATCAACTTCTCCCATTATTAATAATTGAAATCAATTTAATCTGTGCTCCCCCAACCCCAAAACTGCAAGATTTTAATTTTAAGAGTCTTCAAGATTTTAATAAGAAATGCATGAAAAACAATGCAATAAAATCAATGTATTACAAACAACTAAAGTAGTTTTATGAAGTAATGTATACCATAGAACAGGGATTCTTAATCTTTTCGACATTGGGCCCTAATGTTTGTCACTATAAAGGAAGCCTGGGGCCAACTCACATTACCACTGAATTAGTCATCTAATTCTTAATTTTATTCGTATTTAATAATTACCGATATCTCTAACCTACTTACAGTTTAACTGGACAAACCTTGTCAAATGTTATCAAACCATGTGTTGAACACAAAGTTTGTTTAATTAACAGTCAAAAAAATTAAAGTGCAAATGAAAATGCAGCTTCACCACTTTAGTCATATTTTTTGTGTTTAACAAACTTCTCTATGACTGTTGCTCCAGACTTTTTCTGTTTGTTTGATGGTGATATTGTTGTCACAAGTGGTGGAAAAGTGTATTACAACTGAGTACCGCTGCGACCCAAAGTGACAATAGCTGACAAACAAATATTTTTTGGCGGCCGTTTAGGGGGTGCATGCATTAGGAAACCCTGCTATATAACATTGTGTCAACAGAAAAATATTGTATTTGCTATTTATTTATTTATTAGCTCATTCAAAGCAGGAAGACTCCACTTTGCACCATACACTTGATATTAAAATATGTTGTCCTTGCCTTGTACTCTAAAGAGTGAAAAACTTCTTCTTACACTTGCTTCACACATTTAAGAATGGGTAAACAGTGAGATTTGTTTCTGCAACACCTTTACTATCTCTTCTTCATGTCTTTGTTATATGTTATCAATTTTAAAACTGACTGTTTTATTTCCTAATAATAATAACGTTTAGCTGAAAAAAGTTGAAATAGTTTGCCTGTAAAAATCAGGCTTTTTTAGAGCCCCAGAATTGTAAAAACAAAATGATTGTTGTCAAAATCAAATATGTGTCAATAGTGCATTTAGTAATATTCTGCGGTACCTTGCAAAAACTGTCTTGTTTATTGTACAGCCAATCGTCGCGCCTCACAAACTAATCATTTTTCCTGAGTATCATTCAGCAGAATAAGAGAATCTCACATATTGGTGTCTCAGTTTTGTTGCAATATCAATACATACTTGCCAACCTTGAGACCTCTGATTTCAGGGGGGTGGGGTGGGGGGGCGTGGGCGTGGGGGGAATGGGGCGGGGGCGTGGTTGGGGGTGTGGTTAAGAGGGGAGGAGTATATTTACAGCTAGAATTCACCAATTCAAGTTTTTCATATATATATGTATATATATATATATATATATATATATATGTATATATATATATAAATAAATAAATGGGTTGTACTTGTATAGCGCTTTTCTACCTTCAAGGTACTCAAAGCGCTTTGACATTACTTCCACATTTACCCATTCACACACACATACTGATGGAGGGAGCTGCCATGCAAGGCGCCAACCAGCACCCATCAGGAGCAAGGGTGAAGTGTCTTGCTCAGGACACAACGGATGTGACGAGGTTGGTACTAGGTGGGATTTGAACCAGGGACCCTCGGGTTGCGCACGGCCACTCTTCCACTGCGCCACGCCGTCCCTATATATATATAAGAAATACTTGTCTTGCAGTGAATTCTAGCTATATATATATATATATATATATATATATATATATAATAAGTGAAATACTTGAATTTACACACACAAAACACTCATCTAGTCATTGTTGAGTTAAGGGTTGAATTGTCTATCCTTGTTCTATTCTCTGTCACTATTTTTGTAACCATGCTGAACACCCTCTCTGATGATGCTTTGCTGTGTGGCACGCACAAAAGTGCTTTCATCAAATGCACTAGAGTCTGGAATCTTCCATCTTTCCCTAGCATGGCCCAAAACCGGTCAATCTTTGCTCCCTGAGGAAGATCTTCACTGCCAAGCACTTGGTAGTCCACTACTTCTTCCCGGAGGCTATCCAGGTCCAATCGCAGCTGCGGCTTGGAACTTACAAGCGTATTTCTTCATCTTACTCGTCGTCGGCGTTGCCATGGCTGTATCTTCCTCGTTCTTCTGCTTCGTCTCCTTGATGTGTGCGCAGTTGTGCATTGCACTCTCTAAAAGCCGTAGATGTTATTCTCACACATGCATGTACAGTAGATGGCAGTATTTTCCTGTTTAAGGGTGTCACAACATTGCTGTTGATGGCAGACAAACTACTTTACGGTAGACGAAAACGTGACTGCTGTTGTTGTGTGTTGTTACCGCGCTGGAAGGACATTAATGAAAGTGCCTAACATGAAACCCACATAAGAAACCAAGAATTCGCCCTCGATCATTCTACAGTTATAACGTCATTGGGCAGGCACGCTGTTTATATTGTGGGAAAGCAGACGTGAAAACAGGCTGTCGACACGTCACTCAGGTCCGCATGGAGCTGGAGGGGGCGTGGCATCCAGCTCCGCCTGAATTTCGGGAGATTTTCGGGAGAAAATTTGTCCCGGAAGGTTTCGGGAGAGGCGCTGAATTTCGGGAGTCTCCCGGAAAATCCGGGAGGGTTAGCAAGTATGTATCAATACACTGTGTGAGCCTAACTGTGTACAAAGCATGTCTTGGCGCTAAAAAGAACGTTGCAAGTGCCAGCACTTTGATAATGAAGGTGAAAAGCGCTGTTGAATTCCAGAAATAAGTCAAAATAAGAAAAAAGGCAGTGTCCGTTTCCTTTGCCCTTGTACTGAGCTGCTCATCACCGTATTTGCCAAAAAAGTGTTTTCAATAAAAGTGTCAATAAATGTTTATTTATATATTTTGTGCATTATGCGTTTGGATTTTGCATCAATTTCTGCATGTAAAACTAATTATTCTGTCAATTAATTAGATTGACATCATTTCCTATTGGAGAAGTTTATGAAATGTGCCAAATTGAGGTAATATAAATGTTATCTTTTGGGTGCAAAACTTCCTCCAGGGTCTTTTTTATGTGTTAAACCCAAATGTGGCATTGTGGTGTGTTTCTCATGATGTAGACTCGGGCATAAGTGGGGGTTACGCCATGTAATCATAGCCTGCTATGTACATATTTTACTATGCTATATTTAGCTACAAAACATCATCAAATACACTTTTGGAAGCACTCTGCAGCTCTTGAAGAATTCCTAAAAATGTCCAAAATGCTCACTCTCTTAGTCACGGTTGATTTTTTTTTCTCATGATGTGACACAAGTGAAAGAAATATTTCACAATAACCAGATTCACTTTTTATTGTATTTGTTCCAAATGAACACAGGGCCCAGAGGCCTCTATGACGTTCTAATTGAGCCAATCTTATATCAGGTTGCATGTACGGCTGCACGCGAACGATCTCGGGTTCTTTGTCAAATTACTCCAGTTGGCAACAAACCATGGTGCTCCTACTTCAAATTATGAATTTTATTTCAAGCACTGCAGCCGAGGAAAATAAATGGAAAATAACATTCCTACAGTCGTAAAGTACACATTGACATTTTTAGAGCGAAAATATCAGACATTTGCAGCATGTCACAAAATACTTCTTACTTGTACCATTTTGAAACACTTGAAATGTTGTTTTTTTTCACACAAACAATCGCAGGACAGGACAATGTTGTCCGGTTTAATGTTCCCTCAGAGCATTGTGGTCTGGCATAAGAAGGCATGTTCGAGCACAAATGCCCAGCGGTTACCTCCTGGTTGTTTGAGGTGGCGTTTGTCCGCAGGATGTTTTTGTTGGTGCCCTTACTGTCTCTGTTGATTTTTGAATGCTGCTTTTTCTCAGTGCCCCCACCTAAAAAAAAGCCCCTCTGTTCAGTCTACGCTTCTTTTTCCTTAGTCCCGCCAGCTCTCCAACTGCCTGTTGGCCCCCTGGTTTTGCTCTCACTGCTGCAAACCCCCCAACGCGATCCAAAAGCCGACCCTCTTTCCCTCTTGCTTCCTCCCCGTCGGTGCTGTGCGTGACAGTAGCTCACTGAGAAGTGGAAATGAGACTAGTAAACAATGATTAGCTCCAGAGCCAGAGCAGCCCGGTATGCCATTGGTCCTGCCCCCACCCACTAGCACATGCAGTGTATATAATAACCCCCCTTTACACACACACACACACACTGCTCTCAGCTAGAGTCAAAGCCAGGTCAGGGGCAGCCTCTCACTGCCAGGTTACAAGAGGTAATCACAGGCAAACACAGCAGCCACACGCAAAATGCACACATGACACTTCCCCCTCCCATGGACTCCCCAACACCCTACCACCCTCTTCCCCAGCCACAAACCTGGCTCTAATTAGCGTGATGGGGATGCAAGTGGCCACATGTGTGCAAGGAGCAGACTCAGGCAACGAGAGAGGATGAGGAGGAGGAAGAGGAGGGGCGGGTTTCCCCCCTCATAGGAATATAGACGAAGCAGTCATTCCCCACTGCAGGGTATTCAAAGACATTGCTATGGCTCTGGTTAACTCAGGAATCATTGTGGAGGATTTGGGTCTTAGCCACGCCACATTTCAAAAGACAAATGCCTTCCGGGCTCGGAAATAGCAGAATTCGATATCTGTAAATACCTTTTTATAGGACAATTAACATGAAAGAATGACACATTTCCTGTTTGTTTACATCATTTAGGCATGATGTATACAACACAGTTAATTAAAAGCAAAGGTTCTACAGAAGTCGTATTTATGTGTACATCCAAAGAGTTGGTAAAAGTGGGCCAACTAAACTTCTCTGTGCTATGATGTGATCTCCTCTCTCATGCAAAACTGCAGAATGTATGTGCAGCATAAAATATGATGTTGCCGCAAAGTCAGATATTAATATTTTATGTCTTGTCTGCCCCGAATTATGGTGCCTGTTTATTGTACCAGCCCTAAATGATTGTGCGGGATATTTTAAACATATTGCTGTGCTTATATCCAGCATGTTTCATTTGTTTTCTATTATTTACAAATGATTTACTTAAGTGGAATTATGGTTTTGTTGGCATCACAACTGATGATTAAAAGTGCGTTGATAGAAATGCACTTTTAGCTCAGTTATTGAAAGTACTGAATATTTTAAAGATTATTGTCTTGTTGAATTATACTAACCCCCCTTTAGAGCCCATTATTAGGCAGCTGCATTCATTTAATCCAAGCAACTTTTGGATATCCACTCGCTCAAGTCCACTCAGAGCCAAACAAATTATCATTGCATTAAATCAATCGTCTACAAAGCACAAATAAACTACAACTGGAAACTCTACCAAGAGTTACACCAACCGTTTTAACTTATTTTTTCTGGCGCCTAATGAGTCTTCCACAGGAGAAAAGTAGAAAAAAAGTTGCACATGGAGAAATGAAAGCGCCGCCAGTCCTCCAATTAGTAAGACAAATTGGCTCGACACGTTTCCTTCTGCATCGGTCACCAGTTGCTGTGTCTCTGACACAGACATTGCTGACTCTCCTCTCCAGCGGCGCTCGTTCCTGCTGCCTGCGCGCTCCCGTTGAGTCTGCCGGCGGACGCGCGCCTCCCCCTCCAAGAGCGCTAGGCGGCAGGGAGATAATGTAGTGGGGGTCTGCAGGACTTCCACAATGGGAGGAGTATGAAATTTATCCTGAGCCCTGCCCACTAAAAGCAAAACATATAAAAAGGTGGTGGAAGCTCAAGGCAGACACTCAAACCTTAAATCATCTGCAAAAAAACTTCAACCAAACTCTTTTTATTGATTTTTTTTCTCTCTCTCTGGGTCCTCATTGTAATAAATTCCCAGACTTGGTAAAGTTTTCTGACATTTTCATCCTACCCGATATGGGGAAAACAGATTTATTTTTACTCTCTGACCCTAAAAACTAAAATTTGAGCACATTTTGGGCCCATAATTTTAAGTTGTTTTTTTTTCTTTTTGGAAGAATATTTGTCCTGATGGCAGTGGAGACTGACTTTGGCATGAAGAGCAGCAGCATCATGCGAGAATGGAGCGGACAGGTCCAGCCTGCTCTGGTTGCATCTTTTATCTTCTTCTTCTGCTTGGAAGCCTGCCTGTGGTTCAGGAACCTGAGGCTCAAAAGAAGGCTGCCGGGACCTTTCGCCTGGCCTGTAGTGGGCAACGCCATGCAGCTGGGTCAGATGCCTCACATCACCTTCGCCAGACTAGCCAAGAAATATGGTAACGTGTACCAGATACGGCTAGGTTGCAGTGACATTGTGGTGCTGAACGGAGACAGGGCGATACGTCAGGCTCTCATACAGCACAGCAAGGAGTTTGCAGGCAGGCCAAACTTTCTTTCCTTCCAGATGATCTCTGGAG
Organism: Nerophis ophidion; assembly: GCF_033978795.1. Taxonomy (NCBI): domain Eukaryota; kingdom Metazoa; phylum Chordata; class Actinopteri; order Syngnathiformes; family Syngnathidae; genus Nerophis; species Nerophis ophidion. Next base: position 47,037,996 of record NC_084613.1, read on the forward strand.
GCAGGAGCCTAACATTTACCAATTACAGCAAACAGTGGAGGGCACACAGGAAAATTGCCCAGTCCAGCCTGAGAGCCTTTTCCTCCGCAAACAGTCAGACCAGAAAAGCCTTTGAGCAGCACGTTATGGCCGAGGCTTTGGAACTGGTGCGGGCCTTCTTGCATCACAGCGCGGATGGACGGTATTTTGACCCTTCTCATGAGTTCACAGTAGCCGCCGCTAACGTCCTCTGCGCGCTTTGCTTCGGGAGGCGATACGGCCACGACGACCTGGAGTTCAGGACAATGTTGACAAGGTTGGACAAATTTGGTGAGACCGTCGGCGCAGGCAGCTTGGTAGATGTCATGCCCTGGCTGCAGTCCTTCCCCAACCCGGTCCGCAGCATCTACGAAAACTTTAAAAGTCTCAACGAGGAGTTTTTTGCATATGTGACAGATAAAGTGATAGAGCACAGAGAGTCCTTCAGTCCAGATGTGACCCGAGACATGAGTGACGCCATCATCAATGTGATCGAGCATGGAAAAGAAAGCGGACTGACAAAAGACTTTGTAGAAGCGACGGTGACAGATCTAATCGGGGCAGGCCAAGACACAATATCCACCATCATGCAGTGGATCATCCTGGTCCTGGTCAAATATCCAGAGGAGCAAGCTAAGCTACATGACCTCATAGACAAAGTGGTGGGTCCAGACAGACTTCCCTCAACAGACGATCGCATCCGCTTGGCATACCTGGATGCGTTCATCTACGAGACCATGCGTTTTACCAGCTTTGTCCCGCTCACCATCCCCCATTCCACTACCTCCGATGTCACCATCGAGGGTCTCAACATCCCCAAAGACACAGTGGTCTTCATCAACCAGTGGTCCGTCAACCATGACCCTCTGAAATGGAAGGATCCGCATATATTTGAGCCCTCGCGCTTCCTGGGTGAAAACGGGGCCCTGGATAAAGACATCACCAACAGTGTTATGATTTTCTCAACAGGTAAACGGCGCTGTATTGGTGACCAGATCGCCAAAGTGGAAGTGTTTTTATTCACGGCGGTTTTGCTGCACCAGTGTAGCTTAGAGAGCGACCCCTCCCAGCCCGTCACTCAGGACTGCTCCTACGGACTCTCACTCAAGCCCCTAAGGTACTGTGTCAGCGCCAAGCTCAGAGGAAAGTTACTTGACTTGGTTTCCCCAGCGTGAGCGGTATGCACTAAAACTGGGACTTAAAACCAGCAAAGACTTCCCCACACTACCCCACCAGTGACATTTAACAGTGAATATCAGCAAACCTGCACAGAGTTCTGTTGTAAAATGTTACTATTTAATATATTTAAACATGCATTGCTGTTGAGAGTACAGTGTGGAAACTGTAATGTTTGGTGAGTAGGAATTCAGGTTAATAGTTTTAATGCAAGAAGTTCTCCATTTTTTACATGTTTATTAAGATGTAAATGCTAGTTTTGCATCAGCATGTATGTGTAAGATGTGCACAGGAGCCTAGCCACATCCCATTAATGTCCATTTGAACTAACATTATAATGTAAGCAAATGTTAGTCACTTGTTCTCAATCTTTGACTATATTTAACCTTTGTCACGTCATGCTTTTTCACTGATTTTTTTTACAAGTTTTGAGCATGACAATACATAACAAGTATAAATAAAGTGTAAAGTATAAATGTTATCTATTACACAATCTACTGTAATAAAAAGTATGTGAACGCATGAAATAAAGAGTGAGGATGGAAGGGGAAAAAAATTGGAAAGTGAAGAGGAAGTCTTTCATCAAGGAGCATCCATCAGAAAAAATATGCAGACTTTTTTTTTTTTTGTGCGCCAAGTGTTTCCCCGAGCGCTGCACGCCAAACCTCGTTCCCAACAGTACACACATTGCAGATGTTTTTTTTCTTCCAAGAGGCATTATGATCACCATGTTTGTTTACAAGGTTTTCAAAGCTACACGGATGTTCCTGCGCCCTCTTTATTCCTGCACGCTCAGTGCATGTTTTTTTTTTTTAATTTTGCAACCGACTCCTCAGCTGGGCTTCGTGTGTTGTCATTATATGATGAAATAAGCTATATCTGAAAAAAGTATTAACAATAAAAACCGTCAACAATGTGTTGTTTTCTGAGTCTGGATTTGATTTTATGTTTTTCTTTGTGATTAGATTAAGGCCCACAAAAAGGAACGCATCTCTGACTTCCACATCAAGTGAGGTTTTATGTGGGCCATACTATCACACATGTGGCAGCAATATGAAGCCACCATTGTTTGTCATTACTTGTTGTTTTTGGGTGAAACAAACCTTGATTTGAGGCTGCATATCACCAAACCACAAGCTAATGAGTTTTTAAGTTGCACAAGCGCTCACATCCACACATGCTTGAGTCCTCTGTTCTCAAATCAGTTTAATCTATACAGACAGAATTGAAACAGATGCATCACTTGGGAAAAGTTTGTTGTTTATTCTAGCATACAGTAATATATTATCATATATTGTACCTTTATATATCCTGCATAATTGATTAATAAAGGGTAATAAACATGATCATTAATGATGCATATTATCAAACCTTGAATAAGTCAATATACATTTACAGGACATTGTTTAAAAAAACACCTTCTATTTTACATGTTTATCTTGCACACAGACCATAAATATCTAGATCTTGGCAACATGGCCTATGAAGTATCTCCTCTGCTACGTATTCTACAAGGGATGCTTGTGGAAGGAGGCCTAAGTAGGACTAAGGTCTGCAAACTGTGGTCAAAATGGGTGGGGAGAAACCATATTGAAAAAAACCTGAGTTGCGGACCCCTCCCACCGTAGAGACGCATATAAGGGAAGTTTGAATCTGCTTTTTTCTAAAGTGGTCATCTGAAGACGAGCTAAACCACAGCTACCAGCTCAGCCTAATCGAGATATCGTCATTAGCCTGCTTTGGAGGGGCTGCCAAACTAGGAGTTCTGCTTGGAGTCCCTTATTTTTATCAGTCGTGATAAATGACCAAATACCAGAAAGGCCTTGGATGGGACTATATTACCTCAAGTTGAACTTCTCGGAATTATTTGAAGCTTTGAATTGATCCAATTGAGGAAATAACACTATGGCTCAAGTTGAACCTGAGTTTGCTGTGAAGAGCAGCGGCATTACCAGAGAATGGAGTGGCCAGCTCCAGCCTGCTCTGGTTGCATCTTTTATTTTTCTTATGTGTCTGGAGGCCAGTCTTTGGATGAGGAACCTCCGGCGCAAGAAAAAGCTGCCGGGACCCTTCGCATGGCCCGTTGTGGGGAATGCTATGCAGCTGGGTCAGATGCCTCACATCACCTTCGCCAAACTAGCCAAGAAATATGGTAACGTATACCAGATACGGCTAGGTTGCAGTGACATTGTTGTGCTGAACGGAGACAGGGCGATACGTCAGGCCCTGATACAGCACAGCAAGGAGTTTGCCGGCAGACCGGACTTTGTGTCTTTTCAGTGCGTGTCAGGAGGGAAAAGCATGACTTTTACTAATTACAGCAAAGAGTGGAAGTTGCACAGAAAAATTGCTCAGTCAACGATCAGAGCTTTCTCATCTGCCAACAGCAAAACCAAAAAAGCATTTGAGCAGCAAATTGAGGCCGAAGCTAAGGAACTTGTTGAGATTTTCTTCAAACTCGGCTCTCAGGCCCACTATTTCAACCCCACTCATGAGCTGACAGTAGCTGCAGCAAATGTGATTTGTGCCTTGTGCTTCGGAAAACGTTACGGACACGATGATGCTGAGTTCCGAGCCTTGTTGCAGAGGGTACATAAGTTTGGAGAGACTGTTGGAGCTGGCAGCTTGGTGGATGTGATGCCATGGCTTCAGTCTTTCCCCAATCCTGTCCGCAGTGTTTTCAAGAACTTCAAAAATATTAACAAGGATTTTTTTGGGTTTGTCCAGAATAAAGTGGAAGAGCACAGAAATACGTTTGATCCAAAGGTAACCCGGGATATGAGTGATGCCATCATCAGTGTTATTGACAAGACTGAGAGTGAGAACGGTCTCACTAAAGGCTATACTGAAGGGACAGTGTCCGATCTCATCGGTGCAGGTCTGGATACTGTTTCCACTGCTCTAGAATGGATACTGCTACTCCTGGTGAAACACCCTAAAATTCAAACAGAGCTTCATCAGCTCATTGACACGGTGGTGGGGCCAAACAGGCTGCCCTCTGTGGATGACAGAGGTCCCCTGGCGTACCTGGATGCCTTCATCTATGAAACAATGCGCTTCACCAGTTTCGTGCCGCTTACAATCCCCCACTCAACAACCTCAGACGTCACCATTGAGGGTCACCGCATTCCAAAAGACACGGTGGTCTTCATCAATCAATGGTCCATCAATCATGACCCCCTGAAGTGGGAGGACCCGCACATCTTTGACCCCTCACGCTTCATTGATGAAAATGGCTCCCTAGACAAGGATCTCACTAACAATGTTATGATCTTCTCTGCGGGGAAGAGAAGATGCATTGGAGACCAAATTGCCAAGGTGGAGATATTCTTGTTCTCTGCGATCCTTCTTCAACAATGTCACTTTGAAAAATGCCCTGATAAAGACGTTTCCCTCAATTGTTCTTACGGTTTAACACTGAAGCCTATAGATTTTAACATAACTGCCAAACGCAGGAGAGAGACACTTTTTGTTCAATAAAACAGAACTATCATAAGTACTATTTGTACTATTATTTTATTATTTGTCCCAAAGCCGATTTGTGTGCATGTATGTATTATTTTACTTTTATATTAGAATGCTCTTCAACATTTGAAAAATCAGAGCAAATAAACATTATGTTATGTAATATATACACGAGCTATGTGAATGTACATGTACATGTATGTACTTGCGGGTCTTTATATATCTTGATACGTACAGAGTTTTTGAAGTAATCTGCGCCTGGCAAATCATATAAAATAATTTTGTTTTAAAACAGCATGCAGTGTGTGGTGCATTACATTCTACAATCATATAAATAAACATGTTCAAGTAATATCTATAAAGGTGTGAGTATGTTTGTAAAAAAAAAACAAAAAGAAGGAATCTCATTGAATTGTGAAGGTGTATTCATATTCATATTATGGACCTGCGATGAGGTGGCGACTTGTCCAGGGTGTACCCTGACTTCCGCCCGATTGTAGCTGAGATAGGCGCCAGCGCCCCCCGCGACCCCGTAAGGGACAAGCGGTAGAAAATGGATGGATTATGGTCTGAACTATTTCAGACATGTTAGTTAAAGTAATCACTCAATATCACTAAGAATACCACATTACCTAAGAGAGCTGGAGTTGCCATTTATAAACCCTATTTTTTTATAATAAACTTCACAAATATGTACTGTGGTGTGGGACTAAAACCTCACAGGTAAAATCAAGAATTACACAAACTTACAGGTGAACGTGTGGTGTGTCAGCGGGAGCGGCAAGTATAAAAAAAGGCCAGTGAGGTCAAAGAGCTATTAATAGCCTTCAAAGTCTGGTCTCAGTGCTGCTGTAAAAGATTAATATGGGCTACTGGCCCGTGTCGCTCTTGCCCTGAACCCTTACCAAGCAGGCCGTGACTCACTACATCAGCCACTCATTAATGTTTAACGCAGGTCTTTGTGTACTTTCAACAGTAATGATTGTTTTGGGTTTAGTAAATAATCAAACAAATTGACATCCAACGTCAGACCTCATTTAATGAATAAGTGAATGTTTTATCCTTGGCAATAACTAGTTGAAATATTGCAAAGATTGCTGAATAAATAAATAACACAATTACAATAGTGGTCCAGTCCCAAAATGTTTCAAATCCACTAGATCATCTGAAGTTGTGTGACAAATTGCTACTCCATCCTTTATTGGCTTCTTGAAGTTATCCCAACTAATGATTACAATCATTTGATAAAAATGTACGATTACTCTTAGCTGACATTTGAAGCTGTGGTGCTGCAACCATAATTTGTTGTTGTTGGAGAGTGTAATCTAAACTGACAGTCATCTTATTAAATTGTGCATGTTTACCTAATGTTGCTACATTCATGTCCATGGATGTTATCATTATTCCATTGTAATATATTCTCAGGACATTGAATCGGTCGCAACTAGACTGTTGAGGCTGTCTGATGAATAGTCGAAAATTGGACTCGCAGGACTCTGATTCAACTATCAACCGCACAGATGAATCCATGGGAAAGAGGCGAGTCGAGTACAAGCTGAGACCCATACAGTGGCTGTGTTGGGAGAGAGAATCAACTGCAATCGTCATGTCTTCTTTAAAATGTGTAAAGAAAAAAGTCTAGTGTGTAGATAAAAACAGACACACATTGTTACTCTACATGCAGGAAGTGGTTTATTGGATGAGGCAAATAAAATTCATATGTTCTTCTGACAGTATCTTTATATTAAAAAGATTTGATTCTGAACCTATTGTAGCTGAGATAGGCTCCAGCGCCCCCAAGACCCCGAAGGGAATAAAAGGTAGGAAATGGATGGATGGATGGATTACCTGAACATTATAATTGTATAACGCTAGGATACATGCCCCCACATTGATAAGAATACATAACTTTCTTTTTTTTTACTTAGAAAATGTCTGAAAAAGATGGTGTGAACGGATTCTTGCCGCCATCGTGCGGGATGCATGGACCATTGATGGAGGACATCGCTGAGCAGGTTGGACTCTCGTTTATTATTTCAATAAACCGTTTTGTGTCCCAGTCGGTCGCGGCGATTTCCAGCGCTTCCTCCTCTGCTGCTCGTCTCGGCTGGTCTTTCGGTCGCCGGTGACTCCGTCTTCCTCGGGGGCTCATCGTTCATCTGATCGTTCGTCTGGACGTTCGTCTGGCTGTCTTCACTCCGACTCTCTCCTACTCCTTCTGCCCCGGTTGCTCCTCCTTCTCCCCTTTTATACAGCAGGAGGAAATGCACAGATTGAGAGCAGGTGTGTGTGTTATGCACCTGGTTCTGATCGCTGCAGCGTCGCTCCAGGCGCGCCTCGCCTCTCCTTCTGCTGCATACTCTGCCTCCTGGCCGCCTTCTTGAGTAGGACCACGGTTTGCCCTACCCCGCTGTCGGGCCGTCGGTTCCGTCTCTCCACAGATGGGTTGTCTTATGCAAGGGGTGTCCCAAGCTCGGCGTAGTGAAATATGCAGCAGAAAACGACAATCAATCAATCAATGTTTATTTATATAGCCCCAAATCACAAATGTCTCAAAGGACTGCACAAATCATTACGACTACAACATCCTCGGAAGAACCCACAAAAGTGCAAGGAAAACTCACACCCAGTGGGCAGGGAGAATTCACATCCAGTGGGACGCCAGTGACAATGCTGACTATGAGAAACCTTGGAGAGGACCTCAGATGTGGGCAACCCCCCCCCTCTAGGGGACCGAAAGCAATGGATGTCGAGCGGGTCTAACATGATGCTGCGAAAGTTCAATCCATAGTGGCTCCAACACAGCCGCGAGAGTTCAGTCCAAAGCGGATCCAAGACAAGACAAGAGGAAGCGGCGCATACCTTTGGAGTTGACAGAGTTGTTTAGAAGCGACATCGAGGAGGAAAATTTATTCAGATTTATCGATTAGGAGTGACAGATTGTTTGGTAAACGTATAGCATGTTCTATATGTTATAGTTATTTGAATGACTCTTACCATAATATGCTACGTTAACATAGCAGGCACCTTCTCCGTTACTTATTAATGCCTCATATAACGTAAATTTATTCAGCCTGTTGTTCACTATTCTTTATTTATTTTAAATTGCCTTTCAAATGTCTATTCTTGGTGTTGGATTTTATCAAATAAATTTCCCCGGAAAATGCGACTTATACTCCAGTGCGACGTATATATGTTTTTTTACTTCTTCATTATGCATTTTCGGCCGGTGCGACGTATACTCCGGAGCAATTTATAATCCGAAAAATATGGTACTGTCGAGCAGCTAAGAAATGTGGTATTCTTTTTATATGGCAGTCCACAGGTTTTCATTTTACTGACATGATTTGAAAAAGATAGTGAAAAATCATTTATGTCTCTAATTTTGTCTTAAAAGATTGTGTCAGTGCCATGTTTATTGTAGTCTTTTTTTAGCTCTAATATTCCACAAACTGACCATGGATTTCTTGGTAACTTTAGATTGAGGTACTTCAAAATGAAAATGAGTGATGACTCATAATTGCAACATGTAACAGCAAATGTTACACTTGCCCAAACGTTTTGTCAGATTTCCTATAACATTTCAACATTGTAGTCATGCAAGTCAGCGAAATAGTTTTCTCTTGATTGACTGAGGAGCTAATAGCTTCCATCCCATTTTTTTTTAGTCTAAGAAACCTCAAAGCATCAACTACTCCAAATTTGTCCTGATTTCAAGTTTAATAGATCAATATTAGTCCAAATGTGGGACTGTGGTTTATCATCCTCATCATAACTTGGGCTCTTTTATCTCCACATGGAGGGTTGTTTTGACTGGGTTCCTACACACTAAGCTGGCTGAAGACATTCTGGGCACTCCATCACTGTCTCTCTCTTTGCTTTGACACCACTAGGACCTCAGAGGGAGGAACGGGCAAGCCAACCTCCCCCGGTTCCAACTTCTCCAAACATCCATGAAACCTGTCCGGCTGAAAGACTCTCTTTCACTTTCTGAGTTTTGCTCCACACACTCCCCCGGAGCTTTTGACCTGCTGAATGTGAGAAAAACAAAATATGTACAGGCTGAAAGTTTTAATCACGGGGGTTATTCACATGCTGCACGTACACACAAAGCCACAGAGAAAAATCCCACACGCTTTCGTCCGCTGACACCAATGCCATAGCTCTGCCAGTTTTTGTTTTTTTAACCATGCAAGCTGGAGACATTTCTAGATGACACACAGTGGGGTAGAGTTATTTCTTCTTCTTCTACTGGAACACATGCGGAAAATTGCGTCTGCGCATTGGCTGGTGTCAGTCTTTCCAACAAGGCTGCCCTCAACACCAACTTACTCACCGCAACTTTACTTTTTATCCAAATTGTTGCAGACAAAAAAATACCGCTGTCATTCTGTGTGTTTCAACCCACAAAAGCATAAACATCAAAACAGAATGAATCACTTTTTTTTTGCAAAGAAAAAAAGGCTTCTGTAAATATTTTCCTTAGAATAACAGGAATAAACAGTCTCACAATTTAAAAAGTAAAAATGAAGTCATGCAATCATCAACTGATCGCACTGTAATATTGCAATAATTGTCCAAATGCTCCTTCCTCAATTTCGTCATGTCCCTGGGGTTTTACTCCTATTATTCTAATATACACTAACTAGGGGTGTAAAAAATAATCAGTATAAACCAATAAACAGGGGTCTCAAACTCAATTTACCTGGGGGCCACTGGACACAGAAACTGGGTGAGGCTGGGCCGCAAGAAAAGATTTCTTAAAAAATCTAACATGCACTTTTTAATGAATTCCTCTTCTATGAATGGCGTTCCCGCCCTAGCAACATACTTGCCAATTCTCACGATTTTTCCCGGAGACTCCTGAATTTCAGTGCACCTCCCGACAATCTACCGGTGCAACCATTCTCCCGAATTTTTCCAAATTTTCACCTGGCCGACATTATTAACGGCTGCCGTGACTGCACTGCCTTTAACGTCCTCTACAACAGTGGTTCTCAACCTTTTTTCAGTGATGTACCCCCTATGAACATTTTTATAATTCAAGTACCCCCTAATCAGAGCAAAGCATTTTTGGTTGAAAAAAAGAGATAAAGAAGTAAAATACAGCGCTATGTCATCAGTTTCTGATTTATTAAATTGTATAACAGTGCAAAATATTGCTAATTTGTAGTGGTCTTTCTTGAACTATTTTAAAAAGAGATATAAAAATAACTAAAAAACTTGTTGAAAAATAAACAAGTGATTCAATTATAAATAAAGATTTCTACACATAGAAGTAATCATCAACTTAAAGTGCCCTCTTTGGGGATTGTAATAGAGATCCATCTGGATTCATGAACTTAATTCTAAACATTTCTTCACAAAAAAAGAAATCCTTAACATCAATATTTATGGAACATGTCCACAAAAAGTCTAGCTGTCAACACTGAATGTTAGATTGTTGTATTATTTTTCCACATTTTATGAACTTACATTCATACTTCATTGAAGTATTGTTCAATAAACATTTGTATAAAGGATTTATGAATTGCTACCGTTTTATAAAATGTTTTAATTAAATCTCATTCGACCCCTGGCATACCTTCAAGTACCTCCAGGGGCACGCGCATTTATATCACACAACCAATGCGCCGGCCCTACAACATGTTGTGTGAGACTTGTGCAGAACAACGTCAGTGGCTGAAAGACGTACTTGGTCAACAGCCACACAGGTCACACTGAGGGTGCCGTATAAACAACTTTAACACTGTTACAAATATGCGCCACACTGTGAACCCACACCAAAAAAGAATGACAAACCCTTTTTGGGAGAATTTCTGCACCCTAACACAACTTAAACACAAGAGAAAAAATACTCAGAACACCTTGAATATCTACAATATACAACACCTCAACCGAGGGTGGGGGGTTGTTGGTAGCAGTGGGGTGTATATTTTAGCTGGAAGAGTTAGGTCTGCGTGGGATTCTGGGTAATTGTTCTGTTGTGTTTATGTTGTATTACAGTGCGGATGTTCTCCCGAAATGTGTTTGTCATTCTTGTTTTGTGTGGGTTAACAGTCTGGCACATATTTGTAACAGTGTTAAAAAAAAATGTACGGCCGCCCTTAGTGTGACGTGTGTAGCTGTTGATTAAGTACATCTTACAACATTATAGTGTGTCTCACATGGCTTGATACAACTTACAACTCTGCTTGCATGCAGTCAGTTCAGAACGTAGGGGGTGTTAAAGTGCCATTATGGCACTCCCTGACAATTGTTAAACTGGTGAAAATAAACGAGGGCTTCGAAAGAATTGGTACCTTAAAATCCAGGGGTCTCCCGGGGCAATCGGGGACATCTGCAAGCATGACCTATCAAGCGGCGTTCATATTATAGCGCGAGCCGCATAATAACGTCTCGCGGGCCGCAATTGGCCCGCGGGCCGCATGTTTGGGAGCCCTGTTTTAGAGGTATGAATTATTCGTGAGGCGAGCCTCTGGATCGATCTATAGATATATATATTATGGATCTGTCGATGTCGGGTTGGAATGTCATTAATCAAAATATGGCCGCTCAAATCTGGCGAGACTTCTGTGATGACGTAATAAGAAAGTACCGTTCTCGTTTGCGACTGACGACAGCACCAAATGAGTTTACAAACAATGCACTCCCGAATATTACATCTAATGTGTGGTTATCGTTTGGTTTATTAAAAAATTAAAATAAATAAATAACGTTTGTTTGGAAAAGTATATCCATTTATTTGGAAAGCAGTGATAAAGAAGGGGCAGCACGACTAATCGGAGCACTCACCTGTTGTGACACTCAAGCCGGCAATGAGTAGGGTTGGGTATCAAGTATCCATTGGAACCGGGACTAACTTTCCGATTCTCCCGGTATCGTTAAAAAGTTTAAATTCCGATTCCTAGTTTCGATACCCAGTCCGCCGACCGGAAAAAAAAAATGTCCGCCGACCCGGAAGAAGAAGCTGTTGAACACCAACGAACACCAACTATGTAGCCGAGCGAGTCAGTCAAGCATGGATAGCGGTCGTCAGCAGTCGAAAGTGTGGCTTTATTTTACTAATAAAAACGAAATATCGGCCAAATGTAACAAGTGCGACAGGACTGTTTCGTGCTTAGGAGGGTGCACGTCGAACATGATGAAGCACCTCCGAGTTCATGGAGTACAAATAAATGCATGTCCCGTCTTCGACGCTTGCGCCGACCGTCCTCCTCTGCCTCTTCCTCTGGCTCCGGCTCCGACGCCCAGCCTGGCACATTGTTTTACTTACCAAATCCGGTAAGTAAAACAATATATATACAATAAATAATGTGTTTTGCGCAAACGTTGAGGCAGCTAACAAATTATCCCGCATATTTTTTCATAGACAATTTACAACCTGCTAGCCAGGTTCCAAGATGTGCTCAGCGTACTCCGTTCACCGTAGCGGCAATGGGGAAGATGTCGGTGCCACAGACGGAAGAGTTTTTTTTGACCCTGCCTTTTTATTTTATTCTTTTTATTTATTTATTTTTTTATTTTTTTTTAAAGAAAGAATCGGAATCGAGAATAGTTAGGAATCGGAATCGAAACAAAGAATCGGAATCGGAATTGTTCGAATTCAAACGATACCCAACCCTAGCGATGAGGGAGCAAAGGATGCTAATTGCTAGCAGACCGACCAACAGGCAAGACAAGAGGACACTGATTTGAAAGACTTCCAGCTCCAACTCAGCCACAACTCTGCGATATAATCACAGCATCTACGACAAAGTTCATTGTGCTGAAGACCTAGCTTAGAGCTACCAAGCCTGAGAGTCACGCAATTTAACCTTTTCTCACGCCACACTTGACATTTCTCACGCTTCTATTTCCCCCTTTATTTGTTTTTTTTTATGATAATAAACGTGTTTCCTCGCGGCTTGCTGTAGTTTTAGTAATTCTGATTGACTTACCAGAAAAAACGATCACAGACCAATCCAGAAATTATTGTACATAAACCTCGCCAAGCACGGAAGGCACCCTGCAGTGTAAACCAATCAGAAGCAAAGTAAGGCGGGTCTTGGCGTATTTATTTTTCATACACACACACTTCATCACAGTGGCGACTTTGTCACTAAATCTAGAATCTTTCCTACTCATCTTACTGACTTTCTTTTTCAAAAGCGACTAGTGACAAACGGAGCATTTTTAGGGGATGTTTGGCGACATAAAAGCAGGTGACACTCTAATGTCCTTAATGTACAAGCGGCGCTGCTGTGAGCATTTCCTCACAGGCGGTCAACTGAATGTCTGCTGTTAGACAGTTTGTACTGAAAACATATTTCGTTGTACATTTAAGTGCAATGACAATAAAGTTCCATCCCATTCTGGTCAGAGAAGAGAGGAGACCCACACCCACTCTGCAAAGTTGCCGCTGTTTCTGCCTTGTTTGAGCTCTAAATGTTTCATCACGGTCACACTTCAAATGAAACAAACCCATCGTTCATGTCAATGAGCCAGTCAATAGGTTTAGTTAGTTTTTGAGTCTTTTGTTTACATTTAATACCCTAACATTGCACAAAGTTTAACAAAAAAAAATACAAGTAAACTATGAATCAACAGCAGAAAATTAATTATCAGTTCTAATCATAATTTGCATTTTTTAACTCACACATATTTTCTTGTTTATGGATTGCAATTCCTTGAAGTTGATACTACCATTTGCTAATAATACAGGAACCAGCTGTTTGTGGTTCCTGTATTTTTGAACATGACGTTGTTCTGACATGATACATGTTATGTTCAATTTTATTTTTACCATGTAAAGCTTACATCTCCATCGAATCGTAATGTTTTAAAAAAGCATTGTTAGTGAATCGTATTGTAACCCATGTATTGAGATGCATATGGGGTCGCCATTTAAGGTAGAAATGCACACCCCTAATCCTTACTCTTCTCAAAATGCCATGTTCTAACAAGACAGTTTCGGAATGTATCGTTATTTTCCTGTGTTTTGCGTTTGTTTGGCTCCTTCCCCCACTTCATGCTGGAGTGCGGATTCGACACACCGTTCCTGGTTGCCAATCAAAATGCTTTACATGCCAGCCCTGTCCGCAGGATGATTTTTGCATTGCTTTACCTCAGCTGATTATTGCTTTGGCATGTATTGCTTTTCTTCTCCTGCCAACTGCAAAACGTTTGTATTTTTTAGCCTGTGGAGGACTGCTCTTCATTTTATGGTACCTAATTAAATCACTTTCTGATCTGCACGTTTGTCTACCGTCTCTGCAGCCTGAGGTCACGCCAACAACCACAATGTACCAAAGTGACACAACAAAGAGGTATATTCCCCTGGTCACATGGTCCACAGGGAGTTCCATCATTCAGATCGTTATTCATACATACATACAGAGGTACTTACACTCCCACATACATACACAAGAACGCCAAATATAAGTTCCCTAATTAATTTTTCGGATTTTTCTGCAATGTGGCTCTATTTCATGTACAGTATTTCATAATTCTGCACTAAAAATGATCCCTCGTTACTTTCAGTCCTGTTTCACAAATGAGTGACCTTTGGAATTAGAAACCATGTTCAAAAATAAAATAAGGTAGCGTGAGATGGGTCAGTCCACATTTTAAGTAGGTTGACGTATTTACAATGCATTCATTATTTATTTATTTTTTAACATATTTTATTATTATTATTGTTTATTATTATGTGGGTTTTTTTCTTGTATTTTTTTTTGTGTGTTTTGTTTTTTGTTTTTTTCCCCTCCCTCAGGAGGGGACTTCGACAGGGCAGTTGCTGGTTGTTCCATCTCCATCGTTGGGGTCCCTGCGCTGGGTGGTCCTGTGGCGGCCGACTTGGGTGTGGTGGCCTGGTGTGGACCGTGCCGCGCTCTCCGGGGGTGGGGGTGGGCTCATGGGGGCCCGGGTGCTGGTGGGGCGGGGGTGGTCAATCTTGTAGGGTTGCGGGGAGTCTCTGGGCCCCCTGGGCGGTGCCTACCACCTTTATGCCCGTGTGGGGGGTGGTTTCTCACTGGCTTGGGGTCTGGCCGTCCGCTGCTTCTCTCGTGCCCTGTCCTCTGCCGGGCGCGTTTGTCTGCGGCCTGCTGCTTGCCCATCTTCCGGGCGGCACGGTTGGGCGGTTCTGGCCGGCCTGGCTGCGTGGGGTTGGTGGTCCCTGGTTCCCTGGGCGCCACATCTGCTGTTTTGATTGAGCTCTCGGGGCAGCTGGGGCCGTACTCTGGCTCCCAAGCACACTGGGAGTCATATATATTGTACATACAAATACACATATACACACACACACACACACACACCGTTATTCATACATACATACATAAGTACTTACGCTCCCACATACATACACAAATACAGTACATACCTACATACTCCAAGTTCGTACATCTACACGCACATTCACGGTACAAACATACATAAACACATACTGTATATATACATTTACTGTACAAACATTCATATACACATTCTGTACATATACAATTACACATACATACATACACTCATGCACATAATCACGTTTCATCAAACATATATTAACGTTGTAGCCCTAGGGGAAACTGGGTAACACATAGCACACTGACAAAGCTTAACCCATTGTTACTATAACAATCTAAAAGATTAATATAGGTTGCCTCTCTCTCTTCCCCTCCATCTTTTGGTATTCCTTTTTTTTTTAATCTCTAGTTATCATTAGGTATATTTATTGTTGCATTTGAACAACTGTATTGTTGATAATAAAGGTAAATAATTGGTACTGTTCATTTTCAAAAGTGCTTTTTCTATCAGTATTTGTATTGCTCCAGTTGTAGTGTAAAAATGCTCATTGTCATTTCTATATTATTATTTATTTCGCTGACTGCTTCTTTGCTATCACTTTTACCATCATATTTGTACATATCGCATGTGCTGGTGTTGTTCTATTGTTGTTGTTGTTTTTGTTGTTATTGTTGTGTTTGTTGTTGTTTTTGTCTGTCTGTCTAAACCCCCTCTTATCCCCACAATTCCCCCCTCTGTCTTCCTTTTTTTTTCTCTTTCTATCCCCTCCTGCTCCGGCCCGGCTGCACCAAATGATAATATTAATGCATTTATTAAAGTAAAATTCAAATAAGGCAACAAGAGAAGTATCCTACAGTTCTCTTTTGTAAAGTAAATCTGAACAGCCGATATGGGCATCTGCATCAACTATATGATTTGCCTGAGAGCTGCACAGAACAAAAAAAACAACGACAAAAAAACAGTGCATTCATTACATATTTAGTACATACATCATATTGCGACCTTATTCCAAAATAAAAAAAAATACATGTTTGTCCTCAGAATTCTACACACAATATCCCATAATGGCAATGTGAAGTTGTTTTTAGAAATATTTGGAAATGTATTAAAAATGAAAAACAAATAAATCACCTGTACATATGTATTTCCAGTCTTTGCTAAATATTTAGTTAGCAGCAATTACAGACTCAATATGATGATCTGTCACTTCACTTCTGTTTGTTTCCTTGTTTGGTGTTTGTTTCCTGTTGGCGCTCTTAATTTTGTTCCATTTCCTGTGTGTCTCCCTGAGCGCCACGGTAGTTTTCATTGTACAAAGCAATGAAAAAATCCTCCTGACTGGCAGCCCGGCACACCTGGTTGCAGTTGCCAATCAGGCTGCTATGTATGCCTGCCTTGCCTGTTCCTCAAGGTTGGAGGATTGTCATTATGTTGAGAACCTTTACATGTATGATATCTTCCTACAATTTTGAGAGTATTAAAGACTCTTACCTGTAGATTGATCTCCTGGTTCCTTCATCTTGTGTCCGTGCCATCAACAGTAAGTTCCGGCCAAATTAAATATAAGGACCTGACGGCACGTTTTTTTTTTCCTTAGCCCCGCTCCTAGTGACTTTTTTGTTGGGTTTTTCATTATGTCTTTTTCTTTTTTTGACTCCACCCGGGAACATTTTGCTTATCCTGATAGCCTATCTTGGAGGGGAATGTTTAGTGGTGAGATCGGGAAGTAAGAATTTAGCCGCCGCCTGGACACCCTCCTTATACCCTCAGTGACTGTTCCTCAGTCTACAGGAAGCATCTGGCATCTGCTGTCAGAGGGGGGTGGGTTTGATGGTACTGACGGCTGTGCTGGTGGGGTCGCACAGCTGCGGCCAGCAAGACCACTACCGACGGTCTTTCGGTTTGCCTGGCAGCACCCACCAACCAGACTACCAGCACCTGCTCCGACCCAACACCTACTCCAAGGCTAGCCCCGGAGTCAGTACCAGCACCCAGGCTGGACCCCGTGTCAGCACCAGCACCCAGGCTGGACCCCGTGTCAGTACCAGCACCCAGGCTGGCCCCCGTGTCAGCACCAGCACCCAGGCTGGCCCCCGCATCACCACCAGTTCCCAGGCTGGCCCTCGCATCAGCACCAGCTCCTCGGCCAGCAGCGCCGGCTTCAACACCTCAGCCAGCAGAGCTGGCTTCAGCCCCTCGGCCAGGTTCTCAACCTGTCTTCCAAGTCTCCGGCTCCAATGACATCGTCCTCCACATCTACGGCTCCAACAACATTGTCCTCCACGTCTCCGGCTCCGACGACATTGTCCTCCACGTCTCCGGCTCCGACGACATTGACCTCCACGTCTCCGGCTCCGACGACATCGTCCTCCACGTCTCCAGCTTTGATGACATCGTCCTCCTCGTCTCTGGCAGACATCTCCACAGCGCTGCCAGCCTCCTCATCTCTTGCATTGTCGCCCCCGCGACTTATGGCTGGCTGGCCGCACGCGCTGCCCTCTGTGGCCAGAGCATGGACGCTTTCTGTGGCAACAGCAGCGACGCCCAGGACGAGGATGTGGATCTTGTTGGCTGCCGTGGGTCTGGCACCATTCGCATCCGCTTTACCGACGGCCAGGGAAGAGGTCGTTCCTTGGCCGCCGGCCGCAGCGGCGGTCTACTCGCGTCCGCCACCAGACTCATCCTTGATGGTTTCAGGGACACTTGGGCCGGCGACCCACCACCAGTTCTCCCCTCCGCCTTCCACTGGCTCTTAATCTCGTTGTTCTGCTTTCAGTCCTAGGACATCTGGAATCTGTTCATAAGGAGGGGGGTACTGTCACGGCACAGGCTCGAACCCGCTTTTCCCCAGCAGCTGGGTCTACCAGCACCTTCGCTGACAGCGCACGAGACACACCCCTGCTCGCGCTGACCGTATCACGCCCACATGCCGGCAAGGCTGTGGGAGAGCAGCAATCAACACACCTGGTACTGATGAGGGCGAGTGGTATTTAAACTAGTGGACCCAAGGATCCTCGTCGGAACTTTGTCTTCTGTACCGTAAGCCGATAACCCAGCTTTATGCTCGCTCTCTCTCTCTCTCTCTCTCTCTCTCTCTCTCTCTCTCTCTCTCTCTCTCTCTCTCTCTCTCTCTCTCTCCCTCTCTCTCTCTCTTTCTCTCTCTCTCTCTCTCTCTTTCTCTCTCTCTCTCTCTGCGTTTTCCCCTCCGTGTTTCATTGTTCTTCCTTGTCGTTCTCCCCAGCAATCTGCCTTCGTCCCCGTGTGATCCAGCTGTGTGCTTTGACTGCCCTTTTGGACTTTGGGATGCCACCCTCTAGCCATGACTCCTCGCATAGACACGGACTCTGACGCCTCTCTCTTGCCCTGGATCATCTGCCTGCCCCATGGACTGCCTTCCTGCCTTGTTCCTCCTCTCGCCCAACACATCACGGTGATACACAACAATTAATTACACGCATACAACACTCATGGATTAGTCACACTCCATTCTCTTGTTTAGTTTATATTTTTATTGTTTGATTACTATATATCTATATATATATATATATATATATATATATATATATATATATATATATATATATATATATATATACATGTATATATATATATATGTATATATATATATATATATATATATATAGATATATAGATATATATATATCTATATATCTATATATATATATATATATATATACATATATATACATATTGTTTATATATATAAATAATAAATCATAGAGCTATACCGCCCGCATGAAGACATCTGTGTGCCTTTTCAAATCATATCCAACCAACTGAATTTAATACAGGTAGACTCCAACTAAAATGTAGGAACATCTCAAGGATGATCAGTTGAAACAGCATGCACCTAATCTCACTTTTGAGCTTCAGATTAATGACACTTATGTACATCTGATTTCTTATTTTAATACATTTGCAAAATTGTCTAGAAAAAACGTTTTTACATTGTCATTATGGTGTATTGTGTGTAGTATTTTGAGGACAAATATTGATGTATTCCATTTTGGAATAAGGCTTTAACATAACAAAATGTGGGAAAAGTGGAGCAATGTGAACAACAAGCAAATGTAAATATGTGTATAACTAACTTATTAATTATACTTCTTAATTGTCCCACATATGAGCCGTACTGTAAATAATCCTATATTTACACTTTAGGTTAGATGCTCTTTGCACAGTGACAATAAAGTGGACTCCAATCGCCCTTAATCTCTATTGGGGCTTATTGTTACTGTTTTGCTACAGTCCCATAACTACATGAGGAAAACAAAACATTTCCCTCACTATGCAATGCATTCTGCAACCACTATAATAAATATGAAAACTTAAACATACAATTAATTAGTAGTTTCACGGTTCAAAATTGGACAATGAAAAGACGATCATTCTGCTCTCATAAAATTGTTACACAAACAAAACCATTATTTGCAATGTGACTAAACTATATTATATTCCATTGTTTTTGTGAGCTGTTCCATTGTTTACTCTCCAAAACAGCATTTCCTCTGTTTCCCTCTGAGGGATTATGTCATAGACACAAACACTGAGTGAAAATCTTTCATATTGTTCCAGTTAACATCATAATCACTTTGCGCCACCAATGTCTGCCTTAATTTGTAGTCTGGCCCTGGTCAAACCAGCAATAAGCCGTCAAATAGTTCCAGTTTTGGAGGACAACCAGTGATAAAGATGTGAAGTGACCCATTTCAATAAACGGTCAGCCAGCTTTTGGGGCGTCAGACAATCACACATTGGGCGGTTCGTTCTTCCATTTCCATACACCAAAATATTGTTTTCAAGAGGCGTGGAAGGAAGTGGTCCATGTTGGACATTGTGGTCGAATGCTAAAATGTGCTCTGCACATTAGTGGTGCTTTTTGTTTGGGATTGGAAACTGAAAAAAAAACTGAATGTCGGCATCAAGTTCTTGGTAGCAAGTTATTTGACTGTGAAAACAGAAGTGTGATGCTCATCGAATGCTGGGAAATAAATATTTGGAGAGATCCATGACCTGCCAACTTTGAGACCTCCAATTTCGGGGGGTGGGGTGTGGTTGGGGTCCGTGGTTAAGAGGGGAGGAGTATATTTACAGCTTTTTTGGGGGGCAGTTGTGCACTGCACTCTCTAAAAGCCTTAGATGTTATTTTCACATATGCATGATTGATTGATTGATTGAAACTGTTATTAGTAGATTGCACAGTACAGTACATATTCCATACAATTGACCACTAAATGGTAAAACACCCGAATACGTTTTTCAACTTGTTTAAGTCGGGGTCCACGTTAATCAATTCATGGTACAAATATGTACTATCAGCATAATACAGTCATCACACAAGTTAATCATCAAAGTATTAACATTGAATTATTTACATTATTTACAATCCGGGGGGTGGGATGAGGAGCTTTGGTTTATATCAGTACTTCAGTCATCAACAATTGCATCAACAGAGAAATGGACATTGAAACAGTGTAGGTCTTACTTAGTAGGATATGTATAGCGAGCAGAGAACATAGTGAGTTCAGATAGCATAAGAACAAGTATATACATTAGAAATACATTTGATTATTTACATTAGGTTATTTACAATCCCGGGAGATGGGATGTGAATGGATGAGGGTATTAGTAAAGGGTTGAAGTTGCCTGGAGGTTTTGTGGTGCATGTACAGTAGATGACAGTATTGTCCTGTCACAACATTGCTGTTTACGGCAGACAAACTGCTTTACGGTAGACGAAAACGTGACTGCTGTTGTTGTGTGTTGTTACTGCGCTGGGAGGACGTTAATGAAACTGCCTAACAATAAACCCAAATAAGAAACCAAGAACTCGCCCTCGATCATTCTACAGTTGTAACGTCTTCGGGCAGACACGCCGTTTATATTGTGGGAAAGCGGACGTGAAAACAGGCTGTCCTCACTCAGGTCCGCCAGAATTTCGGGAGATTTTCGGGAGAAAATTTGTCCCGGGAGATTTTTGGGAGAGGCGCTGAATTTCGGAGTCTCCCGGAAAATCCGGGAGGGTTGGCAAGTATGCCATGAAGTATTCATAGAAATAAGAAAAAAAAAAAAATGTCCACACAAACACAAGACTTAAAAATGCATATTTTTGTGATCGTTTAAAAACCCTGACCAGAGTGGAGACTTTCAAAAACGCTTACTTTTCTTGTGGTTTTTTGTTCGTGTCATAAGAAATGTGTGACATTATCTAATTTTTAAAACCACATTAAACAACCTCAAGTTATTTACTTACAAGTGTTGTTTCACTTCATTGAGCGGCAGACCGCCTGTACCTGTTATAATGGGCCTGCATGCACAATTTCAAATAAAAACAGTCATCATGTTTCCTGGGCCTTTGTTAGTGTTCAAGAAAAGTGGACGGTGAAAATTGGACTGAATAATTAGCATTTATTTTCCCTCCAACAAGCACAAGACCCAAAGGCTTAATATGCCGGGAGACTATTGCTGTTGTGAAAATTTCCAATTTAAAACGGCATTATGAAACAAAGTACAGAAACTTTAAAGAGATATTTACTCAACATTCATAGATGAGAATATCAAAATTAATTGCAATGAAATCGGAATGTGAAGCTGCAAGTAGGAACCTTGCCACATCGATAACACATCAACAAAAGGCCAAAGAGGGCTCACTGAGAAAAGCATGGCTTTTTGGCAAGCACGAGAAACCATTCTCAAATGCAGGCATGATAAAAGAATGCATGATTGAAGTGATGGACACAATGTTTGAAGGCAAACAAAGATGGGAATTGACCACTAAAATGTATCAAATCTCTCTCTTGGATTACACAGCAACCACAGGGAAGTTCTGATCATTATATAATTAGTGCTTGTAACCTAAATTTACATCACTGAAAAAATTATTTGTGCACCATATTAAAAAATCTATTTTTGGGCGTCCAAGATTTGGTTACCCGTGGCCTAATGCCCTGAGAAAAATATAATACATTGCGACCAATAAATCAACGATAACTAGAGATGTCCGATAATGGCTTTTTTACCGATATTCGATATTCTGATATTGTTCTTTTCTTAATTACCGATACCGATATCAACCGATACCGATATATTCAGTCGTGGAATTAACACATTATTATGCCTAATTTTGTTGTGATAACAAGCGGTAGGAAATGGATGGATGGAACCGCTGGATGCATTGAACAATGTAACAAGGTTTTCCAAAATAAATCAACTCAAGTTATGGAAAAAAGATGCCAACATGGCACTGCCATATTTCTTATTGAAGTCACAAAGTACATTTTTTTTTTTTAACATGCCTCAAAACAGCAGCTTGTAATTTGGGACATGCTCTCCCTGAGAGACCATGAGGAACGAGGTTGAGGTGGGCGGGGTTGAGGTGGGGTAGGGCGACAGGGGGTAGCAGAGGTGTATATTGTAGCGTCCCAGAAGAGGGAGTACTGCAAGGGATTCTGGGTATTTGTTCTGTTGTTTTTATGTTATGTTACAGTGCAGATTTTCTCTCAAAATGTGTTTTTCACTCTTGTTTAGTATGGGTTCACAGTTGTAACAGTGTTGAAGTTGTTTATACGGCCACCCACAGTGTGACCTGTATGGCTGTTGAACAAGTATGCTTATCATTATCATATGTGCGAGAGAAATTGTAAATATCATGTGACTGGCCCAGTACGCAAAGGAAGTGCTTTTGAGGATTGCTGGCGCTCTGTACCTTTCCCTACATCCGTGTGCTCAGCGGTGTTTTAAAAAGTCATACATTTTACTTTTTGAAACCATCCCATCCATCCATTTTCTACCGCTTAATCCCTTTTGGATCGCGGGGGGCGCTGGTGCCTATCTCAGCTTCAATCGTGCGGTAGGCGGAGTACACCCTGGACAAGTCGCCACCTCATCGCAGGGCCAACACAGATAGACAGACAACATTCACACTCACATTCACACACTAGGGCCAATTTAGTGTTGCCAATCAACCTATCCCCAGGTGCGTGTCTTTGGAGGTGGGAGGAAGCCGGAGTACCCAGAGGGAAACCACGCAGTCACGGGGAGAACATGCAAACTCCACACCGAAAGATCCCGAGCCTGGGATAGAACCCCGAACTACTCAGGACCTTCGTTATGTGAGGCAGACGCACTAACACCTCTGCCACCGTGCTGCCCACTTTTTGAAACCGATAACGATAATTTCCGATATTAAATTTAAAAGCATTTATCGGCCGATAATATCGGCAGTCCAATATTATCAGACATTCCTAACAATAACGCAAAGATTTGTCCTCAAATTTATGTATAATGTTTTAATTAGCCTTTTTTCTTTGAAAACATTTATGAACCCCCCACCCCTAAGTCATTAGACTGCACTAAAATAAATTCTGGTCCTTGGACAAATTTAATTGACAACCCCCGATGGAGAGGGCTTTGATTACTTGCTAAATTGGTAACACTAATGTTCCCTCATGCTCCTTCTTATTCTCTGGAAGGCCATATGTGTCATAATGTGTTTATGAGCGAGGGCAAACAAGCAGAGCCAAATCTATTTGTGGCAGTCCACTACTTTATCCGCACCAGGCAACCACAAATACATGAAGGTATGGGAAATGCTTTGTTTATTGCCATGTTATCTATACATCCATCCATCCATCCATTTGAGCAGTGGTTCTCAACCTTTTTTCAGTGATGTACCCCCTGTGAACTTTTTTTGAATTCAAGTACCCCCTAATCAGAGCATAACATTTTTGGTTGAAAAAGACAGATAACTAAGTAAAATACAGCACTATGTCATCAGTTTCTGATTTATTCAATTGTAAAACAGTGCAAAATATTGCTCAATTGTAGTGGTCTTTCTTGAACTATTTGAAAAAAAGATATAAAAATAACTAAAAACTTGTTGAAAAATAAACAAGTGATTCAATTCTAAATAAAGATTTCTACACATAAAAGTAATCATCAACTTAAAGTGCCCTCTTTGGGGATTGTAATAGAGATCCATCTGGATTCATGAACTTAATTTTAAACATTTCTTCACAAAAAAAGAAATCTTTAACATCAATATTAATGGAACATATCCACAAAAAATCTAGCTGTCAACACTGAATATTGCATTGTTGTATTTCTTTTTACAGTTTATGAACTTATATTCATATTTTGTTGAAGTAATATTCAATAAATATATTTATGAAGGATTTTTGAATTGTTGCTATTTTTAGAATTTTCTTAAAAAATCTCA
This sequence comes from Nerophis ophidion, assembly GCF_033978795.1. NCBI lineage: Eukaryota > Metazoa > Chordata > Actinopteri > Syngnathiformes > Syngnathidae > Nerophis > Nerophis ophidion. Next base: position 47,062,168 of record NC_084613.1, read on the forward strand.
CGTACCCCTTGGCATACCTTCAAGTACCCCCAGGGGTACGTGTACCCCCATTTGAGAACCACTGCATTAGAGAGTGCCAGTGAAACATACATGTACATGTACATGAATAAATTAGAACGAAGCGTTAGTTTTGGCTCTGCTTATGTTGTACAAGTGTTATAATTACAAGTGTGAACAAGTAATTGAATATTATATTTTGAATATTTATCAATTCATGAACTAAAATGTAAATACTACAAAATGGACATTCTGAGGTCAGAGAGTGAGTAAATCTTCTCGCCCACTCACAAGTAACTGACTTTTTTGCTTATCCATGGAATAAATCAGCCTTTCTTGTGGCGTTTTAAAGTGTGAGTACCTGGTGGTCCAGCTATTTCTACTGGCAGTCAATCTTGTGCTGTGTCAGAGATGGAAGGAGTCCACGCAGACGATGACGAATTGCTGGAAACTCGCTGCGGATTCCGTGCATGAAACACAGCAGGTATCTTTTTCCAAGACAAAACTTTGGATGAAATTAGATTTGTAGCTTTCAAGCTTGACTCTCTTTTGACACCGTCAATGCCCAATCACAAAAATAAACACATTCGTCTTTGAAAAAAACTTTGGAGTGTGATTAACTTAACGTGTATGTTGATGCGGATTGTTTTGTTTTTCTTTGATACTTTTTCCACATTTCTGCTTTACTTTTTAACTAAAACTGTTGACACATGTCAAACCAGGATAGTGAAAGTTAGAAAAGTAAAGTTGTTTGTCTAATTAATCTTGTCCATACAGTGTGTGTACATGTGACTAAATACTAGAGTTTATAAAAGGAAAGTGGTTAAATATTGATATATTTATAGGTGTCAATACCTCTTCACAGATTTGTTACACTAACATTAGAAACAATTTTACTATTTTTCAACTATTTTAAAAAGTCTCGGAGATGTCACGATAGTGTAATAAAATGTGTGGTATATTACACTTCAGCAGCTTTTTACATAGACAGAATACTGTAACTCTGCATTTGTCAAATGTCATGAATTCCATATTCCTACTTCGACTGAGGAGCTTTAATTGTTCTGAGACTTAGCTCTTAACTCAAAACACTTGTATCTCAAATCAACGTCTCCTTTTGAAATTAATTGAAATCAATTTAATTGGTGCATGGTGCCCCTAAAACAGCACAGTTTTAGCATGCAACATGCCTTTTAAAAAGAAACACAAATTTAGATAAGAAATATTTGATAAAAACAGAATTTACTTCCATATTGGAGTGGACTTTTACAGTATCTACTTTGAGCGGCTTCTCCGTCAAACACACAATCTGCAGCTTCTTCATGTTTTCATTGATAAATGTTTGATGTTCAAAATCATTTCAACATTCTTGGCTGGCATTAGACTTTTTCGCCTTCAATATGGTGCGGACAAGCTGTGATACGATTCAACTGCTTCACTAATTTGGTTACACTCTCCATCATGTTAGTGATGATTTATTTATTTAATTTAATGAATTGTGTGTGTTCACTTCTTCTTAGCGCTGACCTTAACACTCACTTTCTTCCTTCCCTTTGTTGAAAAACTATTTCATGTCAAGCTCTAGTTATAGTCTAATGCTCGCGAGTAACATCAGATGTTTTCGGGCGGATCTGACAGGTTTCACCTTTGCTACGCCAACTAATGGCATGCTTGTAACTTAGATTTTTGTTTGCAACTTCAAACATAACAATTAGCTGAGAGACAGCACTTATCTCAAAACACTCTTAAGTTGGGGCCCTCTTACGTTGAGGTACTACTGTATCACATAAAACGTAACATTAAGGAGTGTGTGTTGGTACAAATGTTAGCAACACTAGCATACCTATGCAAGTTACAGTGCTAACAGTAAAGGCTTTATATTAAGATTTGTAGTGAAGCCTGCTTTTTTTCTTCATCAGTCAAATAGTGGGCATATATAGGACACACGGCGGGCTCATCTATGTAGTGGTGGGTCTAAGGCGGGGGTCCCCAAACTTTTTGACCCGGGAGCCGCATTGGGTTAAAGGCCTACTGAAACCCACTACTACCGACCAAGCAGTCTGATAGTTTATATATCAATGATGGAATATTAACATTGCAACACATGCCGATACGGCCGGTTTAGTTTACTAAATTACAATTTTAAATTTCACGCGGAGTTTCTTGTAGAAAACGTCACGGAATGTTGACGCGTGACGTCACGGACTGTAGAGGACATATTAGCGCAGCACCATTTGCGGCTAAAAGTCGTCTCTTTTCATCACGCAATAAACAGTATTCTGGACATCTGTGTTGCTGAATCTTTTGCAATTTGTTCAATTAATAATGGGAAAGTCGGAGTAGAAAGGTGAAGGTGGGAAGCTTTAGCCTTTAGCCACACAAACACACGGTGATTCCTTGTTTAAAATTCCCGGAGGTGAAGCTTTACTATGGATCAGAGCGGTCAAGCGAACATGGTTCCCGACCACTTGTCAACCGGCAGGTTTCGGTGAGAAAATTGTGGTAAAAAGTTGCCTCATACCCGAGATCAGCTGAGCTTGCGCCGTCCATGCAGCTGCCGTCGACTTACCTCAGACACTGGCGTCAAGACACCCGTGGACAGAACCCTCCAACTATCAGGTACTATTTAATCTCACTAAAACACTAGCAACACAATAGAAAGATAAGGGATTTCCCAGAATTATCCTAGTAAATGTGTCTAAAAACATCTGAATCCGTCCCAATGCAATCGCCTTTTTTTTTTTTTACTTAATTTTTTTTTTTTTTTCTAGTCCTTCGCTATCAATATCATCATCCACGAATCTTTCATCCTCGCTCAAATTAATGGGGAAACTGTCGTTTTCTCGGCCCGAATAGCTCTTGCTGCTGGAGGCTCCCATTATAAACAATGTGAGGACGTGAAGAGCCCTCACCCTTGTGACGTCATCGTCTGCGACTTCCGGTAAAGGCAGGGCTTTTTTATTAGCAACCAAAAGTTGCAAACTTTATCGTCGATGTTCTCTACTAAAGCCTTTCAGCAAAAATATGGCAATATCGCGAAATGATCAAGTATGACACATGGAATGGACCTGCTATCCCCGTTTCAATAAGAAAATCTCATTTCAGTATTTAAAATCATTTGGAACAGCTGTTAATATATATATATATATATATATATATATATATATATATATATGATATCACGTCATCGATTGGAAAATGTATTTTAGACAATGTGATTTGCCTGAGCGGCTAGGAGACTCTGAGAGTAAGAAGCAACAAGCGGGAGAAAATGGATTAGAGAGGACAGATTTAAAAAAAATATATATATATATATTTTACTTTGGACTTTCCTTGGGCCGTAGTTTGGGGACCACTGTTCTAAGGTAATATCACGCCCAGCGTCTGTTCGCTCTAAAAAATGAAGGGAGATGATATTAGTGACACATTTTGCATGATATAAACAACATTTATTTTGCATAACAGGAAACCTTTCATGAAAAATTTGACACAGTAATGTCAGTGTTGTTTTGTTGTGCTTTGCTAGAAATTATGCTTTCATTCAGTACTTTTTGATAGATGTATTGATAAGTCATCAATTGATCAATTGTCTGTAATTGCGTAATTATAACTGTAACTGTATGGCGATGATATTATTGTCGAAATATTGCAATAGTATTGCACAGAAAGTTACTCAACAGCTGTCACCACTTGTGGATAACAAAATAAATATATCTACTCGATCAGTGCAGTTGGAATCCATGCTGCAGTCTTTTTTATGGCAGAGGAAAACATCTCAGTACAGTAATTCATTTCCACGAGCAGGAAAGAGAGCAACGCAATATGATGAATGTGTCATGTCATCACAATCAACATATGCTTCAGTTTCATGGTGTTCTCACACATGTACAGCAAATAGTCACACACTTCCTCATCAAACAAGCTGGCCATAATTTATGTCTGCTGCTTTCTCCCGTCTTTCACTTTCACGCAACCTTTCTTCAAGCTACTTCTCTCAGCAGTGCAGCTTGCCAGACCAAAACAATTTAGCAATAAGCTATTCGCATCTGTGGGGTTTTGTTTTCGGTTGTTTTTTTGCATTCTCCTTTTGTAGTGGGCTCTGATCGCCTGACAGAATATCCGTCGCTTGCTGAGGGAATACCGACTGACCACTCTGCTGAAAATATGTCGCTCTGTTAAGGCTCCGAAACATGCAGGCATTTTGTCGACAGTGTGAGTGGTTTTGTTTGTAAATGACAATGTCATACAGCCACACATTGCCTATTTTGATGGATATAATGTTACATTTGTACAGGGGAAGACGGCACAGACAACAGGGAAAGTTGTTTTAGCTCCAGGTTTATTTAGACATGTAAACAATATATATAACTACCAAACGATGTGTGTAATTGATCCAAATTGCGCGTGCGTGCGTGCGTGCGTGTGTGTGTGTGTGTGTGTGACTATATGTTGGAATTAATTGCTGAGTGTTACCGGGAGTGTTGAGCGAGAGGCGTAAGTCCATCAAGTGGGCCAAGACATGCTCGGAGGTCCAGAGAACAGGCAGGAAGTCGGGGGCAATAGAGAGGCGTCGAAGGTCCGTGTCCAAGCGGGAGTTCGAGATCCAAGAAGCAGCCAGATAACCAGAGGGAATACGGGGAGATGAGACACACAGCACATGATGCAGAAATGGAGGAATGCGGGCGTGGGAGAATACACAGAGAGAGCATAGAGCTACAGTTGATACAATTCGCTCACTGTACGTGAACAAGTGTTTACGTTCTGGCCCAGAATAGCAGGTTGCGCTGGCTTAAGAAGCAACTCTTCTCATAAAGGAACAGGTGTGTTGATTGCTGATGATTGAATGCATCTGCTTGCTGCAGCCGGCGTGACGCGCTCCTGGAGGTGCGCCCGGACCGTTACACATAAGTTGTAAAATTATATACATTCAAATAAAAAAAAAGTATATATACATTCTAATAAAAAAATGTACAATGCTACGCCCAGAAGTCATTCTCTTCCAGCTCTGTCTCCCCTCTATGACAGGGGTTATTGACCTTTTTGATCTTGGAGCCCAACTTTTGTACTACAGATTGGCCCAAGGGCCACTCAAATGTTAACACTGAATTAGTAATCTTACTTTTGATTTATTAATTATACAACTCTAACATTTGACAACCAAACAATTAAACAAGGCAACACAGTAAAGAATCTGGGTATTATCTTTGACCCAACTCTCTCCTTTGAGTCACACATTAAAAGCGTTACTAAAACGGCCTTCTTTCATCTCCGTAATATCGCTAAAATTCGCTCCATTCTGTCCACTAAAGACGCTGAGATCATTATCCATGCGTTTGTTACGTCTCGTCTCGATTACTGTAACGTATTATTTTCGGGTCTCCCCATGTCTAGCATTAAAAGATTACAGCTGGTACAAAATGCGGCTGCTAGACTTTTGACAAGAACAAGAAAGTTTGATCACATTACGTCTGTACTGGCTCACCTGCTCTGGCTTCCTGTGCACTTAAGATGTGACTTTAAGGTTTTACTACTTACGTATAAAATACTACACGGTCTAGCTCCATCCTATCTTGCCGATTGTATTGTACCATATGTCCCGGCAAGAAATCTGCGTTCAAAGGACTCCAGCTTATTAGTGATTCCCAAAGCCCAAAAAAAGTCTGTGGGCTATAGAGCGTTTTCATTTCGGGCTCCAGTACTCTGGAATGCTCTCCCGGTAAAAGTTCGAGTTGCCACCTCAGTAGAAGCATTTAAGTCTCACCTTAAAACTCATTTGTATACTCTAGCCTTTAAATAGACTCCCTTTTTCGACCAGTTGATCCGCCGTTTCTTTTCTTTTTCTCCTATGTCCCACTCCGGTCCGATCCGGTGGCCATGTACTGCTTGCCTGTGTATCGGCTGGGGACATCTCTGCGCTGGTGATCCGCCTCCGCTTGGGATGTTTTCCTGCTGGCTCCGCTGTTAACGGGACTCTCACTGCTGTGTTGGATCCGCTTTGGACTGGACTCTTGCGACTGTGTTGGATCCATTATGGATTGAACTTTCACAGTATCATGTTAGACCCGCTCGACATCCATTGCTTTCCTCCTCTCCAAGGTTCTCATAGTCATCATTGTCACCAATGTCCCACTGGGTGTGAGTTTTCCTTGCCCTTATGTGGGCCTACCGAGGATGTCGTAGTGGTTTGTGCAGCCCTTTGAGACACTAGTGATTTAGGGCTATATAAGTAAACATTGATTGATTGATTGATTTTAATTGTGTCTGTCTGTCTGTGTTGGCCCTGTGATGAGGTGATGACTTGTCTAGGGTGTACCCTGCCTTCCACCTGTGTACAGCTGAGATAGGCACCAGCACGCCCCGCGACCCCACAAGGGACAAGCAGTAGAAAATGGATGGATGGGATGTATTCAACAAATATAACTGACCCACTTACAGTTCAACAGGATAAACCCTGTCAAGTGTTATGAAAGCATGTGTTGATCACAAAGATCATCATTATCAAGGCTTAGGTCAGGCTAATTACAAATGAAAATAATAATCAAATATAATGCAAAAGAAGGGACACATAAAAACAAAAAAAGATGACATACAAATGATTAATGCTAAAATAAATCAATATTAACTAAATTGATAAAGAAGAAGAATAGTAATAATATAAATGTTTCTTAACTAAACTGTCAATAAAATTAAAGTTCAAATGAAAATAGTTTCACCACTTTAGTCATAATTTTTGCACCTAAGAAACTTATCTATCACTTTTGCTTCAGACTTCTTCTATTTTTTTATATTGCCATTACTGCCTCCAGTGGTGGTAAAATGTATTACAACTAAATGTGCCGCTGCAGCCAATACAAACCACAGCTGAGAAACTGATATTTGTTGGCGGCCTATTAGGGGGCAGGTTGCTGCCTAACAATGAGCCCCCAATGGTTAAGAAACACTGCTCGACAACATCACTCATTGACTCCTCCTGTGTTTGTTTGCTAACAAATACTGTTCCTTTGTTTGCTTTCAATACGATACCGATACTAATCTAATATGATATAAGCACAAATATAGTACATACTTTTATGTATGAGTGGAATGTTAGAAAAGGTTTGATAAAGTGAAATTATGTCTGCCCCGCAGGATGAATTTTGATGATCAGTCATAGACAATTTAGAGTGAAAAGCAATTTTTATATTCACTCGCAAAAAAAAAACGTTCTAACTTGTGTTGTTTCCCTGGATTCGAGACTCCCCTGAAGGACACTGCGGCAATGAAACAACAAACTCCCTTCTTGTTTCTCATGGACACACACCTGTTGTTGTTGACTTTGGACTGACTATTGATTGCACGACACCAAGGCCGCAGAACAGAGACATGCGGCAGGGTTACACACACACACATGCATCCACAAAAAATATACGGCAAAATCACATACCTCATGCCCCATCCAACGCCCTTGATGCGAATCCCTTATGGGTGATGGACGGATGGGCAGCGCCTGAAGAGCTGCAGCCTGCCACCGTGGGCCCCACTCCCTCCCCTCTGTTGCTAGTCTCGAGATGTACGTTGTAATATGTACATGTGCTTTGCTATGGAGGGGTTTTCTCACTCCACACTGGGTACCCTTCGGAGCCCTATCTACATTGTATTTTTTTTATCCATCCTTCCCCAATGTTGACCCATTTCCCATCTTTTGCGGGGTCCCTTGTGGTGACCTATCAGCGTTCCTGTTCTGTAACCCTGTACACTGTTTTTGTGTCTAATTTTGAATGGGTATGTGTTGAAAACAAAGTTTCGTTGTACATGTGCAATGACAATAAATACAATAAATTACTCAGTTATCAAGGGTAGGTATGAAAGGCACTAACCCTTATGACAGAGTTAAGCTCAATTGGAATACCCCTCTTCCGCTGTCGTTGCCTCCCTCCTTGATTTTGGTGTTCACGTCAATAGGCGTCCGAATTATTCGCCATGTAGGGAGGAAGGGCGAAGTAGCTCCCTCGAAGTGAAGTGAGCTTGCAGACCTCCCAACACTATCAAGTGCGAGAAGAAACATGGCGGACCAGAAACCCAAAGAACTGTTTAAATGTAAGTAATAAACTCAATTAATGATATTTATTTAGTCAGATTTCAAACCTTTGCTACTGCAAGTAAATAGTGTCTTCAAACACAAATACACAATGAAACACATTTTACATACCTCAAGCTGATGGACCAGCACTTGCATATTTCGCCAAAAACGTCTTCTAAACAGTCTTCTGGCAGGCAGAAGAAAATAAGAATAGCATAAGCAAAGTTGAACATCCTGTGTGACGGCATCTTGAAGTAAACAAACATGCGTAGCTTTTCTTTATTGAGTACGACTGCAAAATAAACCATGTGGGACAAACAACGTTACAATGCCAGCACTTTGATAAAGAAGGTGAGAAACTTTTTGAATTCAAGAAATAACTCATAGCAGTGATTTTTAAACTGCGGTACGTGTACCACTAATGGAACGCCGGCTACATCTAGTGGTACGCCTTAAATATTCAAACACAGTGTTACTGTTGAAACTGTGTTTAAGGTTACAGTGGCCAAAATGTTATATATACTTGTTAAATACCACCTCTGCCTTTTTCTTTATTGAATATTTAGGCTTACCGCGCTACTGAATTTTAATGCTGGTCACTATGGCAGTACTTGGAGAGTCAAGTGTTTTCTAACGTGTTACTTGGTGAAAAAAGTTTGAGAACCACTGACTTATAGCAACGTATAGAGCAGTGTTAATTTTGACAGCAAAATTTTATTTAGTTTTAGTCATAGTCTTTTGACTAAAATGTAATTTAGTTTTAGTCACAATTTAGTTATTTAAATTGTTTTAATTTTAGTCTAGTTTTAGTTGACGAAATATCATAAGTTTATAGTTGACGAAAACTACAGTAGATTTAGTCGACTAAAGGGTAATATGTAAACTTTCCCTTCAATTTCTGAAAGTCAAAGCAAAACAGAGGAAAAATCACCGATACAAGTCGTATTTTGATGAAAATCATGTCTCAAATTTAGTATTTCACGAGTAAGCCGTGTAATAAATGGGATAACGTCGAGTGAGTTGTATGTTGTGGGAAATGCTTACCTGTGTGTGGATTTCGGGGTGATTCGACTGTAAATGTCGCTTCAAGTTTGTTGTGTTTTTCCCCGTAATCCTCGCGCTGCATTTCTTACACTGCGTCTTGTTATGTTTGACGTCAAATATAAAATGTTCCCGTATTGCCTCTTTCCTCTTCCTTCCCGGCGTTGACATGTTGTCTTCTGCAGCGCATTCCCGGGTCAGTCTCAAACGCAAACTATGTTTACGTAACTTCCTTACCACGTCGCTCTGATTGGTTCTCTTCCCAATTCCTCCAGCCTTTTCCTAACGAAATGAGTTCTGATTGGATCTCGTCTCTGGCAGACATTTTCGTCTCGTTTTTATTCGTTGACGAATATGTCAATACACCTCGTCATCGTCTTAGTCCACGTAAATTATTTTTTACTTAGTTATTGTCTCGTTTTAGTCAGAAAAAAAAAGGCGTTGACGATAACTATGACGAAAATTTTTCGTCAACTAAATTAACACTGGTATAGAGGTACCTTTCCTGTTCTTTTTCTTCGCTTATTGACATCTTCGGTGTTCAATAGTTTTGAATAAAAGTAAAAGCCATGCTCGTGTTAATATTCTTGCTGTCTTGAATGGATTTGCATCAGATGTCCACATGGACAAAGTGTATTTATTCTGATCATAATTCGGATGAGAATGTTCCCGTGTACATGGACCCTGAATGACATTTTTAGATCATGACGTGAATTTTCATGCATCACACCTTAAATCGGAATACTTTGCATTGACATGCGCAGCACATACAGTGATAGGAGAAGTGTGTTACTGTTTGTGTCTTTTGGACGAGTTCACTCACTGCAAAGACTTCCACTGGTTCTTTTAAAGGGGAACATTATCCCAATTTCAGAAGGGTTAAAACCAATAAAAAACGGTTCTCTGGCTTATTTTATTTTTTGAAGTTTTTAAAAAATTTTACCCATCATGGAATATCCCGAAAAAAGGTGCCTGATTTTCGCTATCTGTGAAGCTACCGTCCATTTTCCTATGACGTCATCCAGTGATGCCAATACCTACAACATGGCGGATAGCACAGCAAGATATAGCGACATTAGCTCGGATTCAGACTCGGATTTCAGCGGCTTAAGCGATTCAACAGATTAAGCATGTATTGAAACGGATGGTTGGAGTATAAAGGCAGATAGCGAAAACGAAATTGAAGAAGAAACTGAAGCTATTGAGTGAATAGCTATTGACGGTATTCGGCGATCGCCTTCTAACCAACGATTGGGTGTCGCAGGATATCCATAAATCTCTGTGCCAGGTCTGCCTTAGCATCGCCGGTAAAATTTGCAGACCAAACGATCAGGACTTTCGCATCTTGTGACACTGGAGCAACTTAAATTCGTCAATTGGTAAGTGTTTGTTTGGCATTAAATGTGGGTGGAGGGAAAGGCTGGATGCAAATATGGCTACAAATGTACATACAGCTAGCCTAAATAGCATGTTAGCATCGATTAGCATGCCGTGCTAATCGATGCACAGTCCACGTAAGTCAACTTGAATCCGTCCCTGATCGTGTTGTTACACACTCCGACAACACACCGACGAGGCATGATGTCTCTAAGGTACGGAAAACAGTCGAAAAAACGGAAAATAACAAAGCTGATTTGACTTGGTGTTTGTAATGTGTTTGAGAAAATGGCGGATGACTACCTATGTGACGTCACGTTGTCACGTCATCGCTCCGAGTGCGAATAATAGAAAGGCGTTTAATTCGCCAAAATTCACCCATTTAGAGTTCAACAAATCGGTTGAAAAAATATATGTTTTTTTATTCTGCAACATCAAGGTATATATTGACGCTTACATAGGTCTGGTGATAACGTTCCCCTTTAAATGTGTACACGTGCACATAGCTACTGTTTGGGTTTCTGCACGATTCCGTCCTCATCTGACCTTTTGACGCTATACTAACAAAACTCGAGGTACCACTGTATAAAGCCACATCACCTCATACCTACACAGCATAATTAGGCGATTGTATATTATTCCCACAAAGTCTCTGGCAAAGTCAACAGTAGCTTTTCCTGTTAAGGATTATGCCCCAATACCCATGTTACTTTGCAGCAAATATCAACAGACACCGCCTCTCCTCGTTTTTGATGCAATCCACCCAGCCAACTCCACATACACTATATTGCCCACAGTATTTGGCCACCTGCCTTTACTCACATATAAACTTGAAGTGCCATCCCATGGAATTGTCCAAAATGTTTTAGTATCCCAGAGCATTCAAAGTTCCTTTCACTGGAACTAAAGTGTCAAGCCCAAATACTGAAAAATAACACCACACCATAATTCCTCCTCCACCAAATTTCACACTCGACACAATGCAGTCCGAAATGTAGCGTTTTCCTGACAACCTCCAAACCCAGACTTGTCCATCAGATTGCCAGATGGAAAAGTGTGTGATTCATCAGTCCAGAGAAGGCGTCTCCACTGCTCTAGAGTCAGGTGGCGACGAGCTTTACACTACTGCATCCGACAATTTGCATTGGTCTTGGTGATGTATGGCTTTGATACCGCTGCTCGGCCATGGAAACCCATTCCATGAAGCTCTCTGCGTACTTTATGTGGGCTAATTGGAAGGTCACAATAAGTTTGGAGCACTGTAGCAACTGACTGTGCAGAAAGTCTTTGCAATATGCGCTTCAGCATCCACTGACCCCTCTGTCAGTTTACGTGGCCTACCACTTGGTGGCTGAGTTGCTGTTGTTCCCAAACTCTTCACTTTTCTTTTAATAAAGTTGACTCCTGATTATTTAGGAGCAAGGTAATTTCACGACTGGATTTGTTGCACAGGTAGGACCCGGGTAGAAATCACCAGGCCAAGCGATTAGGGCACCTGATCCTCATCATTTAGATGGGTGGCCAAATACCTTTGGCAATATAGTGTACTTTCTTCTCTCTAGAGTTGTACCTAAAGCACTGAACGTGCTGAGACATAATGTGCCCTGATGCTTTATTCGACACACTGTGATCTGCAATGATCTCAACTTAACAGACAAAATCTAATGACATCCAATACAAAAACTGTATTACAATTCTGTCAAATTTGTGAGTGTTTATGCGTGCACTCGGCTGACAGTCTGAAGGAACTTTGTGCTCCGCAAGCAGGCATGTGAGACGGAGCCAGGAGGGGGCCTTTCAGGACAGACAGAATGAATCGAGGAAGACTACTTGAGCTGGAGCGGAGGTGTGGATCATAAAGAATAACACCGTGAGGATGAAGAGTGCTTATAAGGATGAAGGTGCGTGGTAACGTGAGGTTTCAAAGACACCGCTTACTCGGCCTGCCAGTATTACAGGGCTTGGCTGGCCTCTCCTCTCCTCCAGCGTGAGGAGCCCAGATCTAATCCTGTGAGGGAAAAACTGAGAGGACACCGAGTCTGATCATGCTCAGACAATTTTGTGTCCACCAAGTAAACCAAAGGAAAAAATATGACATGTCAAAAACATCAGTTGCCAATAAGTGTCATATGCAAGAGGAGTAATTATATCATAGTTATTTATTGCAAGCAGAACGTCAATGTCAACCACTTGGCCACTTGGATTAAGCCGTTGAATAAACAGTAAAGCTATGAATGTCAAGGAATACACATTACAACATCCAACCTGTGGTGGGTGACTTCATTGTATTATGTAACGGAGCTGGGCCGGCGCCAAACCCTCAGACTGGAACACCGGGGAGACGTTTGGGTGCATGTTACACTGCACGCAGCCCTCTCCTTCACCTTCCATATTTGGAAACAATAGCTCGGACTGGTTCACCTTATTAACGGCCGCAAAAACCTGCTTTGTTATTGTTTACATAAAAACACAAAAGTGTTGATGTTGCTCTTCAGACACAACATGACATCAGAAAGAAGTCACAATGCACAAATCTTCTACCTTAACCTCCTGGGCAGCGTGGCTCAATTACTAGAGCAATTTGAAGGTTCCGGGTTCGATCCCCGCTTACACCAGCCGAGTAACTTCCATCGTGTCCTTGGGCAAGATACTTTACCCACACTGGTTTACATGGAGCTTAAAGGTGTATACAATGGGTTTCATTATGTAAAGCTCTTTGAGTCACTACATAAAAGCGCTGCATAAATATAATTCACTTAACTTCACTTACAACTACAACAGAATGTATCTTTTTAAACTGTACCATGCTAAAATAACTTAATTACTTGGTGGACAAGAATCTAAAAGGCCACGATATTAAACACTTGTTACAAAATGCAGTTTAGTATGTAGACCTGAACATAAGATTACCATACTTTGCCAACACCCGTCATGCTTGCTTCTGTTAAAAACATTTACTGCGCTAGTGCAGTTTGTCTGCTGAAGTGTGAACGCTATCTACTGAACTGTGGTGCACAGCAAACAGACCAAATATGAAGACTCCACAGACCAAAGACACTGACAACACAGATGGCGCACAGGCACATGGCATTGGTTTGCTATTTTACATGTATAAACCGCCAGACCCGAAAACTGCAAACAGAACTCTAGGGGTACGTTAATCCTATTCATAAAAACAACATTAAACACTGGAAGAACTTTATTGCACAATCTTTAAGTTGGAACTGTGCGTGCCTGTTTCTGTTTGTCAGCCTGTTACCAATATACAGTAGGGAGGGTATTTCTATGGCCCTATTCGTCACGGATTACCTGACACATGAAACGTGACAAACTGGGGCTTGCACTATCCACTTAATCCGCCAGACAGCAGTAAAGTGTTGAATATCCTAAAATTTGTTTTGTGGCACTATCCATCTTTTTTTTTTTTTTTTTTTTTTTTAACAAACTGCATTGCAAAATGATGAACCCCTCACCATTTTCTTACGTGAGATCTACCCAGGAATGGGGCCATGTGAATCCCTTTCCTACTGTAATGTGTGCAGAAACATGTATTATACATCATGACTTTCTACAGTCTGCTATATAAAATGTATTTAATGTTAATGTGTCATTATTTGTGGCAGACAGTAGGGCTGGGTGATAAACAATGTTGATAAAATAAAATAAAAATCCCGATAGTATTAATTTGTTCACATTATATAAGTTGTAAGAGTATCCCGCTAAAAACGAGTTCAGCAACATCAACACAAAGATAATATGTAGCCAAGGTGAAAAGGAGGTCTCACTCTGTCATGAGACTTGGCAAAGGGAAGTGTGTGATGTTGACAGCTTTTAAATAGTGGGGGTAGGACAAATTATTTCCAACAAAAGGTGTAAAATATTCATAATAAACTTAAAGACAGTCAGAAGTCAGAAATGAGATTAGGGTTTGTATAATTATGAATGTTGTCTTGTTTTTGACGTATGGAAGACAATGCTCCTTTTTAGGGGGAGAGGTAACGTCAGCTTTCTGTTACATGATCCATTTTATACCGCTTGTCCCTTTTGAGTTTGAGGTTGCGGGGGGAGGGGGGGGTGCTGGAGCCTATCTCAGCTGCATTCAGGCGGAAGGGGGGCTACACCCTGGACAAGTCGCCACTTAATCACAGGGCCAACACAGATAGACAGACAACATTCACACTCACATTCACACACTAGGGAGAATTTAGTGTTGCCAACCAACCTATCCCCAGGTACATGTTTTTGGAGGTGGGAGGAAGCCGGAGTACCCGGAGGGAACCCACACAGTCACGGGGAGAACATGCAAATGCCACACAGAAAGATCCCGAGCCCGGCGTGGTTGTAGGCGTAGTTAGGGGCGTGGTTAAGAGGGGAGGAGTATATTTACAGCTACAATTCACCAACTGGAGTATTTCATATATATATATATATTGTCCTGTTCCGGTTCCGGGTCAACGTGAATGACTGCTCGCTGACTGCTCTTGTTGCAAAAAAGCTAAGTATCGTTCTATCTGTGTGATTTTAACTGTTTTGCAGCTTTATTTACAACTTATCGAACATATTTAATAGTTCAATTTAACTTGCAAATCACCCGATCTCTGTCTCACCACTTCGCCCTCAGCTAGCTAGCTGCTAAGCTAACGAGGCTAGCGGAGAAAGGCAGCGCCGGTCTGAAGGAAGCTTCTCCCCCGCCACCGTGACCACCACTTCCCGAAGACAGCTGGCACTCCACTCGGCGACGGAAAGTTTCTGTGAGTATGGCTTCCTGCGCTTCGTGCACTTTACTCATGGATAGGTTGGCTTTGCTAGAGAGCCGTGTCCGCCAGTTAGAGCAGTGTAATTTCGTAACTTTAGATGTTGCGGACACATCTGCTAGCGTTAGCTGTAGCGAGCTAACTAGCCCAGCTTGTAGCAGCCCTAATCGGCCTACAAGCTACGGTGTACCGGTTGAGACGCATAATAGATTTAGCCCTTTAGCTAGTCCTACACCCCAGTCTACCGGGCACCACACTTTAGTTATAGGGGACTCCATCACCCGAAACATAAAGCTTAGCAAACCAGCCACAATTAAGTGTATTCCCGGGGGCAGAGCACCTGACATTGAAGCTAATCTTAGGGAGCTAACTCGCAACAGGTCTAGTAAGCACGTACGGCAGGCTAACCGCACCACTAGTTATGCGAATATAGTAATACACGTTGGCTCCAATGACGTTAGGATGAGACAATCAGAGATTACAAAGAGAAACATAGCCAGGGCTTGTAATCTCGCCAGAAAGATGTCCAGGAATCGAGTAATTGTCTCTGGCCCCCTGCCTGGGAGAGGCAATGATGAGAGATATAGCAGATTAGTCTCTCTTAACAGGTGGCTGGATAGCTTCTGCAGACAACAGGGATTTACGTTTATTGATAATTGGCCCTCTTTCTGGGGCAAACCTGGCTTGCTGAGGAGAGACGGCCTTCACCCTAACCAGGAAGGCGCTATCCTCTTGTCTCGGAACATAGACTTCGCATTGAGCCACATTTGACTAACTGCACTAGAGCAAGCCCGGTCACAGGCAATTACAGAGCCTGCTAGCCTGGGTATGGAGTCAGTTAAGTTAGAGCTAGCCAGCGCCAGGCTGGATGATCCCTGTACACATAGCAATTTTCGTAGAATAATACACAACTCACAAGATGTTTTTTCTACTGTGTCTATGACTTCGTCAGAGTTAGACATGCGTTCTACTGAGGTGGCAAATTATGATGCGTTCAGTTTATCGCAGCGCCAAGTAGACAATCTGAAAATTCCCGTCATATCAATTCCTAGATATGGTCGTAATTATTTTAAGTACACTGCGCATAATAAACGCAACATTATTAATATTGCTACTACGGATAATTTTATCAACAACTCCTTAAAACAGCCCACTACCTATAATATGGGCTTTCTAAATATCAGATCTTTGTCTCCCAAAACGTTATTAGTCAATGAGGTCATTAGAGACAACAACCTTAACGTCATCGGTCTTAGCGAAACCTGGCTTAAACCAGACGACTTTTTTGCGATAAATGAGGCATCGCCTCCTAACTATACGAATGCGCATATTGCCCGTCACCTCAAAAGGGGAGGGGGTGTCGCACTAATATACAACGAAAACTTTAACTTTAGTCCTAACTTAAATAATGAATATAAATCGTTTGAGGTGCTTTCTATGAAGTCTGCCACACCTCTGCCTCTGTGCCTGGCCGTTATCTACCGCCCCCCAGGGCCCTATTCGGACTTTATTAGTGAATTCTCAGAGTTTGTTGCTGATCTAGTGACGCACGCCGATAATATAATTATAATGGGGGACTTTAATATCCATATGAATACCCCATTGGACCCACCGTGCGTGGCGCTCCAGACTATAATTGATAGCTGTGGTCTTACACAAATAATAAATGAACCGACGCATCGCAGCGGTAATACGATAGACCTAGTGCTTGTCAGAGGTATCACCGTCTCCAAAGTTATGATACTCCCGTATACTAAAGTAATGTCCGATCATTACCTTATAAAATTCGAAGTTCAGACTCATGTTCGGCAAGCTAATAATAATAATAACTGCTATAGCAGCCGCAACATTAATGCTGCCACAACGACGACTCTTGCGGACCTACTGCCCTCGGTAATGGCACCGTTCCCAAAGTATGTGGGCTCTATTGATAACCTCACTAACAACTTTAACAACGCCCTGCGCGAAACCATTGATAGTATAGCACCGCTGAAGTTAAAAAAGGCTCCAAAAAGGCGTACGCCATGGTTTACTGAAGAAACTAGAGCTCAGAAATTATTATGTAGAAAGCTGGAACGCAAATGGCGCACGACTAAACTTGAGGTGCACCATCAAGCATGGAGTGATAGTTTAATAACTTATAAACGCATGCTTACCTTAGCTAAAACTAATTATTACTCAAATCTCATCCGCATTAATAAAAACGATCCAAAATTTTTGTTTAGTACAGTAGCATCGCTAACCCAACAAGGGACTCCTTCCAGTAGCTCCACCCATTCGGCAGATGACTTTATGAAGTTCTTTAATAAGAAAATTTAACTTATTAGAAAGGAGATTAAAGACAATGCGTCCCAGCTACAACGGGGTTATAGTAACACAGATACGATTGTATATACGGCGGATACTGCAAATATCCAAAATAGTTTCTCTCGTTTTGATGAAATAACATTAGAAGGATTGTTACAACGTGTAAATGGAATAAAACAAACAACATGTTTACTTGACCCACTTCCTGGGAAACTTATCAAGGAGCTTTTTGTATTATTAGGTCCATCAGTGCTAAATATTATAAACTTATCACTTTCCTCGGGCACTGTTCCCGTTGCATTCAAAAAAGCGGTTATTCATCCTCTCCTTAAAAGACCTAACCTCGATCCAGACCTCATGGTAAACTACCGACCGGTGTCTCACCTTCCCTTTATTTCGAAAATCCTCGAAAAAATTGTTGCAGAGCAGCTAAATGAGCACTTAGCGTTTAACAATCTATGTGAAACCTTTCAATCCGGTTTCAGGGCAAATCACTCGACTGAGACAGCCCTCGCAAAACTGACTAATGATCTATTGCTAACGATGGACTCTGATGCGTCATCTATGTTGCTGCTCCTCGATCTTAGCGCTGCTTTCGATACCGTCGATCATAATATTTTATTAGAGCGTATCAAAATACGAATTGGTATTTCAGACTCAGCCCTGTCATGGTTTAACTCTTATCTTACTGATAGGATGCAGTGCGTCTCCTATAACAGTGTGACCTCGGACTATGTTAAGGTAACGTGTGGAGTTCCCCAGGGTTCGGTCCTTGGCCCTGTACTCTTCAGCATCTACATGCTGCCGCTAGGTGACGTCATACGCAAATACGGTATTAGCTTTCACTGTTATGCTGATGACACCCAACTTTACATGCCCCTAAAGCTGACCAACACGCCGGACTGTAGTCAGTTGGAAGCGTGTCTTAATGAAATTAAACAATGGATGTCCGCTAACTTTTTGCAACTTAATGCCAAAAAAACGGAAATGCTGATTATCGGTCCTGCTAGACACCGACCTCTATTTAATAATACAACTTTAACATTTGACAACCAAATAATAAAACAAGGTGACTGTAAAAAATCTGGGTATTATCTTCGACCCAACTCTCTCCTTTGAGTCACACATTAAAAGCGTTACTAAAACGGCCTTCTTTCATCTCCGTAATATCGCTAAAATTCGCTCCATTTTGTCCACTAAAGACGCCGAGATCATTATCCATGCGTTTGTTACGTCTCGTCTCGACTACTGTAACGTATTATTTTCGGGTCTCCTAATGTCTAGCATTAAAAGATTACAGTTGGTACAAAATGCGGCTGCTAGACTTTTGACAAGAACAAGAAAGTTTGATCATATTACGCCTGTACTGGCTCACCTGCACTGGCTTCCTGTGCACTTAAGATGTGACTTTAAGGTTTTACTACTTACGTATAAAATACTACACGGTCTAGCTCCAGCCTATCTTGCCGATTGTATTGTGCCGTATGTCCCGGCAAGAAATCTGCGTTCAAAAGACTCCGGCTTATTAGTGATTCCTAGAGCTCAAAAAAAGTCTGCGGGCTATAGAGCGTTTTCCATTCGGGCTCCAGTACTCTGGAATGCCCTCCCGGTAACAGTTCGAGATGCTACCTCAGTAGAAGCATTTAAGTCTCATCTTAAAACTCATCTGTATACTCTAGCCTTTAAATAGACCTCCTTTTTAGACCAGTTGATCTGCCGCTTCTTTTCTTTCTCCTATGTCCCCCCCTCCCTTGTGGAGGGGGTCCGGTCCGATGACCATGGATGAAGTACTGACTGTCCAGAGTCGAGACCCAGGATGGACCGCTCGTCGGGACCCAGGATGGACCGCTCGCCTGTATCGGTTGGGGACATCTCTACGCTGCTGATCCGCTTGAGATGGTTTCCTGTGGACGGGACTCTCACTGCTGTCTTGGAGCCACTATGGATTGAACTTTCACAGTATCATGTTAGACCCGCTCGACATCCATTGCTTTCGGTCCCCTAGAGGGGGGGGGTTGCCCACATCTGAGGTCCTCTCCAAGGTTTCTCATAGTCAGCATTGTCGCTGGCGTCCCACTGAATGTGAATTCTCCCTGCCCACTGGGTGTGAGTTTTCCTTGCCCTTTTGTGGGTTCTTCCGAGGATGTTGTAGTCGTAATGATTTGTGCAGTCCTTTGAGACATTTGTGATTTGGGGCTATATAAATAAACATTGATTGATTGATTGATTGATATATATATATATATATATATATATATATATATAAAATACTTGAATTTCAGTGAATTCTAGCTATATATATATATTTATTTTATTATATATATATAAATAAAATAAATAAATGAAATTCAGACGGGAACTATGAAATACACAGTAATAAAAACACAGTTGTTCTACTAACTGTACTGTGCTTGCTGGTTACCAAAAAAAACAACAACAACACTTACCTTTCACTATTTGGGTAACCTTTGTTCTGCCATTTGCGTAATGGCGAGCGATCTCCGAATCCGGGAACATATCGTTCACGGATTTGTTGTAGACATCCGCAAAGGAGAACAGGATGTTGCTTCCAGCTATCAGCATAGCCATCTTTGTCTCAGCATAAGTTACACCATCAGGTCTCCATTTTGCGAGGTGGCCCATAATACTGGGTTGTGAACGATGCTGCGCTGCGGACACTTTGTGCTTCGTTGACCAATCATGACTGAGTAATTCCGTTCGGCCACCGTGTTCAATGGAGAAGTCTGTTCTACAAAATTTAGAGGCAACATACCCCTTACCCTTTGAACTCTACTGGATTAATTGAAATTCTTGTTTCCATTCATTTTGGAACTTGCAAGCATATTACTTCATTTTGCTCGTCGACGGCGTCGCCATGCCTGTAACTTTCTCGTTCTGCTGCTTCGTCTCCTTGTGTGTGCAGTTTTTTATTAAAATCCGTAGATGTTGTAACGTGATTGGGCAGGCAAGCTGTTTATATAGTGGGAAAGCGGACATGAAAACAGGTTGTCCCCACTCAGTTCCGCATGGAGCTGGAGGGGTCGTGGCCTCCAGCTACGGCTGACTTTCGGGAGAATTTTGGGAGCGAATTTCTTCCGTGAGGTTTTCGGGAGAGGCGCTGAATTTCGGGAGTCTCCCGGAAAATCCGTGAGGTTTGGCAAGTATGCGGTAAACTTCATTACTCAAGTATAGCGCTCTGACAGCAGTGACTCTGTTTATTGCGCTTGAACACGGCCATATTTTGCTGTTAACCACAGCCTGTGGTGGAAATAGAGGCATCCGCAAACTCTGAATCAACAACCCTCAAAAAAAAAAAAAAAAAAAAAAAACAGCGCCATCCAGAGCACACAGTCTCAGTAAGCAGAGTACTGCAGACAGGAGTCGGGGTGTCTGCTCCAATTCTCCAAACCGGCATCACATTGCAGAGGAGAACCCATTAAGTCAGTGCTGGACTTTGGCTGACTCTCCGGTAGCACAGGCGTCGCAGCACACCACCGCAACCCTCCCTCTTCTTTTCCTCGTACCCCTCCCACGCACACTCCCACCCCCTGCCGTGCTGTCTGCCAGGAACTGGGATGTATATATGAGCCTCTGATCTAGCCTCCCCTCCGCTGCCAGCAAAAATAAGACATTCTGCCTATTCTTCCTCTCCATCTTGCTTCTCAGCATCACAATTGTCAAAAATCTGCCAGACACTGCAGCCAACAAATCCACTACGCTTTGCCCCAATTCCCCTTTTGGCTTCATGGACCCGGCCCAAGAGAATTTATATAGAAAGAGGCCCAGCAGCATGTACACACTGAAACTCTTGTTGCCTGTATTGTTGTTAGCTTGCAAATGGGGAATGGCATGGACACTAGGGCAGTGTTTTTCAACCTTTTTGGAGCCAAGGCCCATTTTTTGCGTTGAAAAAATTCGGAGGCACACCACCAGCAAAAATCATTAAAAAACTAAACTCAGTTGACAGTAAAAAGTCGTTGTCGCAATTGTTGGATATGACTTTAAACCATAACCGACTATGCATCACTAGTCAGTGACACTAAACTTTATTATGGTAAAACTACACTTTAAGATAGTGACACAACACTTTATGATAGTCAACCTCCACTTTATGATAGTAAAACTACACGTTGTAATAGTCACACTAGATTTTATGATAGTCAAACTCTACTTTATGATAGTACAACTACACTTTATAACGGTGACACTAAACTATAAGATAGTAAAACTACACTTTATGACAGTAAAACTACACTTTATAATGGCGACACTAAACTTTATGATAGTAAAACTATATTTTATGACAGTAAAACTACACTTTGTCAACAAGAATTGATATCAATTCTTGTTGACATCAAATAGTATACTGTAAATGTGTAGATTGTCAGACTTCTCCAGGTTATACAGTCTAAAAAGGTCTAATGGATGCAAATATACTCTTCTGAATAGGAGTCAAGTTGTCTTCATTCATCCTTTGTGGATAATTTAAAACTCATTTTACACATGTTTAAAAAATAAGTCCCAAAAGTGTCCTTTTTTTTTCAGGGAGTTAGCAACCCTATTTCAAAGCAACGCTTAAAAAAAAACTAAGACACATGAGATATCGAATAAGAAAACAAAAATGCAGTATTGGCATGCAAAAACATGTCTCAGAAATGTATAACTAATAAATATAACTCACCAGCCTGCCCTGACCACACGCCACTGCTGCATTGTTGCTGTCATTGTTTCTTATCACAATATTTCCTATAACCTGTGACTTTCTACAGCCTGCCCAGCAGGCACAAGACAACACAACAACGTTGAGAACTTGTTGAATTAGGTCCTGAAACAATGTTGAAACAACATATTTTAAGGATGTTTAATCAATGTTGGGTTCTGGAGTTATTTGACAATAAGAATTTTGGTCATTTTCCAACAATTTCTTTCTCTCTGACGATCTTTATTTAATGCCAGGCTGTGACAATGATTTGACCTTTGAAATGTGGTCATATCTTAACCAACAATGTGGAATTAACGTTGTACATCAACGTTGTCTCAATTTACAAAAGCAACTATTTTGTAGCCTTTTTCAAAGTCAGTTTCAAAGGTTACGCATGTATAATCAACATTGTATCAATGTTGATTATACATACAAGTATATATTATACATCAGGCACATGAACAATAACAAGATCTGATAGCTCAGTTACAGCTCATCTTATTCTATTCTGTGTCATCTGTCTTTTATGTTGCACGATTGCACCAAGAAAAAATCCTAGTTTGTGAACCCGTTCTCAAACGATGGCAATAAAAACTATTCTGATTCTGATTCTGATGTAGAGTGCCTGATGGGTGTGTAATATCTTTAATGCACTGGCGGTTGTAGCTTTAATGGTGCCCTGGACGGAACCCCCTCTCTTCACCCATTTTAGTTACCGTTATCTCTGCTTGCTGATAATGGAAAAACCTATAATTGGGCTAACACAATTAGCATTGCGATCGTGGTCATTGTAACTTTTTACAGGCATTTAACAAAATATATTTTCCCAGAACAGGCTTGACACCAAACATCCTTTGCATAAGTACTTTCAGGCTTATACTGTATATTGATTGATACTGTATATTACTGTATATATTATAGCCTTCCCCCCTCGTTGCTGAGAGAGGAAAATGTCACTGCAGCTTCCATATATTCTTTCTCGTTTCATGACCCCCGCTGCCTGCTCTATAAAATAAATACTGCCATGTCTATGTCTCCACGACATTTGAGCCACAACGAAATTGGATTAGTCAATGTAAAAAGAGGGTGACATGGGGACATTACGACTTGGTTTGAGGAAACCCAAAATGAGGTAGGTTAAAGTATTATTTTCATCTAGTATTGTATTGCACATAATAACACTAACGTGCTACATGCATTGATATGACTGTCGCTAAAAATGTCTGATATTCATTTAACAGTGTACAAAAGATACATTCTGCTACTTTTGTAGAGTGCATAGACAATTTCAATCACAATCTAGGAAGTTACTGTGGAGAAAATTTCAACTAAAATTCACACCAAAGCATACCCAATACATATTATATTTAAGTATTAAATGTAGATAAAAAATGTTATAGATGCCATGGAAACTTAAATTCACACACAAATAAGCAACATTAGCTGGATCATACGTTATTCTGCGGCCCCCACCTTAATATGAAAGTTTAAAGGCCTACTGAAATGAGACCGAGAAAACGACAATTTCCCCATTAATTTGAGCGACGATGAAAGATTTGTGTTTGAGGATATTGATAGCAACAGACTAGAAAGAAAAAAAAATGCGACTGCATTGGGACGGATTCCGATGTTTTTAGACACATTTACTAGGTTAATTCTGGGAAATCCCTTATCTTTCTATTGTGTTGCTAGTGTTTTAGTGAGTTAATAGTACCTGATAGTCGGAAGGGTGTCTCCACGGGTGTCTTGACGCCAGTGTCTCGGGGGAGTCGACAGCAGCTATGGACGGCACAAGCTCAGCTTTTCTCCGGTAAGAACTGACTTTTTAACCACAATTTTCTCACCGAAACCTGCAGGTTGACATTTGGTAGGGATCCATGTGGGCTTGACGGCGCTCTGATCCATAGGAAAGTTTCACCTCCAGGAATTTTAAACAAGGAATCACCGTGTGTTTGTGTGGCTAAAGGCTGAAGCTTCCCAACTCCATCTTTCTACTGTGACTTCTCCAATATTAATTGAACAAATTGCAAAAGATTCAGCAACACAGATGTCCAAAATACTGTGTAATTATGCCGTTAAAGCAGACGACTTTTAGCTGTGTGTGTGTGTGCAGCGCTCATACTTCCTAAACCCGTGACGTCTTGCGTACACGTCATCATTACACGACGTTTCGAAGACGAAACTCCCGGGAAATTTAAAATTGTAATTTAGTAAACTAAAAAGGACGTATTGGCATGTGTTGCAATGTTAATATTTCATCATTGATATATAAACTATCAGACTGCATGGTGGGTAGTAGTGGGTTTCAGTAGGCCTTTAATGTTTGTGCGGCCCGCAAGTTTTGTATGAATGGCGCTTGACAGCGTTGTGTGCGGAGCTGAAGGAATCTACCAATCACAGTGTGGTATGTGGCTCTTAAGGGTGGAACATTGACGTCACTTGCGTGATGCAAGCAGAGAAACATTTTGCCTATTTTCCACCAGACCCGCACACGCTCTACCTCCCTCTCTCTCTCTCGAGTTCTCTCTGTCACTGTGTGTGTGTCTCTCACTCGCTCCCTTGTTGTAACAGTCCGGGCCGGGGAGACGAGCGGTCTGGAAGCTTCCCAAGCACTCCGCCGAAGGACCAAGCGACAATACAAAACTGTGGTGCATTGGACCCCAGCGCTGATACTCCGACAGAGAGTCGCTGGGCTTATCGGACGTGTAACACGTTAGTCGTGATGTTAGCCCGTTCGGGGCTAATTGTGCTACTGTTACTGTAAACTCCATAGTGTGCTCATAATCACATTCTAGCTGCCGACATGGCGACATACAACCTTCATCAGGGCTGCCGCGCATGCTCGTCACTATTGTAGTGTAGTTCTATATTCTCTAGCTCATAACATCACAGTATGTGTATACATTGTTGCTGATTGGAGAAATCAAATTATTATTGTTATTACCTATGAGTGATTTATTTACTTTATTCTAATTTGGTTCATTTATATTTTTATTTTGTTTTGTGTTGAAAATTTAAAAAAATACATTTAAAAATATATTTTTTAAGAAATCTTTTCTTGTGGCCCAGCCTCACCCAGAGTCTGCATCCAGTGGCCCCCAGGTAAATTGAGTTTGAGACCCCTGCCCTAGACAATTCTGCCCTCGGAAATAGCCCACTTGGACCATAACCTGTACTGCCATCCCCTCAATGTCAGTGTGCGACATCAGTATTCTTGCTGAACGTACAATAAACCGCTGAGACAAGTCATAAAGGGGAGGCAGCCGGTAGCTACTCTGCCGTACCCTGAAGGGAGCAAACCCCCGTAAATCCGACTATCAAGGAGTCCGTGCCTCACCAGCCCTGAATGTCATCGCACTTCAACCCTAACTACAACCGGAACCTAATCATAACTTTCTTCCAAACTCTTAATCCCTAAGCAGCCACTTTTCAAAAAATAAATGACAATAGTTTCTAATTTTGGACCAAATTTGTTATTCTTGAGACATGTGATCATTCCAATGATTGCAGAGAAAGGAAAGAACAACACAGAAATGTTGTTATGGCTCAACTGGGAAATGAAAGTTTTCCCCTCACAAAGCCTAAAGAAATAACTTCAGCATAAGACCATCCAAAAGCGGAATTAAATGATTATGTTATACACACCCTATTTTACATCTGTTTTAGTAGTTTGAGAAACAAATAAAACACATCACAGGTTCATAGTACTTTCGAGATTACAGTACAATATTTTTGCTAAACAAATCACTGGAGACTACAGATCCAATGAGAGCCATATTGAATCACTTTACTAACAAAATAATGGTTAGTTTTAATTGACACTCTCTGAAGGGTGTTACATTTAACAGTGTTTATTATTCTAGTTGTAGTTTGCATTGGCGCAGAAGTGTATTGCATCATACTAAGAGCTGTTTCAAACTAAGCTAAGTAAAGTAACCAAAATATTAGAAGCACCTCACAGTATGATGTGGTGCAGTTCTCCAAAAAAAAAAATCCATGAATCTATTTACATGAGCTGTATAGAAGTGTATTGAGGAAGGAAGTGTCATTATATTGATCCCTGGTGGATACATCCATGCAGCAGGCTCACTGTGGACATAAACATTTACGAGCCCGCTTGTGTCCTCCTGAACGGAGCAGCTGAGAAAATAACGCTCCCTTTGCAACCCGGCAAGAGAAAAACTGTGAAAACAATAGAATTCCAGCGCTCACATCCCATAGTGCTCATTAGGTTTGTCCCTACACGGTCATCACACCGACTCCTCATTCCATAAAGCAGTGCACCAAAAGACTTTAACATGCGGTCCATCATTGATTTACGACCGAGCGTGAAAAGTAGGAGAGATGGTGGTGTCGCATGTCACTTCTATGTCGATTTCACGCAGAACAAATATACTCAAGACTGCAGTCAGGCCATATCTACCTCCTAAGGCCACATGTGGTGGGTTCTCAACTGCTGGGTTGAGTATTTACGATATGTACAGTGTATCCAGAGGATTTTTTTAGTTCAGACTGGCCCACTACAATCTGCGAACAGATAGGGTGCCATTGATATTCATGAAAACACACAAGCTGTCTTCTGTAAACAAAGGGCCTTTGGACTAGGTAATCTTGACAGACAAACCACTGACGGCCAATCAATTATCACCTTTGTTGTGTTATGTCTTAGTGCCGGCCTGGTAGAGTTGCAGTAGTTACCATGTAACGGCAGTAGGTGGGACCCCAGGATGCAGAGACATTTATTTAAAAATCTTAGCAGCAACCACTAAACCATCAGCCCACATGCACCCCCGTGACATACAGTATATGTCAGATATTGCTGTCATTTTTTTTCATAAAAGGGCTTATCAAAGTGGGAAACAGTGAGCTTCCTGTCAGAAATTAGGATAAATGTTGCACATCACCCTCCTGGTAACACAGATTTTCAGAAGTATTGTATGATACACTTTTAAGTCAAAATGTTAATGTCTGTTTTTTTTTCTATTCAATGTAAAGGCCCATGTTTTGACTTGAATTAATCTTACGCGCTAAAGCAGGGGTCCCAAAAAATTTTTGACCTGGGGTCCGAATTGAGTTAAGATCATTTGACCGGGCTGTGGATATATATATATATATCTATATATGTATATATAGATATATATATATGGGCAGCATGGTGGTACAGGGATGTGAGTGTGAGTGTGAATGTTGTCTGTCTATCTGTGTTGGCCCTGTGATGAGCTGGTGACGTGTCCAGTGTGTACCTCGCCCTCCGCCCGATTGTAGCTGAGATAGGCACCAGCGCCCCCCCGCGACCCCAAAAGGGAACATGCGGTAGAAAATGGATGGATGGATGGATGGATGGATATGTATATATATATATATATATATATATATATATATATATAGGAGATGCCCAGATAGGTAATTATATAATCCGCAACAGCATCACCAAAGTCGTCATCCACCCGCCGTCCACCCGAACCAACATTTTATCAGAACCGCAACCGCCCGCCACCCACCCATTGAAATACATCAGAGGTCGGCCACCTTTACCTCTCAAAGAGCTATTTAAACCCGTTTCACGGAGTAAAGAAGACAATGGGGAACCGCTAACGTTCTCGCGAATATCCAATGGTGTTCATCCTGATGACAAGAATAAGGGCGTGCTGTGAAGCCATTGCCTTTGACACCTTCAACAACATGTACAAACCGATTGTTGGTCCAGCAACATGTTGTATACATCTTCCGCAAATACACGTACAAGATTGAAGGGCATACTGGGTGACACAGAGTACACTAATGGTTGTGATATAAACAATTTTAACACTCTTACTAATATGCGCCACGCTGTGAAGCCACACCAAACAAGAATGACAAACACATTTCGGGAGAACATCCTCACAGTAACACAACATAAACGCAACACAACAAATACCCAGAATCCTTTACATCTGTGACACTTCCTGAATATATTTTACACCCCCGCGCCCCCAACCCCGCCCACCTTATCGACGTACGGGGCGGGGGGGTTGCTGCTAGCGGGGTGTATAAAATAGTCAGGAATTGTCATGGATGCAAAGGATTCTGGGTATTTGTTGTGTTGCGTTTATGTTGTGTTACTGTGAGGATGTTCTCCCGAAATGTGTTTGTCATTGGCACGTATTACTAAGAGTGTTAAAATTGTTTATATAACAACCATTAGTGTACTCTGTGTCTCCCAGTATGCCTTGCAGTCATGTGCGTGTGTCTGCGGAAGCCACACACAACATGATGCTGGACTGACAAGCAGATCGTACATGTTGTAGAGAGCGACAAAGCCAACGGTTTCATAGCACGGCCTAATACTTATTAATTGGGTGACTGCCGGCAGTCATTCTAGAGAATGTTTGCGTCTCCTATTGTCTTCTTCGCTTTGTGACACGGGTCCTAGATGGCTCTTTGAATGGTAAATAAAGGATACCGATCCCAGAAACATGTATATCTTATATTTCCGAATGGTTCAACCGCCACCCGCCCGAATCTAATTCAAATCTATTTTTTCGTCATGTCACCTGCCCGACCCAAGGTTTATCCGCGGGCTCCGCGGATGATACCGCAAACCGCACATTTCTAATATATATATATATATATATATATATATATATATATATATATATATATATATATATATATATATATATGTACATTCCTCGCGCACTAATTCACTGATAGAGTACGCTTGCCTGACACTGATGTCACGTTATCGAGAAATTGCATCTTTAGACAATATGATTTGCCTGAGCGGGTAGAGAACACCGAGAGTAACAATCGGTAGAAAATGGATTAAAAAGGACAGATTTTAAATAAATTATAACTAAAAGAAAAATATTAATATTTTTTTAAAAACTTGAGACTTACTGTGGCCCGGATGTTGGACATTGGCAGGCCGTTTCCGGCAAGCGGCCCATAGTTTGGGAACCGGTGTGCTAAAGGTTTGCACAAAATCAGTTGGACAGAAACAGACCTTCTGCACCAAACCAACATTAAATCTGCGTTGACTCAACTACCCTCTTACTTTGCGTCATTTATTAGCTTTTAAACTTCATTTTTACTTCACACTCACTGTCCTCATCATCTGCTGTTACATCACTGTTACCTTGCCAACAACAACCCTGCAACCAAGATGATAATAAGCAATAAATTACGACAAATCCAGCCTCAAAGCAGCCAAACAAAATCACAATTGATAGTGCTGTGTACGTCAAAATACATTCCTATGACTTTTAGTTTGGAATCCAAGCATTGATTTATTATGTAGCAAACCAATATGGGTAATCATGTACACTGTGTGAAACGGGAAATTAGCTTTCATCGAGTCTGTTATATTCCACTACACATTTGCAAGTGGTTATTTCATTAAAAACTTAAACACAGAAAGCCAACAAGAATGTATCTGCTTTATTGACCCATTAAAATGATTTGCTGAATTGGCGTTACTGTACGATACAGCCATAGAGCAGCTAAGCTACACTGTCTTCTGCACTGAGGATGAATACTGTGCAAAATTTGGCAAACTATGCATTCCTGATAATATAATATCCATCCATCCATTTACTGCCGCTTGTCCCTTTTAGGGTCGCAGGGGGTGCTGGAGCCTATCTCAGTTGCATTCGGGTGGAAGGCGGAGTACACCCTGGACAAGTCTCCACCTCATCGCAGGGCCAACACAGATAGACAGACAACATTCACACCCACATTCACACTAGGGACAATTTAGTGTTGCCAATCAACTTATCCCTACGTGAATATATTGCTTTAAAATAAATATTTTTGCGTGACCCCAATTAAATACAGTTTCTACAAATTACTGATGTATTTGTTAAAAATGTTACAAAATGTATAAACAGTACAAACAACTCAAGCTTAACAAATACTGGATGTAAACCAAATTGGCCAGAACATAGAAATGTATAATAAACTAATCTGCAACATTAAAAGAAAGGGGGAAATAAAATTGATTGCAGCCTATTTCAAACAGAAAAATGGTTCACAGGTCAGTTTTTATTGTGGTGCCGAGGGCCGCCCCACCCTGACTACCCGGTCCGAGGTGAGCCGCGCTTTGCGTGAACAAGCGCGTGTAAAATATATAATTTATTACATTTATTTATTAAATTATTTTATTAAATTAAGTGCTTCGAATCAAAATTCTACCAAACATAGCTAATACCAGCTTTGCCACTTATAACATGTTTTCCTGTGAATTTGTTTTGGTATAAAACATGCATTAAATTAAAATCAAATTTTAAGATCGTTAACAGTGGGCAATTGCAGTGTTATGGACAACAAAAGCATTTGACACGATTAACCCATCCATCCATACGTTTTCTACCGCTTGTCCCTTTCGGGGTCGCAGGGGGTGCTGGAGCCTATCTCAGCTGCATTCGGGCAGAAGGCGGCGTACACCCTGAACAAGTCGCCACCTCATCGCAGGGCCAACACAGATAGACAGACAACATTCACACACACATTCACACACTAGGGCCAATTTAGTGTTGCCAATCAACCTATCCCCAGGTGCATGTCTTTGGAGGTGGGAGGAAGCCGGAGTACCCAGAGGGAACCCACACAGTCATGGGGAGAACATGCAAACTCCACCATATTCTCTTAATTAATCAAAGAAAACGCTATGTCATCAAAGCCTTGAACTGGTAAGAAAGCTACTTAACCAATAGGGAGCAATATGTGAAGACAGGCCAGGGGTCAGCAACCTTTTGCATCAAAAGAGTCAATCGGGCCTTTTTTCACCAAATCAAGACCCAATTGTAGTATGGATTACTATAAACACTATTGATCACTACATTGACGTTAATGCTTCACCTATAGTTTATTTACCGTATTGTCAAGTTATAGTCCTATCTTGTTCTTTTTTCATAGTTTGCATGCTATTTTGCTACTGGGTTTTTTCTAGTTTTTCCCTATAGTTTCCCTAGGCACAAACCACACCTGACAATTAGTCAAAATCCAAATTTGCTGGATTTTTGTATTGTGGTCTGTTGTGTTGTCACAGCTTTAAAAAAGTAATTAACTATAGTTAATACAAAGACTGAATGTTGTTTGGTGGCTGTATTTCTCCTTGGCCACAAACAGGGTATTGTGGAAAACATAATCATCCATCCATCCATCCATCCATCATCTTCTGCTTATCCGAGGTCGGGGCGCGAGGGCAGCAACCTAAGCAGGGAAGCCCAGACTTCCCTCTCCCCAGCCACTTCGCCTAGCTCTTCCCGGGGGATCCCGAGGCGTTCCCAGGCCAGGCGGGAGACATAGTCTTCCCAATGTGTCCCGGGTCTTCCCCGTGGCCTCCTACCGATTGGACGTGCCCTAAACACCTCCCTAGGGAGGCGTTCGGGTGGCATGCTGACCAGATGCCCGAGCCACCTCATCTGGCTCCTCTCGATGTGGAGGAGCAGCGGCTTTACTTTGAGTTTCTCCCTGATGGCAGAGCTTCTCACCCTATCTCTAAGGGAGAGCCCCGCCACCCGGCGGAGGAAACTCATTTCGGCTGCTTGTACCCGTGATCTTATCCTTTCGGTCATGACCCAAAGCTCATGACTATAGGTGAGGATGGGAACGTAGATCAATCGGTAAATTGAGAGCTTTGCCTTCCGGCTCAGCTCCTTCTTCACCACAACGGATCGACACAACGTCCGCATTACTGAAGACACCGCACCGATCCGCCTGTCGATCTCACGATCCACTCTTCCCCCACTCGTGAACAAGACCCCTAGGTACTTGAACTCCTCCACTTGGGGCAGGGTCTCCTCCCCAACCCGGAGATGGTACTCCACCCTTTTCCGGGCGAGAACCATGGACTCGGACTTGGAGGTGCTGACTCCCATTCCGGTCGCTTCACACTTGGCTGCGAACCGATCCAGTGAGAGCTGAAGATCCCGGCCAGATGAAGCCATCAGGACCACATCATCTGCAAAAAGCAGAGACCTAATCCCGCGGCCACCAAACCGGAACCCCTCAACGCCTTGACTGCGCCTAGAAATTCTGTCCATAAAAGTTATGAACAGAATTGGTGACAAAGGACAGCCTTGGCGGAGTCCAACCCTCACTGGAAACGTGTCCGACTTACTGCCGGCAATGCGGACCAAGCTCTGACATTGATCATACAGGGAACAGACCGCCACAATAAGACAGTCCGGTACCTCATACTCTCTGAGCACTCCCGACAGGACTTCCCGAGGGACACGGTCGAATGCCTTCTCCAAGTCCACAAAGCACATGTAGACTGGTTGGGCAAACTGCCATGCACCCTCAAGAACCCTGCCGAGAGTATAGAGTGGTCCACAGTTCCACGACCAGGACGAAAACCACACTGTTCCTCCTGAATCCGAGGTTATAATTATCACTTTGTTAAATTGTTGTTAATTATTCACCAATTGTAATTAAAGTTGCGTGTGTTATTAATCTTAGCCGTACTATAAAGTTAAAATTTGAATGACAATAAAAAAGGAATTCTAAGTCTAAGTCTATTGCTGTTATTATGTAACTGCATTATGCCAAATACTAGTTGTCACACATCTCCTTTTCTTCCATGTTTCTCCTTTACTAGGTATTTCCCTGCTTCTATACGATTGCTCTTTTCTATCTACAACTTATTTATGCGGCTGCGTTTAGGCAAGAGCTGTCGTCCCCTCCAAATAGTTTTATGGAGCGTGACATACGCCTAAAAAAAGTCTAAACTTGCGTCGCAGCAAAGCGGCAAAGGCTGTATGTAATGTGTTGGCTTTTAGTACTTGTCCTGTGTTGATGTGATTTTATCGTGAGGGATACTGCCCATCTTTGAAAAATAACTTGCTTGTTTGCAATTAAAGTATTACAACACAGCAGCAGTTCCAATCACACACAATCCCTCTCTACCATTGGTTATTTGCAATAAAGTAAGCTAACAAGCTAAATAATGACAAGTTAAAGGGGAACTGCACTTGTTTGGGAAATTTGCTTATCGTTCACGATCATTAAAAGAGACAAGAAGACAAAAGTTTTGGGTTTTTTTGCCTTCAAATATAAAAAAATCGTAACATTTAATTTTATATTTACTAAGGTCTGACATGTTTAGTAACTTTACCAGTGACAGGAGATAGACGAAGATGATGGTGCTTTGATAGACTTCCTAATTGGTCAAACGGTGGAGGGCGGGTCCTCAAAATGAAAACATTAACAAGATTGTGGGGCTGTATATCTAATGTTTATGTTATCAGTTAAAGAGGTATTCAAAAATAACATTATTTATTAATGCCTTTTTAATTTTTTTTTTTTGTCCTGTCCAGCTTCTCACGCAAATCATATAGTTGATGTAGACGCCCATATCGGCTGTCCATATTAACTTTACAAAGGAAAAGTGTGGGATACTTCTCTTGTTGCCTTATTTGTATTTGACTTTATTAAATGTATTTATATCATCATTTGGTGCAGCCGGGCCGGAGCAGGAGGGGATAGAAAGAAAAAAAAAGGAAGACAAAGGGGGAAATTGTGGGGACAAGAGGGGGATAAGACAGAGAGACAAAAACAACAACAGCAAACACAACGATAACAACAACAATAGCGCATCATCAGTGATATGTACAAATGATGGTAAAAGTGATACAAAGAAGCAGTTAGTGAAATCAATAATAATACAGAAATGACAATGTGCATTATTACACTACAACTGGAGCAAAACAAATACCAATAGAAATAGCACTATTGATAATGAATAAAAACAATAATTTACCTCTATTAACAATACAGTTGTTCAAATGCAACAATACATATACGTAATGATAACTAGAAATACAAAAGAAAGCAGAAAAATGGAGGGGAAGAAAGAGAAGCCAGCTATATCAATCTTGTAGATTGTTATAGTAACAGTGTGCCATGTGTTACCCAGTTTACCATAGGGTAACAACGTTAATTGATGTTTGATGAAACATGATTATATGCATGAGTGTACGTATGTATATGTACTTGTATATGTACAGTATATATATATGTGTGTTTTACTGTGAATATGCGTGTGTATGTACAAACTTTGACTATGTACTGTAGGTATAGCCTGTATTTGTGTAATTATGTGGGAGCGTAAGTACCTATGTATGAACAAACCCCGTTTCCATATAAGTTGGGAAATTGTGTTAGATGTAAATATAAATGGAATAAAATGATTTGCAAATCCTTTACAACCCATATTCAATTGAATGCATTACAAAGACAAGATATTTGATGTTCAAACTCATAAACTTTATTTTTTTTTTTGCAAATAACAATTAACTTTGAATTTCATGGCTGCAACACATGCCAAAGTAGTTGGGAAAGGGCATGTTCACCACTGTGTTACATCACCTTTTCTTTTAACAACACTCAATAAATGTTTTGGGAACTGAGGAAACTAATTGTTGAAGCTTTGAAAGTGGAATTCTTTAAAATTCTTGCTTGATGTACAGCTTAAGTTGTTCAACAGTCCGGGGGCTTGTTGTCGTATTTTACGCTTCATAATGCGCCACACATTTTCCACGGGAGACAGGTCTGGACTGCAGGCAGCCCAGGAAAGTACACTCACTCTTTTTTTTATGAAGCCATGCTGTTGTAACACTTGTCTTGCTGAAATAAGCAGGGGCGTCCATGCTAACGTTGCTTGGATGACAACATATGTTGCTCCAAAACCTGTATGCAACTTTCAGCATTAATGGTGCATTCACAGATGTGTAAGTTACCCATGCCTTGGGCACTAATACACCCCATACCATCACAGATGCTGGCTTTCGAACTTTGCGCCTATAACAATCCGTGTGGTTAGTTTCCTCTTTGTTCTGGAGGACACCACGTCTGCAGTTTCCAAATATAATTTGAAATGTGGACTCGTCAGACCACAGAACACCTTTCCACTTTGCATCAGTCCATCATAGATGATCTCGGGCCCAGCAAAGCCGGCGGTGTTTCTGGGTGTTGTTGATAAATCGGTTTTGCTTTGCATAGAAGAGTTTTAACTTGCACTTACAGATGCAGCGACCAACTGTAGTTACTGACAGTGGTTTTATGAAGTGTTCCTGAGCCCATGTTCCTTTACACACTTATGTCGGTTTTTGATGCAGTACAGCCTGAGGTATCAAAGGGCCGTAATATCATCGCTTACGTGCAGTGATTTCTCCAGCTTCTCCGAACCTTTTGATGACTTTACGGACGGTAGATGGTAAAATCGCTAAATTCCTTGCATTAGCTCATTGAGAAAGGTCGTTCTAAAACTGTTCGACAATTTACTTACAAAGTGGTGACCCTCGCCCCATCCTTGTTTGTGAATTACTTAGCATTTCATGGAAACTGCTTTTATACCCAATGATGGCACCCACCTGTTCCCAATTAGCCTGCACACCTCTGGGATGTTCCAAATAAGTGTTTGATGAGCATTCCTCAACTATATCAGTATTTTTTGCTACCTTTCCCAACTTCTTTGTCACATGTTGTTGGCATCAAATTCTAACGTTAATGATTATTTGCAAACAAAAAAATGTGTATCAGTTTGAACATCAAATATGTTGTCTTTGTAGCAAATTTATTGGAATATGGGTTCAAAATGATTTGCAAATCATTGTATTCCGTTTATGGTGTCGCACTAATATACAACGAAAACTTTAACTTTAGTCCTAACTTAAATAATAAATATAAATCGTTTGAGGTGCTTTCTATGAAGTCTGCCACACCTCTGCCTCTGTGCCTGGCCGTTATCTACCGCCCCCCAGGGCCCTATTCGGACTTTATTAGTGAATTCTCAGAGTTTGTTGCTGATCTAGTGACGCACGCCGATAATATAATTATAATGGGGGACTTTAATATCCATATGAATACCCCATTGGACCCACCGTGCGTGGCGCTCCAGACTATAATTGATAGCTGTGGTCTTACACAAATAATAAATGAACCGACGCATCGCAGCGGTAATACGATAGACCTAGTGCTTGTCAGAGGTATCACCGTCTCCAAAATTATGATACTCCCGTATACTAAAGTAATGTCCGATCATTACCTTATAAAATTCGAAGTTCAGACTCATGTTCGGCAAGCTAATAATAATAATAACTGCTATAGCAGCCGCAACATTAATGCTGCCACAACGACGACTCTTGCGGACCTACTGCCCTCGGTAATGGCACCGTTCCCAAAGTATGTGGGCTCTATTGATAACCTCACTAACAACTTTAACAACGCCCTGCGCGAAACCATTGATAGTATAGCACCGCTGAAGTTAAAAAAGGCTCCAAAAAGGCGTACGCCATGGTTTACTGAAGAAACTAGAGCTCAGAAATTATTATGTAGAAAGCTGGAACGCAAATGGCGCACGACTAAACTTGAGGTGCACCATCAAGCATGGAGTGATAGTTTAATAACTTATAAACGCATGCTTACCTTAGCTAAAACTAATTATTACTCAAATCTCATCCGCATTAATAAAAACGATCCAAAATTTTTGTTTAGTACAGTAGCATCGCTAACCCAACAAGGGACTCCTTCCAGTAGCTCCACCCATTCGGCAGATGACTTTATGAAGTTCTTTAATAAGAAAATTTAACTTATTAGAAAGGAGATTAAAGACAATGCGTCCCAGCTACAACGGGGTTATAGTAACACAGATACGATTGTATATACGGCGGATACTGCAAATATCCAAAATAGTTTCTCTCGTTTTGATGAAATAACATTAGAAGGATTGTTACAACGTGTAAATGGAATAAAACAAACAACATGTTTACTTGACCCACTTCCTGGGAAACTTATCAAGGAGCTTTTTGTATTATTAGGTCCATCAGTGCTAAATATTATAAACTTATCACTTTCCTCGGGCACTGTTCCCGTTGCATTCAAAAAAGCGGTTATTCTTCCTCTCCTTAAAAGACCTAACCTCGATCCTGACCTCATGGTAAACTACCGACCGGTGTCTCACCTTACCTTTATTTCGAAAATCCTCGAAAAAATTGTTGCAGAGCAGCTAAATGAGCACTTAGCGTTTAACAATCTATGTGAAACCTTTCAATCCGGTTTCAGGGCAAATCACTCGACTGAGACAGCCCTCGCAAAATTGACTAATGATCTATTGCTAACGATGGACTCTGATGCGTCATCTATGTTGCTGCTCCTCGATCTTAGCGCTGCTTTCGATACCATCCATCCATCCATCCATTTTCTACCGGTTATTCCCTTTCGGGGTCGCGGGGGGCGCTGGCGCCTATCTCAGCTACAATCGGGCGGAAGGCAGGGTACACCCTGGACAAGTCGCCACCTCATCGCAGGGCTGCTTTCGATACCGTCGATCATAATATTTTATTAGAGCGTATCAAAATACGAATTGGTATGTCAGACTCAGCCCTGTCATGGTTTAACTCTTATCTTACTGATAGGATGCAGTGCGTCTCCTATAACAGTGTGACCTCGGACTATGTTAAGGTAACGTGTGGAGTTCCCCAGGGTTCGGTCCTTGGCCCTGTACTCTTCAGCATCTACATGCTGCCGCTAGGTGACATCATACGCAAATACGGTATTAGCTTTCACTGTTATGCTGATGACACCCAACTTTACATGCCCCTAAAGCTGACCAACACGCCGGACTGTAGTCAGTTGGAAGCGTGTCTTAATGAAATTAAACAATGGATGTCCGCTAACTTTTTGCAACTTAATGCCAAAAAAACGGAAATGCTGATTATCGGTCCTGCTAGACACCGACCTCTATTTAATAATACAACTTTAACATTTGACAACCAAATAATAAATCAAGGTGAATCTGTAAAAAATCTGGGTATTATCTTCGACCCAACTCTCTCCTTTGAGTCACACATTAAAGTGTTACTAAAACGGCCTTCTTTCATCTCCGTAATATCGCTAAAATTCGCTCCATTTTGTCCACTAAAGACGCCGAAATCATTATCCATGCGTTTGTTACGTCTCATCTAGATTACTGTAACGTATTATTTTCGGGTCTCCCCATGTCTAGCATTAAAAGATTACAGTTGGTACAAAATGCGGCTGCTAGACTTTTGACAAGAACAAGAAAGTTTGATCATATTACGCCTGTACTGGCTCACCTGCACTGGCTTCCTGTGCACTTAAGATGTGACTTTAAGGTTTTACTACTTACGTATAAAATACTACACGGTCTAGCTCCAGCCTATCTTGCCGATTGTATTGTACCGTATGTCCCGGCAAGAAATCTGCGTTCAAAAGACTCCGGCTTATTAGTGATTCCTAGAGCTCAAAAAAAGTCTGCGGGCTATAGAGCGTTTTCCGTTCGGGCTCCAGTACTCTGGAATGCCCTCCCGGTAACAGTTCGAGATGCTACCTCAGTAGAAGCATTTAAGTCTCATCTTAAAACTCATCTGTATACTCTAGCCTTTAAATAGACCTCCTTTTTAGACCAGTTGATCTGCCGCTTCTTTTCTTTCTCCTAGGGAGGGGGTCCGGTCCGATGACCATGGATGAAGTACTGACTGTCCAGAGTCGAGACCCAGGATGGACCGCTCGTCGGAACCCAGGATGGACCGCTTGCCTGTATCGGTTGGGGACATCTCTACGCTGCTGATCCGCTTGAGATGGTTTCCTGTGGACGGGACTCTCACTGCTGTCTTGGAGCCACTATGGATTGAACTTTCACAGTATCATGTTAGACCCGCTCGACATCCATTGCTTTCGGTCCCCTAGAGGGGGGGGGTTGCCCACATCTGAGGTCCTCTCCAAGGTTTCTCATAGTCAGCATTGTCACTGGCGTCCCACTGAATGTGAATTCTCCCCGCCCACTGGGTGTGAGTTTTCCTTGCCCTTTTGTGGGTTCTTCCGAGGATGTTGTAGTCGTAATGATTTGTGCAGTCCTTTGAGACATTTGTGATTTGGGGCTATACAAATAAACATTGATTGATGATTGATTGATATATTTACATTTAACACAATTTCCCAACTCAAATGGAAACAGGGTTTGTATGTATGAATAACGGTGTGTATGTGAGTATATGTGTATTTGTATGTATAATATATTTGACTCCCAGTGTGTGCGGGAGCCAGAGTCCAACCCACAAACAGCAGTTGTGGCACCCTGGGAACCACGAACCACCGGCCCCACGCAGCAAGCCCGGCCAGCGACAGGAACCACGGAAGAGCCAGCAGCAGACCTTAGACAGATGCGCCCGGCAGAGGACAAGACACGGGAGAAGCGGGAGACAGCCAGCCCTCAAGCCAGCGAGAGACCATACCCCACACGGGCAGAAAGGCGGGGCGCCCCGCCCGAGGGGTCCAGAGACTCCCCACAACCGGAAGGGGGGGCCGCCCCCGCCCCACCAACAACCAGGCCCCCAGCAGCAAAACCCCTAACCCCGGAAAGCACGGCACGGCCAGCCCCAGGCCACACCACTCAGGTCGGCCACCCCAGGACCGCCCATCACGGGGCCACGGAAACTACACACCCCACCCGCAGGGACTCCAACGATGGAGATGGAACAACCAGCTACCGCCCTGTCAGATTCTCCCCTGAGGGAGGGGAAAATTCAAAAAAATTAAATAATAATAATAAAATATATTTAAAAATAATTAAAATATATATATACAAAAGAGAATTAAAAGAAGATCACAGACACGCTGACACACAAGGTTACTTCAATAAATGATGACTTGACATGAAATTGTTACATATGGCTCCCCCTAAATTGTAAATTAAGCAACAAAACATTTAAGCAACAAAGTTAAACAAAGTACTAAAATTTTAACCCTTGTGTCAGTGATGTGAGATATTGGTCACCTTTGTGTAAATATTGGTACGATTGTCTTGTTTAGTACTGTTTATTGATGCGTGAGCTGTTTTTATGTATTTAGTGTTGCATGTTTTTTTTGTATAGACCTTTAGTCTGATGATAATAGTAATAAAGTGAAACTGAAACCAAAACTAATATGATCCAGTTTAAGAAACTGTTCAAACTCGGTTTACAAAGTACAAAGAAAAAATTCCTGATAAAGCTTGAACCTTATAACCTTATATGTCAATCACGTGAATCATCATTTACTGTTTACTGTTTATTTATGCAAACCTTGTTTATTATTTATTTATGTATTTATTTCCCAACTTATTTACACGTGTGATGCATTGACTTGAGTAGTCCTTCATTTATTTATACACTGTGTGTGTTATAGGTTGAGTACAAACAAATGTGTTTGAAATTGCTATGAAACAGAAACGGGTAGGATTAAATAAACGATGCTTTCGCTTACTGGAAAACTTTGACCTACCTTATTGTGAATGTATGCATGTTCCAAATAAATTAATACAAATGTTTGTACTATAACCAAGTTTGATTAAATTAAGTTGAAAAAAAAAAAAATTCAAATACATTGCTTTACCTTGGGGCGGCCTTGGTGTGGCCGATGGTCAGAGTGAAATGTAAATAATCATTTCTTAGATAATAACTATCAAGGAGACAGGCAAATTGTTTTTGAGTCATGTATGTTGTAACAAAAACAGTTTTCACAGTTGTAGAAATTCATGGTGTATTTTAGCAAGTTTGGGTGCCGGGGAGAAACCACATTTGTAATTTGGGTGTCAAGCTAAAAAAGGTTTGGGAAATCCATTGTTGACTCAAGAAATGACTGGCAAAAATTATTTTGTTTTCAATTTGAGAAATTAAGTAGAGGGCAAAAAGAATGAAACCATAAAAGCCAGCATCTTTCCCATTAGTCATTAGTCATAGTCATGACATCCCCCCTAACACCACACACAGTGCCCAGATGTGGAGCCAATTAGACCAGCTCAGATTGGTCAAAAGGCAAGGATTTATAAAACAAGGGCTATAAAAGAAAGATGTGCTTAACCAGATACAGCTAAAATAAACATTGTGTTGAGAAATTGTTTTTGATAGTGTTTTCTCTCAATTTGAAATGGATAATATTGTATGTCTCATTGCCATGATACGTAACCTGACTGGGAGATATAACTTTAAATGAATAGCGTTCCTGATGCTAAACTGGTTGCATCATTCAACTTGCCTGTCAGATAAGTGGTCTGAGAAATGCTCTTGCACAAGGAGCTTGGGGCAGGCGGTAGAGAGAAACTACACGGGAAGGCACAACAAGCATGAAAGAAAAATAATCCTCCCAAATGAGCATAACTGGGGGACAGAATGTGTGCAAACCCAGGCAAGGGGCCAAGTCAAACAGCCAAAGGGGGGCAAAGGAAAAATAAGGAGTTCAAATGGAGTCTAGGGATAGGCGAGGAGTGGACTCGTTGGCATGAAGAAAGAAACAAAACCAAGAAGATGATAGGTGACAAGTTTGGAATTGTGGGTGTGTTTCTGCTATGTGGGATCAGCTACAGGTTCCACGGCAAACTGGAGCCACCTGTGTAATGGCGCTTAACATAAACACCAACACTTTGCACACATAGTGCAGAGTGCATTCGGCATCTTTTCTTGCACACAAACACAGCCCTTCTGGGTGCTGTTTTCCGGTGCAATGCTAAGACGTGCCAAGTCACACAGCTTGTGCAGCAGGGAGGTCCGCAAAGCCAGAGGGAGATGGTACGTGACAGAGAGCAGGCCGTGCATGGATGTTTGTACGAGTTGTTTGGGAGTTCAAACGGAGCCGTGTTACTGATTACGTGAACCTGTACATACTGAATGTACATGAAGGTGAGTGACAGTGGGCTCTGACAATGACGTGCATGGTCCTGTTTGCTTTCCAGGGAGGAAAAAGTATTGGAGTGCACTAACAGACGGAAGGAACATCTGATATGCACGCAGTCATTTGGATTAAACCGATTTAATCAAGATATCAGACAAGTCAAGTAGCTGTCTTAGAAAATATACAGACATAAAAGTGTCCTCTCTTTGTTGATTTATTAGCATGTGCAGCATGCACACACCTGTACTTGGCTTTAACACACAGAAGAGAGCAGAGGGCACACAAGCTGCACCAATTCCATTTCTCTTAACGCTGAACGGGATTTTCTTACTGAATCGCAGAGGGAATCAATTATTAGGCTGTCGCCCAGTTCAACCTGGAATAGGAAGAAGCCACTTACTCCAGAGGCCTGCTGTTGAAGCACACACCAATACGTAAGGAAGCAGCGTTGAAGGCCATGGCATACGTAAAGGAAGATTTGAAATGAGAGGGAAGGAAGGATGCAAAGAGATCAGAAGCTGGGAGAGAGAGAGAGAGAGAGAAGTCCCCAGATGGAGTGATGAGGAGAGTGGACGAGTGAGAGCATCTGTGCTTTTGAGTACAACGGCTCCCAGACAAGCTTTTCTTTCCTGGAACACCAAAGGACATCTCAGCACGGAAGAGATTAATATAATGTATGAGTCTTTCTCAGGTCGTCTTGCAAACATCTTTGTCTGATGTTTGTCCGGTTTCAGGACTGCCAGAACATTACTCGAAAAAAAACATATATTCTGTTCAGAACTAACTCCTTATAAGGAATTTATTTGAACACTAAAATACTTTCCTATCCTTGTCTGAATATGTGCGTTTTTAAGGAAGTTTCAAAATTACTTTGGTCATAATTGTATAGGTTTTTTTGCAATTCCATGATAACTAAAGAGAAGTGTACTATACAATCCCCTGCAGACCTCCACCAAGGCCAAACTGTTTAAAGCGAAAAATCCCCTTGACATATTTGGGTTTGTTAGCAGACGGAGTCATGTTTCATACTTGGTTGCAAACAGTTGGGGAGTACCAAAATGATTATGTGGGGTCGGACAATCCCATTGCTGCCATAGTGATGAAATATAAATTTACAAACCCCGTTTCCATATGAGTTGGGAAATTGTGTTAGATATAAATATAAACGGAATACAATGATTTGTAAATAATTTTCAACCCATATTCAGTTGAATATGCTACAAAGACAACATATTTGATGTCCTGACCAGATGCCCGAGCCACCTCATCTGGCTCCTCTCAATGTGGAGGAGCAGCGGCTTTACTTTGAGTTCCTCCCGGATGGCAGAGCTTCTCACCCTATCTCTAAGGGAGAGCCCCGCCACCCGGCGGAGGAAACTCATTTCGGCTGCTTGTACCCGTGATCTTATCCTTTCGG
The DNA here is from genome assembly GCF_033978795.1 of Nerophis ophidion. Taxonomy (NCBI): domain Eukaryota; kingdom Metazoa; phylum Chordata; class Actinopteri; order Syngnathiformes; family Syngnathidae; genus Nerophis; species Nerophis ophidion. The sequence goes on from NC_084613.1 coordinate 47,105,472, forward strand.
TCATGACCCAAAGCTCATGACCATAGGTGAGGATGGGAACGTAAATCGACCGGTAAATTGAGAGCTTTGCCTTCCGGCTCAGTTCCTTCTTCACCACAACGGATCGATACAACGCCCGCATTACTGAAGATGCCGCACCGATCCGCCTGTCGATCTCACAATACACTCTCCCCCCACTCGTGAACAAGACTCCTAGATACTTGAACTTTTCCACTTGGGGCAGGGTCTCCTCCCCAACCCAGAGATGGCACTCCACCTTTTTCTGGGCGAGAACCATGGACTCGGACTTGGAGGTGCTGATTCTCATTCCGGTCGCTTCACACTCGGCTGCGAACCGATTCAGTGAGAGCTGAAGATCCCGGCCAGATGAAGCCATCAGGATCACATCATCTGCAAAAAGCAGAGACCTAATCCCGCGGCCACCAAACCGGAACCCCTCAACGCCTTGACTGCGCTTAGAAATTCTGTCCATAAAAGTTATGAACAGAATTGGTGACAAAGGACAGCCTTGGCGGAGTCCAACCCTCACTGGAAACGTGTCCGACTTACTGCCAGCAATGTGGACCAAGCTCTGACACTGATCATACAGGGAGCGGACCGCCACACTAAGACAGTCCGGTACCCCATATTCTCTGAGCACTCCCCACAGGACTTCCCGAGGGTCACGGTTGAATGCTTTCTCCAAGTCCACAAAGCACATGTAGACTGGTTGGGCAAACTCCCATGCACCCTCAAGAACCCTGCCGAGAGTATAGAGATGGTCCACAGTTCCACGACCAGGACGAAAACCACACTGTTCCTCCTGAATCCGAGGTTCGACTATCCGGCGTAGCCTCCTCTCCAGTACGCCTGAATAAACCTTACCGGGAAGGCTGAGGAGTGTGATCCCACGATAGTTGGAACACACCCTCCGGTCCCCCTTCTTAAAGAGAGGGACCACCACCCCGGTCTGCCAATCCAGAGGTACCGCCCCTGATGTCCACGCAATGGTGCAGAGTCTTGTCAACCAAGACAGCCCCACAGCATCCAGAGCCTTAAGGAACTTCGGGCGGATCTCATCTACCCCCGGGGCCTTCCCGCCGAGGAGCTTTTTAACTACCTCAGCAACCTCAGCCCCAAAAATAGGAGAGCCCACCACAGATTCCCCAGGCACTTCTTCCTCAAAGGAAGACGTGTTGGTGGGATTGAGGAGGTCTTCGAAGTATTCCCTCCACCAATCCACAACATCCGCAGTCGAAGGCAGCAGAACACCATCCGCACAATACACGGTGTTGATAGTGCACTGCTTCCCCTTCCTGAGGCGGCGTATGGTGGTCCAGAATCGCTTCGAAGCCGTCCGGAAGTCGTTTTCCATGGCTTCCCCGAACTCTTCCCATGTCCGAGTTTTTGCCTCCACGACCGCTAAAGCTGCACACCGCTTGGCCCGTCGGTACCTGTCCACTGCCTCCGGAGTCCTATGAGCCAAAGAACCCAATAGGACTCCTTCTTCAGCTTGACCGCTTATTTGATGTTCTTTTTTATTTGATGTTATTTGATGTAACATATTTGATGTTCAAACTGATAAACTTTTTTTTTTTTTTGCAAATAATCATTAACTTTAGAATTTGATGCCAGCAACACGTGACAAAGAAGTTTGGAAAGGTGGCAATAAATACTGATAAAGTTGATGAATGCTCATCAAACACTTATTTGGAACATCCCACAGGTGCGCAGGCTAACTGGGAACAGGTGGGTGCCATGATTGGTTATAAAAGCAGCTTCCATGAAATGCTAAGTAAATCACAAACAAGGATGGGGCGAGGTTCACCCCTTTTGTCACCAATTTGTAAGCAAATTGTCGAACAGTTTTAGAACAACATTTCTCAATGAGCTATTGCAAGGAATTTAGGGATTTTACCATATGCGGTCCGTAAAATCATCAAAAGGTTGATAACGTTGCTTTGATGGCAACATATGTTGTTCCAAAACCTTTATGTACCTTTCAGCATTTAGGGTGCTTTCACAGATATGTAAGTTACCCATAACTTGGGCACTAATACACCCCGATACCATCACAGATGCTGGCTTTTCAACTTTGCACAGAGAACAGTCCTGATGGTACTTTTCCTCTTTGGTCCGGAGGACACGACGTTCACCGTTTCCCCCAAAAACAATTTGAAATGTGGACTCGTCAGACCACAGAACACTTTCCCACTTTGCATCAGTCCATCTTAGATGAGCTCGGGCCCAGCGAAGCCGACGGCGTTTCTGGGTGTCGTTTATAAATGGCTTTGGCTTTGTATAGTAGTTTTAACTTGCACTTACAGATGTATAAACAAACTGTAGTTACTGACAGTGGTTTTCTGAAGTTTTCCTGAGCCCATTTGGTGATATCCTTTACACACTGATGTCGGTTTTTGATGCAGTACCGCCTGAGGGATCAAAAGTACGTAATATCATCGCTTACGTGCAGTGATTTCTCCAAATTCTCTGAACCTTTTGATGGTATTATGGACCGTAGATGGTGAAAATCCTAAATTCCTTGCAATAGCTCGTTGAGAAATGTTGTTCCAAAACTGTTCGACAATTTGCTTACAAATTGGTGACAAAAGGGGTGAACCTCGCCTCATCCTTGTTTGTGAATTACTTAGCATTTCATGGAAGCTGGCACCCACCTGTTCCCAATTAGCCTGCACAGCTGGGGGATGTTCCAAATAAGTGTTGGTGAGAATTCCTCAACTTTATAACTTTATCAGTATTTATTGCCACCTTTCCCAACTTCTTTGTCACCTGTTGCTGGCATCAAATTCTAGAGTTAATAATTATTTGCAAAAAAAAAAAGGTGTAAATGAACACTGAAATTCAGGTATTTCTTTTATATATATATATATATATATATATATATATATATATATATATATATATATATATATATATATATATATATATATATATATATATACATACATATATAGCTAGAATTCACTGAAAGTCAAGTATTTCTTATATAGGTACATATATATGTGTATATATATATATATGTATATATATATATATATATATATATATGTCAATCAAATGAAAGTCAAGTATTTCTTATATAGATATATATATGTATATATATATATATATATGTATATATATATGTACATATATATATATGTATATATATATATATATATATGTATATATATATATATATATATATATATATATATATATATATATATATATATATATATATATATATATATATATGAAATACTTGACTTTGTGAATCTAGCTGTAAATATACTCCCCCCCTCTTAACCACGCCCCAACCACGCACCCGCCCCAACCATGGTATGGTATGTGTTCATCTATAAAACTATTCTGGGTATCACCCCATCTTATCAGTGTTGTATTTTAGCAATGAAACAAGGAAGTCACAATCTTTGTTCAATGAATGTTCTGCAATTTGTCATCCCCAATGTAAGAACTGAACTGGGCAAGAAAGCATTTAGGTTTTTTAGCACCGAAGACTTGGAATAACCTACAATCAAATCGTCAACTTCAAGGCCTTGTTACATTTAAATGAGTTTAAAGCTTCTGTGAAAGGATTGCAGTCTACCTTGTCTGTATGCACATGTGTTACTGTATGTGAGCAAGTTTTAACGTTGTAATCTTGATGTTTTATGTGTTTACTGTTAACTGTTATTATTCTAACTTTGCTGCCGCCCTTTTGGCCAGGTCTCCCTTGGAAAAGAGATCTCTGATCTCAATGGGATTTTACCTGCTTAAATAAAGGCTAAATAAATAAATAAAAATAAATACTTCGCCCAGCTTGCTCTCACACACACTGATGTAAATTTAGCATAAAGGGAAACTGCACTTTTTTTGGAATTTTGCCAATCGTTCCCAAACATTATGAGAGACAAGAACACACATGTCTTTATTGGGGGGGATTTTAAAGATGAGGAAAAAAAAAACGCTTGAAAGATGCAACTAATGGGATTCACCGTTGTGGCATTCAAAACCCTCCAGTTGTATATACACACTGCAAGTCTTTATGTAATATAGTAACAGACACGTTCATAACAACATGTCGTATGTACAATATTTGCTGTATTATGGTGATTTTAATCAATTAATTATTCGGCGCATTTATTTCCATTTCATTAGCAGCGCACGTCCAACAATGTGTGTTTCTACTCCCGGAATCAAACGCGAGTGTGTTCTAATCATGGCAGGTTCGGCAACAAACAACGAAGACGACTAATTTTGGACGAATTAGCATTCACAACCTTATCTTTTTTAATCTGAATGTTTGGAGAATGAACTAATGCTTCTAGAAGCAAGCACAAAGGAAGAGTGATACGTCGGAGCAAACGGAAGCCGAGAGTGAGGTGAAAGTGAACAGAAGCAGCAAAATGTGGAACTTGAAGCCAAGCTATTTTGATATAAATGGAGGGATTGCCCATAATTAACCAGAAAAAACGTCCCCGGGCAGCTGGACCAAAGAGACAACTGTCAATCAAATGAGTCACTTTAATATCAATCATGACACATGCATGCATCATGACAAACATTATACACTATGTGGCTAGCTGTGTACAAATAAAACATAAAATGTGGGCTAATACTTTACAGATGCTGTAAAATGATTGTTCATGTTTTTCAGTCAGTACAGATTGGTGTTCTATCGCTGTGTGATGTGCATTACAAACTCTAACACATATCGTGATCACGTAGAAGCAAGCTTATCTCTTGCCTTAGTTAGCTTCTACGGTTTATACTGTACCACGCCGATGTTTTACTACGCTAGAAAAATGGTTCCTCAGTGTTTACTCTTACAATAACAATGTTGCTAATTTGGTTATTATGCAAGTTCCATCCATCCATCCATTTTCTACCGCTTATTCCCTTTTTTGGGGTCACGGGGGGCGCTGGCGCCTATCTCAGCTACAATCGGGCGGAAGGCGGGGTACACCCTGGACAAGTCGCCACCTCATCGCAGGGCCAACACAGATAGACAGACAACATTCACACTCACATTCACACACTAGGGCCAATTTAGTGTTGCCAATCAACCTATCCCCAGGTGCATGTCTTTGGAAGTGGGAGGAAGCCGGAGTACCTGGAGGGAACCCACGCATTCACGGGGAGAACATGCAAACTCCACACAGAAAGATCCCGAGCCTGGATTTGAACCCAGGACTGCAGGAACTTCGTATTGTATTATGCAAGTTACAGAACGTAAATACTGTTGACGTTTTTTTAATGCATTTTAAAGTGATTTAGTGGTAGACTTGATTGTTCCCATTCGCTGCATTGCGAACCACCAAGAACAAGCCGATTTTTATGTTTGAAAGCGGAAAAAAACAAAAAACTTTTGTTTTCTTGTCTTTCATAATGATTGTGAACGGTAAGCAAAATTCCCCCCAAAAATGCAGAAACCCTTTAAATGTAGATAATAGGTTTCTCAATGTAATGCGCTTTGAGTCACGAGAGAAAAAGCATCATATAAGAATACTAACTTTACAAATACATGTTCATTTAGGTTCCAACACATTACTCATTGACTCGTTGACCCCACCTTTCGTTGAGAACATTGGAAAACCATTGACAGTCATCCTTTGCAGTGATTTTCATTTGTAAATAAAAAACAATGACTATGGGGCGGCATAGCTCAGTTGGTAGAGCGGCAATGCCAGCAATTTTACAGCTCCAGGTTCGATATCCGCTTCCGCCATCCAGGTCACTGCCGTTGTGTCTTTGAGCAGGACACTTTACCCACCTACTCCCGGTGCAACCCACACTGGTTTAAATGTTACCTAGATATTGGGTTTCACTATGTAAAGCACTTCGAGTCACCAGAGCAAAGGGCTTTATAAATATATTTCACTTCACTTCGCTTCAATATATCCCATGTCAGCATCCCTGTCAGTGTAAACAAGGACATGAAGAGATGAATGGGTCATGCACACCTGATTGGTTCGACAGTTGACGTGCGGGTTTGAACACTGCTCAGGGACAAGTTGATTGGCCAAAATGACAAAGATTGGCAAAAATGTGCAGAGATTACAAAAGGTTGCAAACTAAAGCATACTTTGAGCAGTGGTGCCTAAAGACAGGTCCGGGGGCCAATTTTGGAAAATTGAAAAAATAAAACTAATTAATTGATAATAATGTGATATGTTATTAGCAGTGCTGTCAAACGATTATTTAAAAAATAAATCTGATTAATACCACTTTTGAAGTTTGATCAATAATGATTAATCACAAGTATTACTACTTGTACTACTTGCATGCATAATTTCAATTAACTTAAAACATTTTATTTATATAATAGTAATAATAAAGTCCGAGTCCATGGTTCTCGCCCGGAAAAGGGTGGAGTGCCATCTCCGGGTTGGGGAGGAGACGCTGCCCCAAGTGGAGGAGTTCAAGTACCTAGGAGTCTTGTTCACGAGTGGGGGAAGAGTGGATTGTGAGATCGACAGGCGGATCGGTGCGGCATCTTCAGTAATGCGGGCGTTGTATCGATCCGTTGTGGTGAAGAAGGAGCTGAGCCGGAAGGCAAAGCTCTCAATTTACCGATTGATCTACGTTCCCATCCTCACCTATGGTCATGACCGAAAGGATAAGATCACGGGTACAAGCGGCCGAAATGAGTTTCCTCCGTCGTGTGGCGGGGCTCTCCCTTAGAGATAGGGTGAGAAGCTCTGTCATCCGGGAGGAGCTCAACGTAAAGCCGCTGCTCCTCCACATCGAGAGGAGCCAGATGAGGTGGTTCGGGCATCTGGTCAGGATGCCACCCGAACGGCTCCCCAGGGAGGTGTTTAGGGCACATCCAGCTGGTAGGAGGCCACGGGGAAGACCCAGGACACGTTGGGAAGACTATGTTTCCCGGCTGGCCTGGGAACGCCTCGGGATCCCCCGGGAAGAGCTAGACGAAGTGGCTGGAGAGAGGGAAGTCTGGGCTTCCCTGCTTAGGCTGCTGCCCCCGCGACCCGACCTCGGATAAGCGGAAGATGATGGATGGATGGATGGATAATAATATTAAAATCATGACGGGTGGGGTGGGGGTAGTCGCAGCTTACTGCGAGGTTTGTTCTCCCGGGATGTCTTGTCCGGACTATTCCGGACAAGACTTGCAGGTAGGAACATATTTATTTTCTTAAGAAATCTTGGCAGGGCATGAGGTAAACAAACATAAACTCTGGCGTGGAACAAACACAAGACTGTGGCATGAAACAAACAGCATAAACTATGGCTTGGAACAAACACGAAACTGGCAAGAAATAAACACAAATTACTGTTAAGATCCGTACTCGGATCTACTCATATTATTGTTTATTGTTCCAGTTTTGTTTTCATTCTCCGTCTGGCCCTGTTATTTCCTGTTTAGTCTGTCACCATGGTTACATATTATTTCCACCTGCTATTCTCGGTTTTCGCACACCTGTTTCCGGTAATTACTTCCCTATTTGAGCTCGCCCCTTTTCATTCTTCTGGCTTGGATCCTAATTTGCCTACGCGCAACAGTGACCACCCTCTTCATACGACTGTATGTATTTTTCTCGCTAGCTCATATGCTAAGCCACCTGCTATTTTTAGCTCACATGCTAATTGTGTTTTGTTTTACATTTTTATGCCTTCGTGCCCAGTTTAGTTTATTTGTACATCCTAGCTCTCACGCTAGCATCTTTTGTTCACCTTACTTAGCTCCAGTGTTTTTGTTTGGAGCTCCCTTTTTGTTAAATAAATAATTTATATCTTACCTTTGTTGTGTTCATCGCTTCCGACGCATCCCTGGAAAAACGACTCCGGCATCAATATGCCAAACAAGTCTCACACTTACGTGGACATGGCATGCATCGAACAACATGAACTATGGTATAGCGTGAAAACAAGCAATGACGCCAGGCCGACTGACTGGCAAAGACAGGCTTAATTAAGGGTGTCTTTATTAGAGCAGGTGCGTGTATCGAACACCAGAGGCAGGTGAAACTAATAAGTCGGCATAATAACCAAACAAACAAAAGAGCGCAAACAGGAACTAAAAGAAATAGATATTTGAAAAGAACATGAACATATGCACCTGGGGATAGGTTGATTGGCAACACTAAATTGGCCCTAGTGTGTGAATGTGAGTGTGAATGTTGTATGTCTATCTGTGTTGGCCCTGCGATGAGGTGGCGATTTGTTCAGGGTGTACCCCGCCTTCAGCCCGAATGCAGCTGAGATAGGCTCCAGCACCCCCCTCGAACCCAAAAGGGACAAGCAGTAGAAAATGGATGGATGGATGGATTAATTATTAATGCCTCGTGACATATCAGGGCCATTTAATGATGACTTGACATGAAATTATTACATATGGCACTTTTAATGTACAAAAAGTATCAAAATGGCCCCAGTATTTTTTATTTTTTTAAATGTGGCCCTTACTAGAAAAAGTTGTGATGCTTCTGTCCGAGAGGGTCTGAACAATTCTATATGATGTTGTTGTTGAATGAAAAATTAGAATGTAATGAAGTAGAAGTGGCAAACAGCAGAAGATCTCACACTTATTCTATAAATGTAGAGCGTATTCATTTACTGAAAAAATGTTTGTTGTCAACGTGAAAGCTGCCTTTTAAAAGAAAATATGTACCACTATGTTTGATTGATTTCTGTGTCTTGCGCATTAAGGTAACATTTCAACATGCAAGAGCTTTGATAACATGTCAGTGATAGAATAATGAGAAAAATAGCCATTAATTGTGCGGGTATGAAAACGTAACATTCTGTTTTTCATTATTAGAGCAAAGCAAGTATTTAGACAAACAACTTTGAGAGAAGTGTTGGCTGGTGATCTGACGCTCTCATTTATAGGAAGTTAGCTGTCGAACATTTTGAAAAAAAAAAGAAATAGCTTTGAATAGCCAAAATGAGCAAACCACCATCCCTTAGTATGTTCTTGTTTTTCGGTCTTTACTTGACAGCACAATTCAGATGTTCGTGTCATCTTTACAAAACGTTTATCTGCAACTTCCCTGCAATGTTGTGTTCTGAAGTGATCCACCGCCATGACTGCTGACAGGAGATAAGGAGCATCTGACTTACTGCTTTGAGGAATGTGTGGCTTCAACAGGAAAATTGAAGACACTCTTTTCATGGAAGCATTTAAAGGTGGGGGAAAGGGTGGGAAAACTGAGAGGAGTAAAGGCAAATATAAGAACAGGGAGGCCTGGATTACATATTAAGTCTCATTACTCAAGCCCACTCTCTCTGTGTAATAAAGTGAGAGACTGGTGCTGAGTAAAAAACAGAAAGAGCCCACAGTCACATAGTGAGATTGTATGTGTGGCAATGTGGGTGTCCATGTCTTCTCGGGGAACATGTGCCGGCTTCTAATAAAGGCAGCAAATTTTGAATTAAATAAGTGTCGGTGAACTATTGGCCTTAAAAAAAGAGCAACCACATACCAACTACACCACATTTAAGAACGTGCCGCTCTAAACGCAGCTTCTACTCTCATCTTGTAAAGCAGAAACAGCATGTGTGTGTTTGAGCATATATGAAGCTACATTTACAACTATAGGGAAACCATATGAGTGTCTGAAAGCAGCTAAAGGTCACTGAAATCACAAACAATAAGCTCAATCCAAAAGTATTTGATAAATGTTGAGGTCAGGGCTCTCAAGTTTTGGTTCTCAAAGACATATCTATTAATCATATATATATATATATATATATATATATATATATATATATATATATATATGTATATATATATATATATATATATATATATATATATATTATATATATATAAATATAAATATATATATATGTATATATATATATATATATATATATATATATATATATATATATATACTTTTGGCAATATAGTATATATATATATATACATATATATATATACTATATTGCCAAAAGTATTTGGCCACCCATACAAATGATCAAAATCAGGTGTCCTAATCACTTGGCCCGGCCACAGGTGTAAAAAGTCAAGCACTTAGGCATGGAGACTGTTTCTACTAACTTTTGTGAGAGGATGGGCGGCTCTCAGGGATTTCCAGCGTGGAACTGTCATGGGATGCCGCCTGTGTAACAAATCCAGTTCTAATATTTCCTCGCTCCTAAATATTCCATAGTCAACTTTATTATAAGAAAAACGTGAAGAGTTTAGGAACAACAGCAAGTCAGCCACCAAGTGGTAGGCCGCGTAAACTGACAGAGAGGGGTCAGCGGATGCTGAAGAGCATATTGCAAAGACTTTCTGCACAGTCTTTTGCTACAGAGCTCCAAACTTCATGTGACCTTCCAATTAGCCCACGTCCAGTACGCAGAGAGCTGCATGGAATGGGTTTCCGTGGCCAAACAGCTGCATCTAAGCCATACATCACCAAATCCAATGCAAAGCGTCGGATGCAGTGGTGTAAAGCAGTGGTCCCCAACCACCGGGCTGAAGAATTTTTTATAAAAAAAAAAAATGTTTTTTTTTTTTTTAATTTTAATTTTTTTATTAAATCAACATAAAAAACACAATATACACTTACAAATAGTGCACCAACCACAAAAAACTCTCTTTTTCATGACAAAAACGTCCCGTTTTCATGACGAAGAAGAAAAAAAAGAAAAAGAAAAAAAAAAAGGACACTCCCCCCGGGCCGCGGGACAAATTATTAAGCGTAAACCGGTCCGCGGATACAAAAAGGTTGGGGACCACTGGTGTAAAGCACGTCGCCACTGGACTCTAGAGCTGTGGAGGCGCCTTTTCTGGAGTGATGAATCACACATTTCCATCTGGTAATCTGATGGATCAGTCGGGGTTTGGAGGTTGCCAGGAGAACGGTACATTTCGGACTGCATTGTGCCGAATGTGACATTTGGTGGTGGAGGAATTATGGTGTGGGGTTGTGATTCAGGAATTGGGCTTGGCCCCACAGTTCCAGTGAAAGGAACTTTGAATGCTCCAGGATACCAAAACATTTCGGACAATTACATGCTCCCAACCTTGTGGGAACAGCTTGAAGCGGGCCTCTTCCTCTTCCAACATGACTGTGCACGAGTGCACAAAGCAGGGTCCATAAAGACATGGATGTCAGAGTCTGGTGTGGATGAACTTGACTGGCCTGCAAAGAGTCTTGACCTGAACCCGATCGGAACATCTTTGGGATGAATCAGAACGGAGACTGGGAGCCAGGCCTTCTCCACCAACATCAGTGTGAGACCTTACCAATGCGCTTTGGAAGAATGATCAAAAATTCCTATAAACACACTCCGCAACATCGTGGACAGCCTTCCCAGAAGAGTTTAAGCTGTAATAGCTGCAAAACGGTGGACCGACATCATATTGAACCCTATAGGTTAGGAATTGGATGGCAATTCAAGTTCATATGGCAATACAGTGTGTGTGTGTGTGTGTGTGTGTGTGTGTGTGTGTGTGTGTGTGTGTGTGTGTGTGTGTGTGTGTGTGTGTGTGTGTATATAAATATATATAAATAAATATATATATATATATATATATATATATATATATATATATAAACTGAGAGAGTTTTGAGATTGTAAAACTCCAATTCCATTATTACTGGGATTGATTAGGGTTTATTCTTATTTGATTCAATTAAAAGTGCTGTTTGCAACCTTTACGTGGCTGCCTAGACGGCACTAATTTAATGCATGAGTGTTGATTGCATGCATTATATTCCATCTGCTTCCTCCTTTGAGCAATTCAATTACATCCCACATAAGACAGACGTTGGCTATGATTGAATTCCGTAACAACACCATGACTGCAAATCGTTAGTTGCTTCTTTGGGCTTGCTTTTGTGTTAAGTTAAAGTAAGTTAAAGTTAAGTTAAGTTAAGTTAAAGTTAAAGTTAAAGTAACAATGATTGTCACACACAATAGGTGTGGTGAAATGTGTCCTCTGCATTTGACCCATCCCCTTGTTCACTCCATGGTGAGGTGAGGAGAGCAGTGAGCAGCAGGGGTGGCTGCGCCCGGGAATCGTTTTGGTGATTTAACCCCCAATTCCAACCCTTGATGCTGAGTGCCAAGCAGGGAGGTAATGGGTTCCATTGTTATAGTGTTTGGTATGACTCGGTTTGAACTCCCAATCTACTGATCTCAGGGTGAACACTCTAACCACAAGGCCACTGAGTGTATGTGCATGCGCTCCCTGCGTGGACATGAGTACGAGACAGCGGGTCAACATGCAGTTTTTGGTCAATATAATAAATAATTTTAAAAGATACAGACATTAAAAATACTTATATGTTCTGATAAACCACCAATGATAACAAAAGCTAGCAAGTGGGGCACTTGCCAATGTTACTTTAAGCAAGCTGCAAACAGCCATATTAATTATTTATATTCCCCTTTTTGACTCTCCCTTTCCTTAAATGACATTTATTACCGCGGGTTATGAACAACTTTATTGAGACTTCTGATAGTGTCATAATCTGGCAGCTCTGCCGCTGTCTATCTGCCTTACGTTGCAGTGCCTGTTTCTGGATTATAGGGCAGGACACAGCTGATACTCACTTCCTCCTGACTATTTAAGCTCTCCAGTCAATAAATTCCCAATGGTTCACCCTTTTTAGCGGTGTTCATGTGAGACTTGTTTGGCATAGCGATGCAGGATTTGTTCTTCCAGGGATGCGTCGGGCAAGAACACAGCGTGAGGTAAGAAATTAAGATTTATTAAACTCGAAAACAGGCAACGAACAGAAACACTGGTGCTAAGCAGAAAAGGCAAACAAATGGCGCTAGCATGGGAGCTAGGGAAACAAACAGAAACACTATACTTGGCACAAAGGCACAATAAGGGAGAAAAAAAACAACTAGCATGAAAGCTAGGGAAAAATACAACGTAGCGCGAAAGCTAGTGAGTAAAGAATGGAAAGTAGTCGTCATCTGTTGCGTGAAAGTAAATTAGGATCCGAGACAGAAAGAACAAAAGGGGCAGGCTTAAATAAGGCAGTAATCAATAGTAATAGGTGTGCGTAAACCGAGAGTAGCAGGTGGAAACCATATGCAACCATGGTGACAGAGCAAAACAGAGGTCAAACTACAAAATGTGATATAAAAAGGAACAAAGCAACAATATGGTATGATCCGGGCATCAGATCATAACAGTTCATCTGCTTTGGCTCCACTCACGCTTCTCGTTTCTTGTGGCTCTGCCCTGGTGTTGCTGTGTAGTGTTAACTGTTTCCTCTCTAGACTTTTTGTATGCACTTTCGGTTTCTCCACACCTTTTGTGTACATCCTTAGTTGTTTTTCTTCACTCCTTTTTAACTGTGTTTTTTGTTATAATTCTTATTATTTCTTTTCTGCATTAGGCTCCTACTCCGGCTAAACTGATCGTCACAAATCTACTGGCCAACATGGACTCTGCAGAAAAAGAATGCCCCCACTCTTCGCTCACTGGCTTTGGACAGGCTCTCGATAATGATCCCGCCCTCTCCTAATTCACCGGGGAGTCGGACTGCTCCGAAAAGTTTCTTCATCAGTGCTCATCAGTTTTTGATCAACAGCTTTTATAGTGAGCCTGCTATCTGACGAAGCTGTTGCATTGGCTGTGGCAGCTAGTAAGAATTCTCAGACATTTGGCATGTCACCGCCCCTGTTTAATAAAGAAATAATGAAGGTGTTTGATCACCCCGTAAAAGGCAGAGAAGCAGGCAGCCACCTGCTATGGATCAGAGTGCGGTCAAGAGAACATGGATCCCGACCACATGTCAACCAGCAGGTTTCGGTGAGAAAATTGTGGTTAAAAAGTCAGTTCTTACCGGAGAAAAGCTAAGCTTGTGCCGTCCATAGCTGCCGTCGACTCCCCTGAGACACTGCGCGTCAACACACCCGTGGAGACACACCTCCGACTATCAGGTAATATTAAACTCACTAAAACACTAGCAACACAATAGAAAGATAAGGGATTTCCCAGAATTGTCCTAGTAAATGTGTTTAAAAACATCGGAATCTGTCCCAATGCATTTGCGTTGGTTTTTTTTTAACTCGTTTTTTTTCTTTTTTTTTTTTTTTTCTAGTCCATCGCTATAAATATTCTCAAACATGAATCTTTCATCCTCGCTCAAATTAATGAGGAAATTGTCGTTTTCTCGGTCTGAATAGCATTTTTTGTTGGAAGCTCCCATTAAAAACAATGTGATTTTGTGAGGAGCCCTCAACATGTGACGTCATCGTCTGTGACTTCCGGTAGAGGCAGGGCTTTTCTCTCAACACCGACAGTTACAAACTTTATTGTGGATGTTCTCTACTAAATCCTTTCAGCAAAAATATGGCAATATCGCGAAATGATCAAGTATGACACATAGAATGGACCTGCTATCCCCGTTTGAATAAGAAAATCTCATTTCAGTAGGCCTTTAACACTGTTACAAATATACGCCACACTGTAAACCCACACCAAACAAGAATGACAAATACATTTTGGGTGAACATCCGCACTGTAACACAACAGAAAAAATACCCAGAACCCCTTGCAGCACTAACTCTTCCGGGACGCTACAATATACACCCCCCGCTAACACCAACCTCCCCGCCATGTCACAAGTTCGAAGGTCTCAAGGCTGGCAAATATGTAATATGGTACGGTATGCTCTTTATTGTCATTGCACAAGTACAACAACATTTAATTTTCACCACAAAACCGTTCAAGATCAGACAAACATTGAACAGGAACATTGATGGGTCGCCGATACGGCACCCGTAAAAGGTGGGCAAAAGGTAGACGCTGGGGAAGGATGAGAATTTAAAAAAATTTGATCTCAGACTAGGCTCCTATGGGGAGGAGGCACAGACGGGAGCCAAGCAAAATAACTCAATAGCCGATAAGAAAACAAACATTTCACACAGAAACCACAACACTTGCAACCGGAGGCGTTGGGAAGGCATCTGGCCCAAAGCTGCCAGCCACGGGGGGCACTGCTCTGTTGTCCATCATACCACATGGGGTGAAGCAGTGGCAAAGGCTGGGATGGGGTTAGAGGTGTGTGTGCATATGTAGCCATGGCCCCTGGTGTGTGTGTGTTAAGCCTGTGTGTTAGGCCTGGAGTCGCTCTGCAAGCAGTGGCAAAGGAACAGAGTTCATCTTTCCAGGTCTTGTTGACAGGGAAGGTGTTTGTTTCATCTTCGCTGCACTGTCCTCGAGGGAAATCTTAAAGTAACGAGCTTGCCGCGTCTCAGCCAGGAAAAACAATCAAGATTAAAATGGTTTGTTTGAGCGAGCGAAAACAAATTTCAACTTTCCACTCGTAATTGTCTATTTCTGGTCCTTAAATTCAACCTGCAGGGCAGACCCTCCGATAGCATTTTGTTACGCGGTCTGTTATTGCGAGGAGGAGCAGCCCATTCCGCTTCAAAACAGAACAATGGATAAAACTAAGGTAACTTATTGGTATTGCAACGACAAACGTTTTTATCATCGGCGCACATCAAATTTAAAATACCATTTTAAAGCAAAACGAATACTTGAGGGTGGCGCCGACAGTGTTGCCAATCCTCTGGGCCACTTTTCTTCTAAACAGCTACTAGCGACAAAACTAGCGACTTTCTTCTTTCTTTTTGTGTCTCTGAGACTTTTTTGTGTGATAGATACTCTGAGATGAAAGCAAGCAGCAGTCACCGTCCTCAGCAAGCATTGGCGACTCCTGCCAGTCATCTGGTGCTGCTGCTCTGCTCACGCCGATAGCTACATGCGAGCATAAACAAGAAAAATAGGTTAAATTAAATCAAACACATGTCTTTGCTAAACGGACAGCCACCACATGCAGGACATCTAACATCTGTAAAGACCAAGTCCTGCAAGACGATGTTGTTCATATCACCACGGCTGATATGTCTCACATTACCTTGAAGAGGCACAATCACAGCAAGGATGAACCAACTTTACTGGAGCATCAAGTTGCAACTACGGACTAAATGTGAATCGATTTAGCTTCCTGGATAGAGTTGGACATCTGTAAGTAATCACAACGAGCTAGGGTCGCATTGTACCAAAAAAAGAGATCAGCATTGTCATCTGAAAAAGGTAAACAAACTTGTTTGTTTCATCAACTATTTCAACTAAAGAAGAGTAAATGGTGATCTATGTTAGGTTGTTTGTGAGTGTGTTACTACATTATTGATTAATAACTGTACTTTGTTTGCCAGTATATTACAAACTGCAAAGACTTTCCAAATGTGCACTTAATTTTTTAAATAAATAAATAAATGGGTTGTACTTGTATAGCGCTTTTCTACCTTCAAGGTACTCAAAGCGCTTTGACACTACTTCCACATTTACCCATTCACACACACATTCACACACTGATGGAGGGAGCTGCCATGCAAGGCGCTAACCAGCACCCATCAGGAGCAAGGGTGAAGTGTCTTGCTCAGGACACAACGGACATGACGAGGTTGGTACTAGGTGGGGATTGAATCAGGGACCCTCGGGTTGCGCACGGCTACTCTCCCACTGCGTCACGCCGTCCCGTTTTACTATGTTTTTACTTATTTTCACCAAGTTTTGAGCACATCAGTGGCTTGCAGTTCAGTAAAACCTTTAAAAAATGTTCCATTATGACATTCTGACTACTAAATTGCAATTGTACCCAAGTATTGGTGTATTTTCTTTGGCAACTTTTATTAATGCAAGCAAATAATAACCTGTAATTTATCATGATTTGTCACATTTATTGGGATAAATTCAATGTACAAAGTTGTGTATGTTATCTATGAATTTATCACTTATGGAGCCCAGTAACTAACATGAATATTTTAAATCCCCATGTGTTCGCACCCATACCTGTCAACATTTGTGTTTGAAAATAAGAGAACAATTTTAAAAAATTTCTCGCACACTTGTCACTAAAGTCACTAAGGTACGTTAAAATTAAATGTTTTCAAATCCAAATCTAGATCCTTATTTATTCAAATTCTGAATTGATTCATAATTTAAAAATATATATATTTATGTATTTTTTTCTTAAGATAAACATTTTTAAAACGTGTTTATGCCATCTCCATGCTCATTCGTAAGCAACCAAAAGGAGCTTTTGTAACCTGTCACCTGTTTTGAAAAGGTTTTCAAATTTTTATGCCAAGTAACATATTGGGATAATCGATTTGAATCCAGAATCACTTCTGAATTGAATTGACTTGTCACACTAAGACTCGTAATAGAATCAAATTGTGAGTTTGTTTTAAGATTCCTATTTCTAATAGTCAACTGCAGTACAAGGGAGGATTTATTTTTTTATTTACATTTTAAATAGATAGTCTCCAGCACCCCCCACAACCCCAAAAGGGACAAACGGTAGAAAATGTTTTCCTTTGGAAAATATTTAAACTGAAGGGCAACGAGAAAGAAGTGCAAAATACAATAGCTTCCAGGTAATGAAACCAGGACCCGTCATTCAACAAATCTATTACCCAAGTTTTGCTGTTAAATAAACTTAAGATAAAAAGCTCAGTCATAAAACGCTAAAGCAGGACTATTTGAAAATGTTTTACACAAGCTCAGTTTTGTTGTGGACCAGCATAATTTGGGTTAACTAGAATTACTTAAAAGTCGTTGATGTGCATCCCGTTATAGAATCAGACCTGAGATGACGACATTTCCATTGTGACCTTCAAGGATAATTAGGACACTTTTCGAAGTAGAAATGTGTTGCCTTATTTGGTTTCCACTAGTAGGTGCCAATTGGACTTCAAAACACTGAACCCAGGAAGCTAAGCGCATCAGCGTTATGGTGCTGATCGAAGCCTAGAGGACTACCATGATGTCACTACCACATTGTAGAGCAGGGGTCACCAACCTTTTTGAAACCAAGAGCTACTTCTTGGTTACTGATTAATGCGAAGGGCTACCAGTTTGATACACACTTAAATAAATTGCCAGAAATAGCCAATTTGCTGAATTTACCTTTAATAAATAAATCTATATATATATTTTTTTTAAATGGGTATTTCTTTATGTCATTCCGTTGTACATTTTTTTTCCTTTCACAGGAGGTTTTTTGTAGAGAATAAATTATGAAAAAAACACTTAATTGAACGGTTTAAAAGAGGAGAAAACACCAAAAAAATAAAAATACAATTTTGAAATATGGTTTATCTTCAATTTCGACTCTGTAAAATTCAACATTCAACCTAAAAAAATAAAAATACAACTTACTAATCGAATCTCTTTGAAAAAAATTTAAAAATAATTTATGGAACATCATTAGTAATTTTTCCTGATTAAGAGTAATTTTAGAATTTTGATGACATGTTTTAAATATGTTAAAATCCAATCTGCACTTTGGTAGAATATATAACAAATTGGACCAAGCTATATTTTTAACAAAGACAAATCATTTTTTCTTCAAGATTTTCCAGAACAAAAATTTTAAAACAAATTCAAAAGACTTTGAAATAAGATTTAAATTTGATTCCACGGATTTTCGAGAGTTGCCGGAATAATTTTTTTGAGTTTTAATCATAAGTTTGAAGAAATATTTCACAAATATTCTTTGTTGAAAAAACAGAAGCTAAAATGAAGAATTAAATCAAAATTGATTTATTATTCTTTAAAATAAAAAAATAAATTTACTTGAACATTGATTTAAATTGTCAGGAAAGAAGAAGAAGGAATTTAAAAGGAAAAAAAAGGTAAATGTGTTTAAAAATCCTAAAATCATTTTCAAGGTTGTATTTTTTCTCTGAAATTGTCTTTCTGAAAGTTATAAGAATCAAAGTAAAAAAATAAATGAATTTATTTAAACAAGTGAAGTGATCAAGTCTTTAAAATATTCTCTTGGATTTTCAAATTCTATTTGAGTTTTGTCTCTCTTAGAATTAAAAATGTCGAGCAAAGCGAGACCAGCTTGCTAGTAAATAAATACAATTTAAAAAACAGAGGCAGCTCACTGGTAAGTGCTGCTATTTGAGCTATTTTTAGAACAGGCCAGCGGGCGACTCTTCTGGTCCTAACGGGCAACCTGGTGCCGCGGGCACCGCGTTGGTGACCACTGTTGTAGACCTTCATTGTCCAGTGCTCTTTCCTACCATTTTGTCAGGTCAAATAAAGGCCACAGCAATTGAAATGTACCTGTTGCGCAAATGTTGACTGTGCGCTACAGTATTAACAACTACTCTGCATCTGGATCATCTATTTTATATTTAGCAAAGAGTAGGGTTCTTCCTTTGAAGAATCAACTGATTTATTAGTGGAAAAGGATGTCAGCCTTCAGTGGGACAATGTAATGTCTGCTGACGCACAAAATTTAACCGACCATATAAATCAAAAACACGTCGGGCTTCTTTTCTGCTGGTGAGCTCAGCAGTAGATAACAAGTAGCCATGGCGACAGATGAGAGAGAAATACATGAGTCATCAAGTGCTCCTGAAATGATGGCAACAAACACTCGTGTACAGAGCGTTTAGAAATGTTTCACTGTAAACCTTTCCGCGCGAAAGGGGAAAGCCGCCTTGTGCATGAAACAAAGTCAAGCTGTCCCATGGCTGCTGCCAAGCTCATTGTCAGAGTTGTTTCTCTAAGAGGACCCATTCCTCTGAAGTGAAGCAGCAGCGATACTCTGAGCAGATTACGTCCTCCCAACTTGTTCGTAAACAAAAAACACATGCCGCTGCATTATAATAAAATCATGACGATGACCACGGGCCTGATGGGAATCAGGATGTGACCTGGGCTGTATGCATCAATGCTGTCATTCCTTTCTCTAATTAGTCTTCTTTGTCTGACTTCCATGTACCCGCGAGCATTACTCAACTCAACTGTAATCAGTCTGGTGTCCAATGTGATAAAGATTCAATGGAATTTAACATACCGTACCTGTAATAATTAAGAATGGGTACCTTCCACATTCGAACAGATACCGTACCGATTACCAGGTACTTGAGAATCGATACCGGAATTAAATGGTACCAATTTTTTGTACTTTGGTGTGAGTTAGTAAATGACAATTGTTTATTAATAAAATAAAAATGCCTAATGTAACATTTGAAAATGAGTTGATTATGATAACAGTGCTGTCCAGTTATATTTTCTGATTTTATACAGTCTCTGTAGCAAGTATTATATAGTGGACTTTGCATGCAGTTGCAATTCCAAGATGTTAGATGGCAGTAGTGTAAAGAATACGGTGTTCCTAGCCAGGATGTAGACTTTGTCATGAAATTTAATGACCAATCCAGTCTTATTGTGCACCCTACAAAGTATTTATACTGTAAGTATTGTACTTGTAACAAACTTTCTCTTTCTTTCTTTCTTTCTCTTTCTCTTTGGGACGGTGTGGCGCAGTGGAGGAGTGGCAGTGCGTAACCCGAGGGTCCCTGGTTCAATCCCCACCTAGTACGAACCTCGTCACGTTCGTTGTGTCCTGAGCAAGACACTTCACCCTTGCTCCTGATGGGTGCTGGTTAGCGCTTTGCATGGCAGCTCCCTCCATCAGTGTGTGAATGTGTGTGTGAATGGGTAAATGTGGAAGTAGTGTCAAAGCGCTTTGAGTACCTTGAAGGTAGAAAAGCGCTATACAAGTACAACCCATTTATTTATTTATTTATCATTTACTTGTAACGTGCATCTTAGTTGGGGTTTTCATTACCTAATTTTGAGGTGTAGGAAACACCATGTAAATTGCTAATTCTAATCAGTAGCATGTATATGGCATCAAGTTAGCTCATTTTGTAATAGGGAAGCCCTATTTCATATACAAGCATTTTATACTTTGGCATGGAAATGGCAAAATTACTTAAGCACATTCATGTTACCTAACTTTACCTTTTTACCTATTTATTTTTTGATATTTTTTTGTTAAAATCCCTAAAATATGCTTAAGGCCAACACTCTATAAATGCCATGATGCTATATTTCAGTTATGTGCTAATTTTATGCTAAAAACTCGCTTATGTTACTTTCAGTCACGTAACTCAAATGAGTAATGTTCTATTAAAGAACTTTGTACAAAACATTTTTAAAACCGTATCTGAGTTCGACCAGTACACATTTTTTTCTTATCAGATTTAGAGTTGAAAAATGACAATTTATTTTGAAATAGTTAAAACAAGCAAATTATACCAATTTGGCGCAATGGACGTAACATCATTACTGTGGTTTGGTTGTCTAATTTCTGAATTAAAATAAAATAAAATAAAAACATTTGAACTACAGCCAATTAATCCCAAACATGGCATCTCTAATGTGTTCCTATACATTGAAAAAGGTGAGGAGCTTGTCCTGGCTTTATAAAAATGAGATAAATGGACTCAGGGCTGTCAAGACCTATTTGTCTTTATATTGTTAGCTGTAAAACAACAGCAAGCAGCTTTGGATAAGTGAATCCTGATTATTTGTCATACAAAATGCACATTACAAATGAGTGAGAAACAAAGCCAATCGTTACAATGAAAATGCAATTCATAGAAGATGCAGCCAATCCCTATGGAGATTACGTGTGTTTTTTGTTGATAAAAGGCTAATCAATTCTGTTTGTGAGGTCCGAACTGCGATTATGGGACAAACGTGTGTGAGCGAGTATTGTTCCAATTTCTTAACGTCACTGTTTGTAATCATTTGGATAAAGCGTCCCAGAACAGATGACTGGCACCAAATCCGATGTTATCCAGACAAATGTTTACCTGCTGATAACATAGCACATGCATGAGTTGCATTGTGTATTAGGAAAAAGTAGTGGTCGACGGAGGAGGGGAACAAATGGAAAAGGAAGCAAAGAGGTAGGATGGAGAAGTTAAGTTTGCTGGATAATATCATCAGCTGGGACACACTTTACAAAAAATGTGGGGTGTAATCTGTAAAACAGCAAAGGAAAGGAGCTCGGTGATCTATCTCCTTGCAGGTGAGGCCCTGCAAAACTCTTGACAGGAAAACAATAAAGGCACTAGTCTATGAAGTCAAGAAGAAACACATGGCTCCACAATATAGTGATTAATCACAATTAAGGAGATGTAAACCTATATGGTGCATAACCCTAACACTCCATCTATCAGAGCGCTGACTGGGGTCTCGCATCTCCCAGTTTACATGTGTCAGCTGAATAATGTAATGTCACTCCAACATACACCTACATTAAATCATCCTGCAATGCACAGGGAGCGCAAAAATTGTATCCCAGTTTTTTCAGTGATTAATGAAAGCAATGGCTGAGCAGTGTGGCTTTTTCACCCACACAAATTCAATTAAATCGCTCTGCCGCATTTATCACAGACGGTTCAGTGGGCCCCATTCAGCAATAGGTTCCTAACTTTTCCTCTTATCTTTCTTCCTGAGAGAAGTCCATTTGAATTCATGACGTGTTCTTAAACGCCCAAATTGTTCCCACCTGCTGTTCTTAAGTTGCTGAATGCCAAATGGTAAGCGCTTGTGTGTCTATCATAATTTGGATATAAACATGCCCTTATTTGACCAATATGCATATCTAAACACCCTTAATTCCGTAATTTATACTTGTAAACGTCCTTAATTCCCCATTTAAGGGCACAATTCCGGCGGAAAAGCCGAACATCAAACACACGGAAAAAACACAAACAAATTACAGAAGAGAAATTCCTATTATCCCGCGGGGGAAATATACAAACCCCGTTTCCATATGAGTTGGGAAATTGTGTTAGATGTAAATATAAACGGAATACAATGATTTGCAAATCATTTTCAACCCATATTCAGTTGAATATGCTACAAAGACAACATATTTGATGTTCAAACTCCTAAACATTTTTTTTTTTTGCAAATAATCATTAACTTTAGAATTTGATGCCAGCAACACGTGACAAAGAAGTCAGGAAAGGTGGCAATAAATACTGATAAAGTTGAGGAATGCTCATCAAACACTTATTTGGAACATCCCACAGGTGTGCAGGGCCTGCAGGCTAATTGGGAACAGGTGGGTGCCATGTTCGGGTATAAAAGCAGAGTCCATGAAATGCTAAGTAATTCACAAACAAGGATGGGGTGAGGGTCACCACTTTGTAAGCAAATTGTCGAACAGTTTTAGAACATTTCTCAACGAGCTATTGGAAAGAATTTCGAGAGGAGCCAGATGAGGTAGTTCAGGCATCTGGTCAGGATGCCACCTGAACGCCTCTCTAGGGAGGTGTTTAGGGCACGTCCAACCGGTAGGAGGCCACAGGGAAGACCCAGGACACGTTGGGAAGACTATGTCTCCCGGCTGCCCTGGGAACGCCTCTGGATCCCCCGAGAAGAGCTAGACGAAGTGGCTGGGGAGAGGGAAGTCTGGGCTTCCCTGCTTAGGCTGCGGCCCCCGAGACCTGACCTCGGATAAGCGGAAGAAGATGGATGGATGGATGGTCTGTAAAATCATCAAAAAGTTCAGAGAATCTGGAGAAATCACTGCACGTAAGCGATGATAATACGGACCTTTGATCCCTCAGGTGGTACTGCATCAGAAACAGACATCGGTGTGTAAAGGATATCACCACATGGGCTCAGGAACACTACATAAAACCACTGTCAGTAACTACAGTTGGTTGCTACAGCTGTAAGTGCAAGTGAAAACTCTACTATGCAAAGCAAAAGCCATTTATCAACAACACCAAGGAACGCCGCCGGCTTGGCTGGGCCCGAACTCGTCTAAGATGGACTGATGCAAAGTGGTAAAGTGTTCTGTGGTCTGACGAGTCCACATTTCAAATTATATTTGGAAACTGTGGACGTGGTGTCCTCCGGAACAAAGAGGAAAGTAACCATCCGGATTGTTGTAGGGGCAAAGTTCAAAAGCCAGCATCTGTGATGGTATGGGGTTGTATTAGTGCCCAAGGCATGGGTAACTTACACATCTGTGAAGCACCATTAATGCTGAATGGTCCATACAGGTTTTGGAACAACATATGTTGTCATCCAAGCAACGTTATCATGGACGCCCCTGCTTATTTCAGCAAGACAATGCCAAGCCATGTGTTACAACAGCGTGGCTTCGTAGTAAAAGAGTGCGGGTACTTTCCTGGCCCGCCTGCAGTCCAGACCTGTCTCCCATGTAAAATGTGTGGCGCATTATGAAGCGTAAAATACGACAGTGGAGACCCCGGACTGTTGAACGGCTGAAGCTCTACATAAAACAAGAATGGGAATGAATTCCACTTTCAAATGTTCCACAATTAGTTTCCTCTGTTCCCAAACGTTTATTGAGTGTTGTTAAAATAAATGGTGATGTAACACAGTGGTGAACATGCCCTTTCCCAACTACTTGGGCAGGTGTTGCAGCCATGAAATTGTAAGTTAATTATTATTTGCAAAAAGAAGTTTATGAGTTTGAACATCAAATATCTTGTCTTTGTAGTGCATTCAACTGAATATGGGTTGAAAAGGATTTGAAAATCATTGTATTCCGTTTATATTTACATCTAACACAATTTCCCAACTCATATGGAAACAGGGTTTGTATACTGTCAAAATGTAAGTTTAAGAAATGGGGGACTGCTGAGGTAGCCTAAAGCGTTCAAACAAATATTCGTCACATCATGCAAATAGGTCTACATGGTCGTGAAATATGCGCTCCCTCCCCAGGACACAATCTGCGGCATCTTGGTGTGTGCGTGTGTGCATGCGGTATTTTGAAATGTCTATATATTGCTCATTTTACTATATATCTGTCTGTCTGTTTGTCTGTCATATCTATATCTGTGTATCTTTCTAAATGTGTGTACATTAGAAGAGAACTAATGTACACAAATATAGATAATAGATATCTATCAAAAAAAAAAAAAATATATATATATATATACATATATATATATGTATATATATACACAAACCCAGTTTCCATATGAGTTGGGAAATTGTGTTAGATGTATATATAAACGGAACACAATGATTTGCAAATCCTTTTCAACCCATATTCAATTGAATGCACTACAAAGACAAGATATTTGATGTTCAAACTCATAAACTTTATTTTTTTTTTGCAAATAATAATTAACTTAGAATTTCATGGCTGCAACACGTGCCAAAGTAGTTGGGAAAGGGCATGTTCACCACTGTGTTACAACACCATTTCTTTTAGCAACACTCAATAAATGTTTGGGAACTGAGGAAACTAATTGTAAAAGCTTTGAAAGTGGAATTCTTTTCCATTCTTGTTTTATGTAGAGCTTCAGTCGTTCAACAGTCCGGGGTCTCCGCTGTCAAATTTTACGCTTCAAAATGCGCCACACATTTCCGTTGGGAGACAGGTCTGGACTGCAGGCGGGCCAGGAGAGTAAAAGCACTATGTTTTTACGAAGCCATGCTATTGTAATACGTGCTGAATGTGCCTTGGCATTGTCTTGCTGAAATAAGTAGGGGCGTCCATGAAAAAAACGGCGCTTAGATGGCAGCATATGTTGTTCCAAAACCTGTATGTACCTTTCAGCATTAATGGTGCCTTCACAGATGTGTAAGTTACTCATGCCTTGGGCACTAATGCACCCCCATACCATCACAGATGCTGGCTTTTGAACTTTACGTCGATAACAGTCTGGATGGTTCGCTTCCCCTTTGGTCCGGATGACACGATGTCGAATATCTCCAAAAACTATTTGAAATGTGAACTCGTCAGACCACAGAACACTTTTCCACTTTGCATCAGTCCATCTTAAATGATCTCGGGCCCAGAGAAGCCTGCGGCGTTTGTGGATGTTGTTGATAAATGGCTTTTGCTTTGCATAGTAGAGCTTTAACTTGCAGTTACAGATGTAGCGACAAACTGTATTTAGTGACATTGGTTTTCTGAAGTGTTCCTGAGCCCATGTGGTGATATCCTTTAGAAATTGATATCAGTTTTTGATACAGTGAGGGATCAAAGGTCACGGTCATTCAAAGTTTGTTTTCCGGCCATGCCGCTTACGTGGAGTGATTTCTCCAGATTCTCTGAACTTTTTGATGATTTTATGGAACATATATGTTGAAATCCCTAAACTTCTTGCAATTGTACTGTGAGAAACATTGCTTCTTAAATCAATCAATCAATCAATCAATCAATGTTTACTTATATAGCCCTAAATCACTAGAGTCTCAAAGGGCTGCACAAACCACCACGACATCCTCGGTAGGCCCACATAAGGGCAAGGAAAACTCACACCCAGTGGGACGTCGGTGACAATGATGACTATGAGAACCTTAGAGAGGAGGAAAGCAATGGATGTCGAGCGGGTCTAACATGATACTGTGAAAGTTCAATCCACAATGGATCCAACACAGTCGCGAGAGTCCAGTCCAAAGCGGATCCAACAAAGCAGCGAGAGTCCCGTTCACAGCAGAGCCAGCAGGAAACCATCCCAAGCGGAGGCGGATCAGCAGCGCAGAGATGTCCCCAGCCGATACACAGGCAAGCAGTACATGGCCACTGGATCGGACCGGACCCCCTCCACAAGGGAGAGTGGGACATAGAAGAAAAAGAAAAGAAACGGCAGATCAACTGGTCTAAAAAGGGAGTCTATTTAAAGGCTAGAGTATACAAATGAGTTTTAAGGTGAGACTTAAATGCTTCTACTGAGGTGGCATCTCGAACTGTTACCGGGAGGGCATTCCAGAGTACTGGAGCCCGAAATGAAAAAGCTCTATAGCCCGCAGACTTTTTTGGGGCTTTGGGAATCACTAACAAGCCGGAGTCCTTTGAACGCAGATTTCTTGCCGGGACATATGGTACAATACAATCGGCAAGATAGGATGGAGCTAGACCGTGTAGTATTTTATACGTAAGTAGTAAAACCTTAAAGTCACATCTTAAGTGCACAGGAAGCCAGTGCAGGTGAGCCAGTACAGGCGTAATGTGATCAAACTTTCTTGTTCTTGTCAAAAGTCTAGCAGCCGCATTTTGTACCAACTGTAATCTTTTAATGCTAGACATGGGGAGACCCGAAAATAATACGTTACAGTAGTCGAGGCGAGACGTAACAAACACATGGATAATGATCTCAGCGTCTTTAGTGGACAGAATGGAGCGAATTTTAGCGATATTACGGAGATGAAAGAAGGCCGTTTTAGTAACGCTTTTAATGTGTGCCTCAAAGGAGAGAGTTGGGTCGAAGATAATACCCAGATTCTTTACCGTGTCACCTTGTTTAATTGTTTGGTTGTCAAATGTTAGAGTTGTATTATTAAATAGAGTTCGGTGTCTAGCAGGACCGATAATCAGCATTTCTGTTTTTTTGGCGTTGAGTTGCAAAAAGTTAGCGGACATCCATTGTTTAATTTCATTAAGACACGCCTCCAGCTGACTACAATCCGGCGTGTTGGTCAGCTTTAGGGGCATGTAGAGTTGGGTGTCATCAGCATAACAGTGAAAGCTAATACCGTACTGTTTGACTATTTGCTCACGCAGTTGTGGACAAAGGGGTGAACCTCCCCCTATCCTTTCTTGTGAAAGACTGAGCATTTTTTGGGACGCTGTTTTTATACCCAATCATGGCACCCACCTGTTCCCAATTAGCCTGTACACCTATCAGTGTTGATTGCCACCTTTCCCAACTTCTTTGTCACGTGTTGCTGGCATCAAAATCAAAAGTTAATGATTATTTGCAACAACAAAAAAATGTTTATCAGTTTGAACATCAAATATGTTGTTTTTGTAGAATATTCAACTGAATACGGGTTGAAAATTATTTGCAAATCATTGTATTCCGTCTATAAGAGTGCTCTGGAGCACTCGTAGATTTTGTTTGTACCTACAAACAAGAAAACTAAGAAACTAAGAAAAACTGAGAAGACATTGGTGAATACAAAAATCTCCCAAAAAAACTCGTAAGTGGGCCTAAAAACAAAATTTGTTCTTAAGAACGGTTGCTGAATGGGGCCCAGTGCGTGTATTTTGGAATGGGATGTCGGAAGCAGGACAGATTTGGCATAATGAAACAGTGTGTGTCATTAAGAACATTTACTCTGATGTTAAGCTGGTAGTCCTGGAAAACAATTATCCACTATGTGGACAAAAGTATTTACGATGGTATATACACTGGTCTCTGGTGTCACGTAATTCGCTTACATGACGCCGTCTTACTCCTCCCCCTACATACACCTCCCAAAAGTCCTACCTTGGAGTCAGCGGCGACATGGAGCGCAGAGCTGTGATTGGTCAACTTTTTCCGAGGAGGGTCCTTGAGTGCATGAGAGCAGACTTAGTGCTTGAAATGCACAAATTATCAGGTGACGACTTGTCCAGGGTGTACGCCGCCTTTCGCCCGAATGCCGCTAAGATAGGCTCCAGCAGCCCCCGCGACTCCAAAAGGGACAAGCCAAACTGATATTGTGTACTTAATATCTCGGTGCACACTAAAAATAATTACTGATTGTGTTGTTGTTGCATCCGGCGGAAGTCTCACAGAGTACAACGCACTTTTTACCTTTCATTGCCATTTCATTCCTCCTTCTGCTCTGCCCTGCTCTCCTGTGTGGAGAGGCTATCACCACAGATCAGCCCCCTGCTGGCTCCACTATGGACTCTCACATTATTAATCGTATCCACTGGGCATCCATTGCACCGGTCACCCGAGCAGCCCACATCTGCGGTCCCATCCAAGGTTTCTCGTGGTTCCCATTAGGTTGATTTTTTTCTTGCCCTGATGTGGGATCTGAGCCGAGGATGTTGTTGTGGCTTGTGCAGCCCTTTGAGACATTTGTGATTAAGGGTTATATAAGTAAACTTGGATTGATTGAAAACTTTGCTTGCCTGTCAATGATCTTTCAGGCACCATATGTTGAAGAAAATAGGGAACTTTGAACATCAATAACACGTGAACATAAACATTAACACCAGAAGGTCGTTACAATAATGATTTAACCAACAACGTGGATCCAACGCTAGACACCAATGTTGTTTCAATTTACAAATACAACTATTTTGCAATGTTGTTTCACAGTCAATTTTAAAGAACATGTATGTATGTATAATCAACGTTGTATCAATGTCATGTTCCTGCTGGGAAACCTTGAGTGTAAATTGGGCGGAAGCACAGTACAACTGGCTAAGTGTCTCTTTAGATTAAAGAACTGGAAGTAAATTAGCAAAGACTCGTTGTTGTATGGTTTGGAGTCCCAACCATACAATTTGGAAGTGCACCGATTGCCTTACATCTTTCTATAACATACTATCTATCTATCTGTTACTCTGAACCTTTATCTCGATCCTGACCAAAATGTGTCTGTCTTCACTCGCTCATGAGCCACCCCAAAAATAAGTCAGCATTAATGGCATAATCTCACTAACGAATCAAAACATATCCAACTAAGTTAATTACCGTATTTTTCGGAGTATAAGTCGCACCGAAGTATAAGTCGCACCTGCCGTAAATGCATAATAAAGAAGGAAAAAAAACATATATAAGTCGCACTGGAGTATAAGTCACATTTCTTGGGGAAATGTATTTGATAAAATCCAACACCAAGAACAGACATTTGAAAGGCAATTTAAAATAAATAAAGAATAGTGAACAACAGGCCGAATAAGTGTACATTATATGACGCATAAATAACATACTGAGAAGGGTCCTGGTATGTTAACGTAACGTATTATGGTAAGAGTCATTCAAATAACTATAACATATACAACATGCTGTATGTTTACCAAACAATCTGTCACTCCTAATCGATAAATCCCATACGTGTATACGTGTAGTCTCTTATGTGAATAAGCAAAATAATATTATTTGATATTTTACGGTAATGTGTTAATAATTTTACACATAAGTCGCTCCCGAGTATAAGTCGCACCCCCGGCCAAACTATGAAAAAAAACTGCGACTTGTAGTCCAAAAAATACGGTAATTGATTAATAATTGTTATTAGGGAATGTCCTGTAAATCAAACTCCACGTGTTCTTACATTACTCACTTCCTGGGGGCACTGTTGTTGTGTCCCAGATGTAGTTTTGCACCAAATGGAGCCGCAATAACAATGTACTGTGTTCTTTATTCTTTCATTGATTTTTACACATTTTGAATACATTTGAAACAGAATGAATAATAGCGATTTGGATGCATGCACCTGGGGATAGGTTGTTTGGCAACACTAAATTGGCCATAAAGTGTAAATGTATGTATGAATGTTCTCTGTCTATCTGTGTTGGCCCTGTGATGAGGTGGCGACTTGTCCAGGGTGATAGAAGATTAAAATGAAATAAAAAAAATCGGTTTTAGCCTGGGCCTTGGAAAGGGGGTGCAGACTGAGGCCAAGGGAAAAAAAACAAAAAAAACAACAACAACTCATAGCCATAGTACACATCCCTCTTCCATGTGTGTAAGAGGGAAACATCAAACATCAAAGAACACAGAGGACATTAAAGACATTAAAGCAGCAGATACAACCAGACACTTCTACATACAGCTATGAATAAAAAGTAAAAGAAACATATCCACTGTGGTGGCCTCTGCGGTGATCCACGCCATCGTCCGCTGGGGAGGAGGGAGCATGGCCAGAGACAGGAGCAGACCCAACAAAGAAACCAAGACAGCTGACTCCACTCTCGGCCAGTGTCCAGTCCGCATGGATGAGCGAGGATACGTCCAAGGTGACTGAGGTGTCCGACACCTGCTCACCCAGCCAAGACACCGCGAAGCCTCTCCGTCCCAGCGCTCAGTGCCAGCTCCGCAGTCCTGTCCCCTCATCCGCATCTCCTCCAGTCCCTCCAAACGGACTCCGGTGTGGCAGAGACCCAGCAGCTGGTCTCCATGGCCAAAAGGCTCCCGGGAGGCAGATCCAGAAGTCCACAAAAAAAAAGCATCACAGAGGTCACAAAAGTGGCACCCCTTGTCACACAGTCCCAAAGGGTCCCGGACCAAAATGCAAAGAAATATAATAACACATGAAAACAAGAGGGAAACACAAAAGGATGATACAAGAGCACAGAGCTCCTGCCTATAGCAGCCACTACAGCAGCGCCATCTTGGGGAAAAAAAAACAAACAAAAACAAAAAAAATCTGTGTTAGCCCTGTGATAAGGTGGCGACTTGTCCAGGGTGTGTAACGCCTTCCGCCCGATTGTAGCTGAGATAGGCGCCAGCACCCCCCACGACCCCAAAAGGGAATAAGCGGTAGAAAATGGATGGATGGATGCTGTAGTTTACTAATTCAGACTTCAGTAGAAGCACTATTGTGGATGACAATGATCATGATAGCCAGTAGGTGGCAATCTTCTCAGTCACCCACAGAGAACACCTGTGTAGGGACTGAAGAGGTTTCAAATTGCAGTCTGTTAATGCTTTCATCACATTGTTACTTCTAATGTTCTCAACAGTAAACAGCATTTATCCAGTGTATGCTGTAGGGACGAGCTGCATAATTTGTGACTGAAAAAATAACCAAATAGAATCAAACCGATGAGACCATCTGGTTTGCTCAGGGGTGTGCCAGCTGTAACAATGATTGATTATAGTTCAAATAGCTTTTCTCTGTCACAACAACACAAATAGATCAGGGTGCATTGGTCGATCAACTCTTATTGTTGACGTTATTTATTACCTGCTTGGGTTGTTTGTCCGCGGCCTTTCATTTCCTCCAGTCCGGATGGATCCAGCTCCATGGAGGAAATTAATCCAAACCTGAGGAGGATATTACAGCTCAGTGTAAAATAACAAGGATGCAAACATACAACATGGGCAATAACGTAGGCGAAAAGTATTCACATTAAAGTGATTAGAAAAGGAGACTAATTAGCAGGGTTTATACACTCAAATTACTCACATGAGGAAGTCTTAATTTTATGTCCTAACCCCGTTTCCTGTTCAATTGTTTTTGTCCCTCAGCAGTTTTATCACTCCAAATACAAATAGTACTTTAGTATCAGAAACCGTAGGTGCACCTGCACTATCTGATGAGATTTGAATAATTAAAAAAATACTTCACAGTATTCTTATGACTGTGTTTATTAGTTTGCACTTGCAGCAGTGAAAAGCATAAAGCTACAGGAGGTTTTGATATTCAAAATTGAAATATTAGAAACAGCTCTCATAATGCATTTTTGCTCACCACTGCAAACCACAACAGAGTAGAATAACATTTCTAATGTCAATATATATATATATATATATATATATATATATATATATATATATATATATATATATATATATATACCGCTTATTCCCTTTTGGGGTTGCGGGGGGCGCTGGTGCTCATCTCAGCTACAATCGGGCGGAAGGCGGGGTACACCCTGGACAAGTCGCCATCGCAGGGCCAACACAGATATATCTTAATTGGATTATCCAGAGAATAGTGCTTGATATCGTGGTAGAGCGCAATATGTATGCGTGTGGGAAAAATCACAAGACTACTTCATCAGATAAAGTAGTCTTGTGATTTTTCCCACACACATATATATATATATATATATATATATATATATATATATATATATATATATATATATATATATATATATATATATATATATATATAGGCCCTGCGATGAGGTGGCGACTTGTCCAGGGTGTACCCTGCCTTCCGCCCGATTGTAGCTGAGATAGGCGCCAGCGCCCCCCGCGACCCCGAAAGGGAATAAGCGGTAGAAAATGGATGGATGGATATATATATATATATATATATATATACATATATATATATATATATATATATATATATATATATATATATATATATATATATATACTACATCTTAAAATGTGAAATGTAAATAGCTCTAAACAAGAAAGATAATGAAAGGAGAAACTTGTTTTAAATGTGTGTTGATTTTAAAAAATAAATAAAAATAGCCATCATTTCTCTTTTGGATGACAGTACGGTGGATGAGAGGCGCGCTGTGATTGGTCCACTGCGGTGGGTGTTTCCGCATTCTGCAAAGAGCTGTCAGCAGAAGCGTAACGTGCAAAAGGACTGTCGCGTCGGAGAAGGAACGTTCCTCTGGGGAATAGCGGTGACTCCACACAGGAAGAAGACATGCCTTACATGCTGGTCAGCACGCAGATCAGACTGGTGCGTAAATACGGCTGCTTATGTCTGGTGGTGTGCTTTGTCAGGGAGGGTGGAGCTGCAGGTCCAGTTCATTTTGTGGCATTGCAACAGTGCTAATCAGTATATTTTATCAATGCAAGGGCTTGCAATTTGCATGTAGAAAACAAAAAAAAAAAGGGAAAATGTGCAGGAAAAAAAGATTATACACTGGGCTATTAATTTAAAAAAAATGTTGCACTTTATCTTGGAGGTACTGTGCAACATTGATTATTTATCAGTGTATACTTGAACAATACTGCAGATGCATAAACATGAGTTATAAGCACACTATCATAAATCCGTGGAATTAAAAGCTAATACAGTCAATACGTTTTATTATCCCTTGTTTCTTTTGTTAACACACAACTCAAGCGACATTATTCTCTCTAATACTTGGAACATCTATTTATAGACAGTCTTATTTGAGGATTAGGATGTGCACCTGCCAGATGCCTGCAGGTGAAACCAAACTTGAGTAGTGTAACAGAAGGCAGTTAGTGTGGCTGTGCGACTGTACTTTTTAGCTCAGTGGCTAGCACTGCTTAACTTAACTTAACTTTCAAACAGAGTTGTGGAAGCTTTATGAGTAACTAACATCCATCCATCCATTTACTACCGCTTGTCCCTTTCGGGGTTGCAGGAGGGGGTGAGGGGGTACGCTGGAGCCTATCTCAGCTACATTCGGGCGGAAGGTGGCGCACACCCTGGACAAGTCGCCAACTAACATGCAAAACAGAAAATGCAACAGATTCAATGTAGCTTTGTTGTGTTATACAACATTAAAGGACCCTCACTAATGCTGACAACTTTGGTACTCACTTCAAAGTGCAGGACCGAAAAGTGATGTCTACAGGCTAAATGTCCCCCAAAATTGACACAGTGATTTTAGGAATGTCTTCTGGTAAGTTTCGCCACATTTTGGAACCGCCACTCTCAGCTCAAAAATGTGGGTGGGCCTGCATCATCAGCCTGCTGACGTCGCCTACAAAAGACTAGATTGAATTTATATTGCATAGTGTGTGTTTTGTTAGCATCCTAATCCTGAAATAGTGTTATTTTTGTGCAGACTTTGAAACAATTTGCAAAATACCCTTCCAGGAAGAATGATTTAAGTCAGAATTTGCAAACACATATACTCTACATTGTGTTGTACAAGTTTTCGCCACTTTTTAACCCGGTGGTGTCACCTATACTTTGTGATTCCTTCTTGGACAGATATACCAATACCATTATCACCTCTGTGGATGCGGTGGTTTAACCATTTTGCGGTTCCTCTTTGGCTTGGAGTTTACACACCAGTAGCTACATTATGAAGCTAAATAATATTCATATTGTAAACACAGAAGTGTAGCATGCTAATTCACGTTCTCTTCTACTGATGTTATTTTGCTGGAATTGTACCTTGAGTAGGGCTTCACGGTGGCGGAGGGGTTAGTGCGTCTGCCTCACAATACGAAGGTCCTGAGTAGTCAGGGTTCAATCCCTGGCTCGGGATCTTTCTGTGAGGAGTTTGCATCTTTTCCCCGTGAATGCGTGGTTTCCCTCCGGGTACTCCGGCTTCCTCCCACTTCCAAAGACATGCACCTGGGGATAGGTTGATTGGCAACACTTAATTGGCCCTAGTGTGTGAATGTGAATGTTGTCTATCTGTGTTGGCCCTGCGATGAGGTGGTGACTTGTCCAGGGTGTACACCGCCTTCCGCCCGATTGTAGCTGAGATAGGCACCAGCGCCCCCCACGACCCCAAAAGGGAATAAGCGGTAGAAATGGATGGATGGATGGATGTACCTTGAGTTAAGCTGAATTGCGCTTCAGAATATCAATCAATCAATCAAAGTTCATTTATATAGTCCTTAATCACAAGTGTCTCAAAGGGCTGCACAAGCCACAACAACATCCTTGGCTCAGATCCCACAATATGCCAAAATAACATAGATAGATACTTTATTTGTAAATAAATAAATGGGTTGTACTTGTATAGCGCTTTTCTACCTTCAAGGTACTCAAAGCGCTTTGACACTACTTCCACATTTACCCATTCACACACACATTCACACACTGATGGAGGGAGCTGCCATGCAAGGAGCCAACCAGCACCAATCAGGAGCAAGGGTGAAGTGTCTTGCTCAGGACACAACGGACGTGACGAGGTTGGTACTAGGTGGGAATTGAACCAGGGACGCTCGGGTTGTGTACGGCCACTCTCCCCACTGCGCCACGCCGTCCCAAGAGAAAGTCACATTTCCTGCAGGTTTACAAGGGTTGGAACACACAGGGGCATGGAAGGTTTAAAAGAATCAAACATATTTAAAAATGTCATAAGCTTGACAAACTGGAGATAAGGGACCAGGATATTGTGTTGATATCAGTGATTGTCAAACTTTTGTAATCAGGCTTCGCATAGTTGTATACCAAATAATCACTTGATTAGAGTAAAATGTTTTATTTTTTATATTCATATTCAAACGGTGTAACTATTCAAACAATGTGTAATGTTAGTGTCCAAAAATATTATGAAATATACTTGTTAAAAAAAAAACGCTGCCTTGTTTTTAATGAATACTTAGGCTTACCACGGTACTGCATTTAAATGTAGGTCATTATGATGGCACTTGGAGGGCCAAGTTTTATCCAAGGTGGTACTTGTTGAAAAGAGTTTGAGAACACTGGTCTACTTATATTTATTTTTTGCTCATAATGTTAACCATATCAGTCTAAAAGTAATAATGGACCATGTTGACAACAAATATGCAGTTAAGTGATCAAAATAATAGTTGTATATGCTTTTTAACCACAATGTCTATGCTGGGAAGTGGGTCCCTGGAGTCATCCACTTCTGTGGATGACGTCACACCAAGTTACAAATACAGTTAGTTAGTTACTGTATGTACTCAAAAACTAAATTATGTAATGGAAAATGACTGCCAGAATAATTTTCAAAAGTAAAAATTACCCAAAGAAAACATGTTTGTTCAATTTCATTAATCTGGACCCTATGGGTCCTTTTAGGTAACCAACCCTTCCCAAAGACTCAAGAGCTGTGCTGGTCTGTAGGCTGCATGGTAGCTCTTAGCTACCATGCTCAGTTGGTAGGTTAGGGGGAACACAAGTTGGAACTTGGGCATGTGCAGGGCTGGAACACATGCGATCACCACTATCCATTGATGCCATGACCCAGATAAGTATGAGGTTTAGGGGAAGCCTGGGCTTTTATCTACTGGCGAGAGCGGTAGACTGACCACGCCAGATGACCACTGTTAACAAACATGAATTAAATAAACATGTGTTGTCTCTCAGGAGAGCGGGCCAACCAATGTAGGAGATGAGCATTCAGATCCAGCTGTCATGAATTACTTGGGAGCACGAAAAACAACCATGCTGGGAAACAATTTGTGAGTACTTTTTAGTGCTTTGCCATGGTCGCAGGTAGACATTAAAAAAAGCACCTGCAGCAGGTAATCGTCTGGGCACTGTAGCCTTTACTGCACAAGATGACACGTACACATCCTGATGTAATTCTATTTGGAGGATGCATCATCCAACTCAGGGACAATAAATTGTAATAGCTCATATCCGAAGCTGCAATCTTCTTTGCTCCCTGGGGTTCTGTAAATGTGCTCACCCAATGCCTCGTTTCCATATGTGCAAAATACTGTTGCCTTCATTTTGGCAATAAACATGTCCATACTGTCATTAGAGAATACAACACATGGAAGCAGAAGACGTCCTGTACGGATAGAGGGGCTGCTTTGCACGTTTTGAATAAACCAGTCGGCGTGGTGATGGTAAACAGACCAGGGAGGTGTTGTCATTGGCAACAAGATTCAAACACTGCCGGGAAATGCATGAAGGTGCGGAAGGAAGTGAACAAACAGCAGAACAGTTAACACGAGTCAGAACCTGAAAGACACATCTGTGGACAGTAGATAGTAACTCTGTGTTTATCTCATTTAGTTCAGAATACCATGTGGACGAGCCTCCTCGCCAGGTGTTGGACAAGCTGGAGAAAATTGGCTACCGTGTGCTGACGATGACGGGGGTGGGGCAGACGCTAGTGTGGTGTCTTCACAAGGAGATATGATGTGATTTACTGTCCATGTGTAATTAAATACAAAAATGCTACAAACATGTGTCTTGATAAGTTTTTGTCTGCAACAATGTTTACAAAGGATTTTTTGCAAATTACATTAAATATGTATAAATATAATCTAATTGTTTGCTTAATATAACGGTAGAAATGTGTATAATATATTTGTATATTTGAACAGCCGTATTAGAAAACCAGTGGACCATGCTTTGTGCAGCAGGGGCACAGTCATGCTGGAATAGGAACACAAATGATGTCCAAAATAATTAAATCTGATGCGCCCAACCCTAGAAAATCTAGTACTTGTCCTGCAATGTTCATGTTATCCTATTTTGTTGTCACAGTAAGTCACTTAAGTTATTTGATTGGCTATTTACACCATATGGCCTTAAAGGAAAATTGCACATTCTTTTAATTCTGCCTATCATTCACAATCCCTATGTGAGACAAATAAACATATACAGTATCTCTCTTTTTTTGTGTATATTCTAAATCATAAATAAAGGCAAGCAAGAGGTGGCTAACAATGAAACTAATGGGGATTCAATCTCTTCTGCCTACAAAGCCCTCTAAAAACATCCATCAACATTGTATATGCATACAGTAATCGTATATCTACTGTAGTAATTGGCACAATCAAAATAACATGTACAAATTACCATATTTTGGTAATTTTTAGCACTGTTGGATCTTTCATTTTTTAGGTTTTTGATTTTACAGAGCGCATCGCCACATTCGCTATTTCCTTCAACAATTACAACTTCCACTACTTTGGGACAAATGATGATCTACAACCTTGTATTTTCGATCCAGCTCTAATGAAGCACTAAGCATTGTGTAGCAGCATTGCTAAGTGCTAACCAAGAAATACAAATTACGAACAATAAAAAACAATCACTTACTGTACAATAGAGATGTCCGATAATATCGGGTTGCATATATTATCAACCAATAAATGCTTTAAAATGTAACATCTGAAATAATCGGTGTCAGTTTCAAAAAGTAAAAGTTTGTGACTTTTTAAAACGCCGCAGTACGCGTAGGGAGAAGTAAAGAGTGCCAATAAACCTTAAAGGCACTTCCTTTATGCACCGGTCCAATCACATAATACCTACGGCTTTTCACACACACAAGTGAATGCAAGCATACTTGGTCAACAGCCATACAGGTCACACTGAGAATGGCCGTATAAACAACTTTAACACTGTTACAAATATGCGCCAAACTGCCAAACACATTTCGGGAGAACATCCACACCGCAACACAACATAAACACAACAGAACAAATACTCAGAACCCCTTGCAGCACAAACTATTCCAGGACGCTACAATATACACCCCCGCTACCCCTTTCCCCCACCTCAACCCCCACGCCCCCAACTCCGCCCACCTTAACCTCCTCATGTTCTCTCAGGGAGCCCATATCCCAAATTCCAAGCTGCTGTTTTGAGGCATGTTTAAAAAAAAAAAAAAAATGTATTCAAGAATAAATATGGCACTGACTGCCATGTTGGAATTTTTTTTCCATAACTTGAGTTTATTTGTTTTGGAAAAACTTGTTACATTGTTTAATGCATCCAGCGGGGCATCAAAACAAAATTAGGCATAATAATGTGTTAATTCCACGACTGTATATATCAGTATCGGTTGATATCGGGATCGGTAATTAAGAGTTGGACAATATCGGAATATCGGCAAAAAAGCCATTGTCAGACATGTCTACTATACAATGCTAATTTTCCCTGGGATGCTGACTGATGGGATGTTTGTGTCAGGGATATTTGTTGACGAACCCCATGATGCAGAGATGGAGGCAGGCATTGGATAAGAAGACATGATTTAGTTAAAACTAAACAAGAACAAACAAAAAGCACGTACATGGGCAGAATGACCAACTAAGGGAGCTAGCAAACTAAGGGAGCTAGCACTGTTAGCTAGAAAAACAAAAAGGAACTTTAGCATGGAAGCTAGTAGATAGCAAACAGAAAAAGTGGAAATAACTAATGCTAACAGAAACAGCTTACCGCTACGACGACCAGGACAAAGTGTAGCATGACAGGTAGGGGCTGTAACAAAATGACACGACAGGTAGCACGACAAGAGTGACATGTGGCAACGACAATGCAATACAATACAATGATCCAGCCACTGACACGAGACAAAGGAGGTACAAATAGGAGCCGGCTGATTGGCAAGAGGTGTGGCCAGATGCCAATCAGTCGCAGCTGAAGGGGAACACAGCACTCAGGGAACAAGACAGGAAGCTGACAAAATAAGAGCACTAGACAGGAACTAAGGACAAGAAATACTAAACACAGGAAACAGACAAATGCAGAGGAAAAAACTAAAACATAGACAAACTGTCAGGGGCAAGCACTAAACTTGGGTTTCCCGTTTGGATGAAACAATCATTATCCTCACTCTTTAGGTAAAAAATGCTGAGAGCAAAAAAGTGTCTTCCACGTCTCGAGTCTAAAATTATTTTCAAAGTTGACCAACTTCTCAATCTTATGGCCAAAACCTTCTAATTTACAAGTGCAAGGCATTATTTATAATCTCGCACAATCTTTAACTAAGTCAGAGGCGATGCAGCAGCAGTAGAGCTGCAGTGGCTACCTCAGTGATCGAGGTGCAGTTACTAAAAATGGTTATTCGGCATTAGCTCTTAAAATGACACTGTTGCTATTGCTCAGTTAGTAAGCAGGTCACGGCATATAAATAGAATATTTTTGGCAGTTTTTTTTAAAAGGTTTCATAGGCAGACTAAATGACTGCTAGCCGTATTTTACAAATTAGACTGCACACTGCACCTGGAGATAGGTTGATTGGCAACACTAAATTGGCCCTAGTGTGTGAATGTGAGTGTGAATGTTGTCTGTCTATCTGTGTTGGCCCTGCGATGAGGTGGTGACTTGTCCGGGGTGTACCTGCTTTCCGCCCGATTGTAGCTGAGATAGGCACCAGCGCCCCCCGCGACCCCAAAGGGAATAAGCGGTAGAAAATGGATGGATGGGATGGACTGCACACTGTGTTTTTGTCTCACATAAGGATTGTGAGTGATAGACAAAATTTCCCCCAAAAAATGCACTTGACACCTTTCAGCTCCAATAGCTGGATGTTGAGGCACCAGTTAGCAATTAAAGCCACAGGGACTACATGAAAGACCGCAGCACCATCCTGTTCAACTGTACTTCCTCTTCCCAACCTATAATGGGGTGTTTCTCAACCTTTTTTCAGTGATGTACCCCCTGTGAACATTTTTTTAATTCAAGTACCCCCTAATCAGAGCAAAGCATTTTTGGTTAAAAAAAGGAGATATAGAGGTAAAATACAGCACTATGTCATCAGTTTCTGTTTTATTAAATTGTATAACAGTGCAAAATATTGCTCATTTGTAGTGGTCTTTCTTGAACTATTTGGAAAAAAATATATAAAAATAACTAAAAACTTGTTGAAAAATAAAGAAGTGATTCAATTATAGAGATTTCTACACATAGAAGTAATCATCAACTTAAAGTGCCCTCTTTGGGGATTGTAATAGAGATCCATCTGGATTCATGAACTTCTTTCTTAACATTTCTTCACAAAAAAAGAAATCTTTAACATCAATATTTAAAAATCAAGCTGTCAACACTGAATATTGCATTGTTGCATTTCTTTTCACCGTTTATGAACTTACATTCATATTTTGTTGAATTAGAAACCCTGTTCCCATATGAGTTGGGAAATTGTGTTCGATGTAAATATAAACGGAATACAATGATTTGCAAATCCTTTTCAACCCATATTCAGTTGAATGCACTACAAAGACAAGATATTTGATGTTCAAACTCATAAACTTTTTTTTTTTTGCAAATAATAATTAACTTAGAATTTCTGCGCTGCAACACGTGCCAAAGTAGTTGGAAAAGGGCATGTTCACCACTGTGTTACATCACATTTTCTTTTAACAACACTTAATAAACATTTGGGAACTGAGGAAACTAATTGTTGTAGCTTTGAAAGTGGAATTCTTTACCATTCTTGTTTGATGTACAGCTTAAGTTGTTCCAACAGTCCGGGGTCTTGTTGTCGTATTTTACGCTTCATAATGCACCACACATTTTCGATGGGAGACATGTCTGGACTGCAGGCGGGCCAGGAAAGTACCCGCACTCTTTTACTACGAAGCCATGCTGTTGTAACACGTGGCTTGGCATTGTTTTGCTGAAATAAGCAGGGGCGTCCATGATTAACGTTGCTTGGATGACAACATATGTTGCTCCAAAACCTGTATGTACCTTTCAGCATTAATGGTGCCTTCACAGATGTGTAAGTTACCCAAGCTTTGGGCACTAATACACCCCCATACCATCACAGATGCTGGCTTTTGAACTTTGCGCCTATAATAATCCGGATGGTTATTCAGTTTGAACATCAAATATGTTGTCTTTGTAGCATAATTAACTGAATATGGGTTGAAAATGATTTGCAATTCATTGTATTCCGTTTATATTTACATCTAACACAATTTTCCAACTCATATGGAAACGGGGTTTGTATTATTCAATAAATATATTCATAAAGGATTTTTGAATTGTTATTTATAGAATATTTTTTAAAAATCTCACGTACCCTTTGGCATACCTTCAAGAACCCCCAGGGCTACGCGTAACCCCATTAGAGAACCACTGCTATAGTGTATCT
Organism: Nerophis ophidion; assembly: GCF_033978795.1. Classification (NCBI taxonomy): domain Eukaryota; kingdom Metazoa; phylum Chordata; class Actinopteri; order Syngnathiformes; family Syngnathidae; genus Nerophis; species Nerophis ophidion. The sequence continues at coordinate 47,147,183 of NC_084613.1, forward strand.
CACTGCAAGACTGTAGCATCCAACAAGACTACAAAGTTAAAAAAATGCATAACGGTACATCACATATCCCCAAAACTGGCATCAACTGATATCTTCAGCCGACATAGCGTGATGATAGGTCACAAAGAAAGGCGATGCCTGGCAGATGTCAAGGATGTGTTGAGAATTGTTGACAATAAATAATCAGTCAACAAGCTCATTCTGGCATCCTGTTTCGCATGCAGCACCAACTCTTTCCTTTACTTGTACAACCTCTACTGTCATTTGAACATATATATTTTTTTTTTCTTTTTTTTGTTAAAAAGCCTACATATAAATAAAGCCATGTAATGAGGGGCTATCTCAAAAAGGAGAGAAGGAGCAGATGTATCCCAGACCATCACGACGTTCCACAGCTGGACATTGTGTAACCAAGCCACAGAACAGAGATGGGAGTGGCAGGGATACACTGGATGCTGTGAAGCAGCCATGTGGCTCTTAAATAACGTAATTTCTGCAGAAAAAGCCACTGCCAGCTTGCCATTCAATTTAGAACTAAGGGGAAAATATCTCATGAATTTGTTTTATCATTGTGCATTCTATATTTTACTCCTGCATCATCCTAACATGTGCTTTTATACTAAACATCTATACTGTTTATCTCTTTTATAAATATTTAGAACCCGCAATACATGCATTGTTAAGTTAGTTAGAAAAGTAATATTGCAACATAAAATTAATTTTTGTGAGAAAGAATTGGCACATTTGGATAGCGCCCCCCGCGACCCCAAAAGGGAATAAGCGGTAGAAAATGGATGGATGGATGGATAGAAATCTTCAAAATTATTCATGGATACATAGAGCAAAAAGATGAAAGGTGTCAAATTGGAAACATTGAGAAATGGGTGCATCTATTCCATAAAAACTGTGGATCATCTCATTCATTCTTTGTGGAAAAAAATATTAGGCCACTGATCAAAGGCTGTAACAAATAAACCATTGTAAGCATTTCACTGATGAAAAACATGTATTTCTTGTCTTTAACTGAAATAAGTACCCGTTTTTCATTTATTTCCGGTGTCTCTTCAGTGAGGCAGCATGGTGAATGTGTGTATGTCCAAATAGTTCTTGGCGCGGAACAGTAATTTGCTGTTTGCTGGGAAGAAAGTTAAAACTCCAGCCCAAGATACAATAAAAAAAAAACATTTGCTTGTTAAGCACAAAGTTGTTATCCTTAAAAAACAACTATTTTTTTAAGTATTAAAGCAAACAGCTTTTTAAAAATATGTTGTTATAGGGCATCTTTCTTCAAGTACCAGGAGAGCGGAAAATAGAAGTTGATTTTATATGCTTAGTTGTGTTTCATTGTATCCATCCATTCATCCATTTTCTACCGCTTGTCCGTTTTAGGCTCGCGGGGGGTGCTGGAGCCTATCTCAGCTGCATTCGGTTGGAAGGCGGGGTACACCCTGGACAAGTCGCCACCTCATCGCAGGGCCAACATAGATAGACTGACAACATTCACACACTAGGGCCAATTTAGTGTTGCCAATCAACCTATCCCCAGGTGCATGTCTTTGGAGGTGGGAGGAAGCCGGAGTACCCGGAGGGAAACCACGCAGTCACGGGGAGAACATGTGTCCATTAAATCATATTCAATTGTAATTAAAATCTGCATCCATCCATCCATCCATTTTCTACCGCTTATTCCCTTTCGGGGTCGCGGGGGGCGCTGGCGCCTATCTCAGCTACAATCGCAATGTATGTAAAAATATATTGTTTAAAATGTCACAATCTGCCACAATTTCAGACAGCCATTTCGAATATTCCGCTCTGAACACCTTTGATCATTTCCGTTGACTGTACGTCACTGGAGTAACTTTTCTGCACTCTGACCATATATATCAGTCATACTGGAAATGTGCTGTTTATCATTCACAATCCTTATGTGGGTCAAGAACACATATTTAACTATTTTTAAGCATTCGAAATCGTAAATAAATAGCTAACATTTGAGTCAACAGATCGAGAGTCCACTGTGGCGCTCATTATTTCCCTCTCTAAAAACATCCAGAAACCGCCAACAACACTCCACTTACATCTTGCGACCTGAAAATTAACCAAATATGAGTGATAGTGTCGTAATAAGCGCCAACGCAGACAGACTTTTTCAGCGGCACATTGATAGCAGTTAGCTAATGCTAGCTTATGCTGCAGTTGTTGACACACTATATGCCGGCGGCTGCTTTTACTTTGTCTCAAACCAGAATAAAACAAACACTTACTGTTTATAATTCCAATCCCTCTGGGATGTCGACGGAACGCTCACATAATTCTATTTAGATTAAGATTCAATCACAATTCTCACTGGGAAATGTCTTTATGTGTATATTTCGCCACCTCGAAATTGTGAAAGTAGACCAGCCTGTCAGTCCATGGCCTTATTTGTCTACTACCAGACGAGAGATGCATGAATTATAATTTAGAATATACTCTAAGCAAGTTTTACATTATTAGTTTGTATTTTTAGCAGCTAGAAATGATACGGATGTTAGTGTCACGATAACGCATCGGGCAGCAGTAGGCTTTCTAAAACTTATTACTCATCCTCTTTATGTTAAGGCTCAAAACCAGGGGCGTCGCCAGACATATTTCACTGGGGCACGTGCCCCACTGTTGATTATGCAGTGCCTCAGTAAAAATTTCACCAATAAAAAAAAAAAAACGCTTCAGAGTTTTAAGTCTACATAACATAAACAGCGCACATACTACTTAGTATGGTAATTGATTGCTACTGTATTCACTCCACTAACAATGAGCACATGGCTAATTAATATGGTAATTTATTCACGTGTGGATCAAGACTTCGTTGAGAGAGAGATAGAGAGAAAGAGAGAGAGAGAGAGAGAGAGAGAGAGAGGATGAGAATCACTGCATGAGGTAGGTAACGTTAGCCAACAACAATTTGTTAATTATATTATTTTGATTTTGATTTGACTCAAACTGTAACTCCTAGATGGATATCAGAAAGTTATTCGCCCGCAGCAGGGAAGAAGCAGCAAGGAATGAGAGGTGTAAGTGAAGTCCTAGCTAGCAAGGCAACATCATTGTCTTAAGTTGATGCTAAGTTAGCTAACGTTATTCCTTGTATCAAGACAAACATATTCATTTGCTGTACGAGCTGTCGGAGGAATTTCCAATGAATATGAAACATAATGTTGGTTATTGTCTGCTGGTTCTGCATCAATGAAGATTTGGAGTAAGCATGTGTGAGATGAGTGCTTCTCAAATGGTTTATCTTCAGGAAGAAAAAAGTTTTTCCATATCATCAAGTCGTGAGCCAAATTTTTAAATCATTCAAGTTTATTTCACAGAAAAATAGCACAGTAGACTCGTCTTGTTAATCGGTGTGACTTTGACTAAAATAATCTTGTTTTGTCACCAGAAAAATGGCTAAAGCTAAAGCATCTGGTTTTGTTTCCAGAAAAAATAGTAAATTTGCTGTATTTGTTTTTAGAAAGATAGCTGAAAATATCAGGTTTTGTTGCCCCATTAAGATTTTTTTTTTAATATATTTCCATGTCTGTCTTGAGTCCTCCTCCAACTTGTTAGTCGGTTTGCCTTTTGCTAAAATACTCACTAATAGTCACTAGAAAAAAGGCTAAAATAATCTGGTTTTGTTGCCACAATTTGATTTTTTTCTCCCTAAACTTTTTTGTTTTCATGCACACATCTGACTGCGACTCACTGAAAATGACACACAATCCACTTTTATGTCACGACCCACCAGTTGGGAACCACTGGTCAACTGTATAACAGTTACTGTAATATTTCCATGTCTGTCCAGAGTGATTGACCACTTTGTAAAAATGAAAACGAGACATTACAGTTTACTTCTCAGAAAATGATTCCCTGAACAGACACACAACAGTTGTTCATTTATTCTACTACTGTGGCTTTATTGTTTTGTGTATATTTTATAGTTTTGTGTATCTGAAATAGGATTAGCCACATTGCCATAAATGGAAATTAAATAATATAAAAGAACCCAGAGATGTAAGGGGGGTTTATTTTTTGTTTTACTTTTGTAGATGTTAAATTTGCAGATGATTACTGCAATATATATTTGAAAAAGATTCATTGCTCTTCCGTTTTGCTTTTACCTGTAGCAGTTTAGAAGTCTGGAGTAAAAAAGTGCACAAGTAGGTCAAATGCATTAGTTAATTTCAGGTGGTTAATCAAAGATCCATACAACATAATCTGATATGATTTCATAATTTAAAGCACTATTTATGAATTTTTTTTATTGAAATAAGTGCTAAAAATGTTTTTGCTTGCGCGCTTTGCACGCTCACATGAATTATTTGTGCCCCAGGTGTGCCCCAGTACAGTATTAGGTCTAGTGACGCCCCTGCTCAAAACTATAAGGTAGTGTATCATATTTTTTCCCGAAAGTAATCATTACGTGGTGAAATTGGGAGAGTTACCATGCAAGCAACCCGAGGGTACCTGGTTCGATCCCCACCTTCTACCAACCTCGTCACGTCCGTTGTGTCTTTGAGCAAGACACTTCACCCTTGCTCATGATGGGTCGTGGTTAGGGCCTTCCATGGCAGCTCCCTCCATCAGTGTGTGAATGTGTGTGTGAATGGGTGAATGTGGAAATAGTGTCAAAGCACTTTGAGTACCTTGAAGGTAGAAAAGCGCGATACAAGTATTAACAATTTACCATTTAGTTATTGGCTTTCACTAAGTCTGATTAGCATTGTTGGTGATGGGGAAGGGATCTTTGGTTTCTAGCGCGACGTCACGACATCACGACTGGCTTCCTCGTTATCCCTCAAAATGACTTGGGAATCTCTGTAAGATTGATACTATTTTAATCATACCTATTTCTTCGCAAACTTTTGAAGTCTTTTGGTATCATAAATCAGTTATATGTGACACTAGTATAAATACAGAGGCAACTTGGTATTTTAAACTCTGGACAAAGGCCAGCTAATAAAGTAACCATCCTGTATGCATTTATTGCGATTTATCAAAACAGTGTCATTTTTATTTTATTTTTATTTTTTATTTTTTGAAATAAAATTAAATGTAAAACTAAATATGCAGTTAGTAATGTTCGGGCTTGATACACTGCCACGGCTATTCATTTGTCAATATGTTTGTTATTACAGTGGTACTGTAGGTTTTAGCTATAGAACTGCACACAGAGCTATAATGCGGATTAGTTGCAAAGTAAAGTTCTACATTAGTGCTAAATTCAATCAAAATATATTGTTTTATCATACCACATTGACTTTGTCAGACAATATCTAATTTAAATGCATTTCTTGCATTGGACCCTATGAAATGTGCAATCTAATTCAGTAGCCAATGAGTTTAGAAAGCATACAGTTGCATTCAAAATTCATGTACAGAAAATTGTATTTTTTTGCTGAATAAAGTTAAATATAAACAACAACAAAAATAAATAGGTTTAACAACTAATATTGCAATCAGTCACTACTTACTGAAAGTGACCATCCAACGGTAATTTAAGTATTAACATTTTTCAAATAAATGTAATTACAATAAGAAAAGAATTGCAAAAAAAGATGCCCAGGCAGCTTCATGTAGCACCCAATGCTGCCACAATATTAAGCAGTTTTTAAATTGTGAGGAACAGTCATGCAAAGCATCGAGAGTTTGATTGATTGAAACTTGTATTAGTAGATTGCACAGTACAGTACATATTCCGTACAATTGACCACTAAATGGTAACACCCGAATAAGTTTTTCAACTTGTTTAAGTCGGGGTCCACGTTAATAAATTCATGGTAAATGGTTTAATGGCCTTAATGGTCTGTACTGCATAAAGATGTTCAAAATATTTTACCTTGTGTTCAAAAATCGTCTGATTCGTTTGGGATAATTCGACAGAGTCAAATTGCATGTACTGTGCTGCTTTCACTGACTTCCATGGACAAGTAGATGGACACAATGATAAATATAAATGATGATTGCCAGTGGTATTTCTACAAAGCTATGAAGGTCAATGAATAACCAATGCTTAAATGCTCATTTAGCATAGTGATGCATTTACTACAACATATATATTTGAAAAAATGTTTACTCCTAATTACTTGATTTTAAGAGGAATTGGATAACAGATAAAATAGATTAAATAAAGCACCTTGGGTCAGTAAAATAACTTTGTTTTTTGGTTATACCTGAAACAAACTGGTTGTAGTCCAGCTTATGCAAACACTAGTATGTAGGCATCAATACAATACAATTGCAGTATAATTCATACGTATAATTCATACGTGCACACAGAGTGTAATCTTTAGGACCACATGACTTACCTCTGAATCCTACCAGAACTCTCACTTCTTTACTAAGGGGAAACACATCACACCAATTAATAAACATTCTTTGGTTGTTGACGATTTATTTGCCTGATGAGACACTGAACAAAACCTTAAACCAGATGTCCCGTATACTGGTTGCAGACCGGAGCCCGGCCAGGTCCTATAGCATTAGGACATGGCAGCATCTTCCTCATCTTCCTTCTGCATTTGATCAATGAGCCGCTGACGCTCAGCAGCCTGCCTCATCTTCATCATCACCACACTTTCATAGTCGCGCTCATTGGATAGAGAGCCCTGTTGAGGAAAAACAAATACAAAGGGTTATCCAGAGAAGTGAATGTGTGAAGATGCAGTGAAGATATGTTTGTTATGAAAATTGTTACGCAATACATTGCATCAATATACTCCGTACTTCATAGAGAGCTCAGTTTAGTGAGCATTAAGTAATGTTGTCCTTTGGCCTATTTAAGTGGGACTGAAACCTCTTTACAAAAAGTGCAGACAAATTTAATAAAATTATTATCCTCGTAAATTTCACTCTGTGTTAGGTAGACAGAATCCCTTCAGAGTGTCATTATCGATTAAATAATAAAATGTACGCTAAATGTTTAAAAAAAAAAAAACTCAGTCAGAAATCTATCAAATCTATTCTGATCGCCTCATCGCCTCAGTGAGACACCTGGAAACATCCAGTGAGATGAACTAAGAAGTACTATAATGCCACTCTGAATGAGCAAAAATCAAAATGCACATTATTTACCTGCTGTGTCTGTAAGTGAAAGGAAGAAAAGGAGTGTGCGACCATGCACGGCATGAAACACGAATGTAACAAGCATGATAACAGAGAAATGTAAATGATTTTAGATCAGTTCATTCCATTGATTTTTTGACACTTATTGTCGGCTGTCACTTGTTGACTTGCGCACAATCATCAGGAGATTCCTGATGATTGAGGGAACCCCTCATGAAACAGTTCTGTAGAGATGAAGTAGTCTTGTGATTTTTCCCACACCTACATATATGTATATATATATACATACATACATACATACAAATATATTTATACATACACACATATACATATACATACATATATATATACATATATATATATACATACACATATATATATATATATACATACATAAATAGACAAATATATATACACTTACATACATACATACATATATATATATATACATAAATATATATTTATATATATACACATTTATACATATATAAATATATATATACATACATATATACATACATACATATATATACATACATATATATACATACATACATATATATACATATATATATACATACATATATATACATACATACATATATATACATACATACATATATACATATATATATACATACATATATATACATACATACATACATACATATATATATATATATATATATATATATACACACACATACATATATATATATATATATATATATACACATACACATACATACATACATATATATATACACATACATACATACATATATATATATATATATATATATATATATATATATATATATATATATGTATATACATACATATACAAACCCCGTTTCCATATGAGTTGGGAAATTGTGTTGGATGTAAATATAAACGGAATACAAAGATTTGCAAATAATTTTCAACCCATATTCAGTTGAATATGCTACAAAGACAACATATTTGATGTTCAAACTAATAAACATTTTTTGTTGTTGCAAATAATCATTAACTTTAGAATTTGATGCCAGCAACACGTGACAAAAAAGTTGGGAAAAGGTGGCAATAAATACTGATAAAGCTGAGGAATGCTCATCAACCGCTTATTTGGAACATCCCACGCCGCCGGTTGAAGTTATAAAAGTTCACAGCCCACAGCCAGATCAACATAATCCTGCTCTCCACCACCAGAACTGAGAAAGTTAGCGTGAAGACGAAGAAGCGGACAACTGAATACAAACCCCGTTTCCATATGAGTTGGGAAATTGTGTTAGATGTAAATATAAACGGAATACAATGATTTGCAAATCATTTTCAAACCATATTCAGTTGAATATGCTATTATCAACATATTTGATAATAATCATTAACTTTAGAATTTGATGCCAGCAACACGTGACAAAGAAGTTGGGAAAGGTGGCAATAAATATGATTAAGTTGAGAAATGCTCATCAAACACTTATTTGGAACATCCCAAAGGTGTGAAGGCTAATTGGGAACAGGTGGGTGTCATGATTGGGTATAAAAGCAGCTTCCATGAAATGTTAAGTAATTCATAAACAAGGATGGGGTGAGGGTCACCAATTTGTAAGCAAATTGTCGAACAGTTTTAGAACAACATTTCTCAACGAGCTGTTGCAAGGAATTTCGAGAGGAGTCAGATGAGGTGGTTTGGGCATCTGGTCAGGATGCCACCCGAACGCCTCCCTAAGGAGGTGTTTAGGGCACGTCCAACCGGTAGGAGGCCACAGGGAAGACCCAAGACACGGGAAGACTATATTCTCCCGGCTGGCCTGGGAACGCCTCTGGATCCCCCGGGAAGAGCTAGACGAAGTGGCTGGGGAGAGGGAAGTCTGGGCTTCCCTGCTTGGGCTGCGGCCCACGAGACCCGACCTCGGATAAGCGGAAGAAGATGGATGGATGGATGGTCTGTAAAATCATCAAAAGGTTCAGAGAATCTGGAGAAATCACTGCACGTAAGCGATGATATTACAGACCTTCGATCCCTCAGGAGGTACTGCATCAAAAACCGACATCAGCGTGTAAAAGATATCACCACATGGGCTCAGGAACACTTCATAAAAGCCCTGTCAGTAATTACAGTTGGTCGCTACATCTGTAAGGGAAAGTTAAAACTCTACTATGCAAAGCGAAAGCCATTTATCAACAACACCCAGGGACTCCACCGGCTTCGCTGGGCCCGAGCTCATCTAAGATGGACTGATGCAAAGTGGAAAAGTGTTCTGTGGTCTGACGAGTCCACATTTCAAATTATATTTGGAAACTGTGGACGTGGTGTCCTCCGGAACAAAGAGGAAAATAACCATCCGGATTGTTATAGCTGCAAAGTTCAAAAGCCAGCATCTGTGATGCTATGGGGGTGTATTAGTTCCCAAGGCATGGGTAACTTACACATCTGTGAAGGCACCATTAATGCTGAATGGTCCATATAGGTTTTAGAGCAACATATGTTGTCATCCAAGCAACGTTATCATGGACGCCCCTGCTTATTTCAGCAAGACAATGCCAAGCCACGTGTTACAACAGCGTGGTTTTGTAGTAAAAGAGTGTGGGTACTTTCCTGGCCCGCCTGCAGTCCAGACCTGTCTCTCATTGAAAATGTGTGGCGCATTATGAAGCGTAAAATACGAGAACAAGACTCGGACTGTTAAACAACTTAAGCTGTACATCAAGCAAGAATGGGAAATAATTCCACTTTCAAAGCTTCAACAATTAGTTTCCTCAGTTCCCAAACGTTTATTGAGTGTTGTTAAAAGAAAAGGTGATGAAACACAGTGGTGAACATGCCCTTCCCCAACTACTTTGGCACGTGTTGCAGCCATGAAATTTTAAGTTAATTATTATTTAAAAAAAAAAAATAAAGTTCATGAGTTTGAAAATCAAATATCTTCCCTTTGTAGTGCATTCAATATGGGTTGAAAAGGATTTGCAAATCATTGTATTCCGTTTATATTTACATCTAACACAATTTCCCAACTCATATGGAAACGGGGTTTGTAAGACAAACAAACTATTAAGCGAGTCAACCTGACCGCAACACCATCAGTCCGCATCAGACAAGCCACAAAGGCTAGTCAAACAACCAAATAATGGTAATTTATCCATGAAAATATGGACAAACTGCATTTCAGTTTGTTTTGTTTCATCCTGACTCAACAAACTAGACCAGGGGTCGGCAACCTTCACCATACAAACAGCCATTCCATCCCGTTTCCCACCAAATAAAACATCCCAGAGCTGCAAACTTTGTTTGATCCCTCAAATGATGATTACGGCACTTATAGTTTCACTACACTTATCAAATAGCATTAATGAAATCAAACACTCGACAGAAAACAACTCACCAAGTTTAGTTGGTTGCTTTTCGCAGCTGTTCCAAAACTACTCTTTTTCGGTCATCGCCAGTTGAGTATTTTTTCGCCAATGCTGTGTATTGGTTCAGGAAATGTCTTTAACATTTTTTTTTTTTTTTTTTGTTTTCCATTTTCTCCCCACATACTAAGCACACACATGAACCAACCTCGCCAACAGTGAAGGCAAATGAATATGTCCATGAAGCATTACATGTTGTATTATCCGTCAATTGCAGCTTAGATAGGCTCCAGCACCCCCATGACCCCGTGAGGGACAAGCAGTAGAAAATGGATGGATGGATTACCGGATGTTGACCACTAAAAAACAATACAATTGCTTGGCAACAAAAGGGTCTGACATACAATTAGATCAACAAAATATTAAAATAACTTTTACTTTTATATTACAAGAGCACAGAACTCAACAAAATAACAACTGCAACATTAAAATAAATAAAATATAATTCATTGAATTTAAATAGCCATTAATTATTGAAATTTTGTGTAAAATGCAAGCCAAAGGGAGCCAGTGTTGAGGCATTAAAGAGCCGCAGGTTGCAGACCCCTGACTAGACAATCGAGCATTACCCTTGGTACACAACCACAACTTACTGTCAACTCTGACTTCCAGTCCGTCACTCAAAAGCGTCCATGGGAAACATGACCAACAATAACAGTTACTATTGTTAAACAACAGAAAAGCATCCCGTTGAAGACACCCACAATAGGTCAGCTCCCCAAGGTAAATATTATTTCATTATTTCATAATATTTCTGCATTGGCAATCAATGGTTGTCATGATCGCATCAGTGGGGGAAAAAAAAAAAGATTTGTTGAGATTTGTCTTATTTTCAGCTTACAAGCAAAGCTAAGGATAAGGAAGTGGGGCTAGTGAGCTAATAGAGACAATGAATAGCCAGGATAGCAGCCAGCCATGAGATGCTTAACGGCATCATTTAGTACATGTTGTTGTGTTCACAGCCTTTTCACACTAGTAAGTTAGAATACAGCCTGTTTTGTTCTGTGCAGGCGTAGCTTTTAGTAGGATGTTAGCGTTAGCTAAACTAAGCTAGCTGCGGGTTCCGAACAACATGCATTATTTGGGGGGGAAAAACAATACCCCTATTTATAGATCAATCAATTGAGCAGATTCAAAATATTTCTTACATTAATGCACAGCGTTTTATTCTACAGTGGCTCATTTCAATTCTGTCAAAATGAGTGTAATGCCCCAATTTTCCTATTTGTTCCAGTGTATACCACTTTTTCCTCCCTCAATCCTTTTTTCATAAATTTGATTATGTGTAAGCCACAGGTTACACATAAGCAATATTTGCAGAGACCTAAATCGTCAAGAGGATTAGTACTACCAAACTTTAGGTTTTACTACTGGGCCACTAATGTTACAATTTTTAAATATTGGCTGCAAGATGAAGCATTTGATCCTCCTCTGTTATGGCTCATAATGGATGCAAATTCAACCAAACCAGTATCTCTTAGGGCTCTGGTTGAGTCTCCCAATCAATCATTAACATTCGCTTTTACAAAAAATCTAATCATAAAAACCTCATTTAGGATTTTGGTTCAGTTTAAGTGCTATTTTGGTTAACGGACTATTTCTAGTCTTGCACCCATCACTGCTAATCATGCTTTCCCTTCCTCTCTTGTCAATATTGCATTTTTAAGATGGTCTAGTCTGGGGATCAATCACATTAAAGATTTATAAATTGACAACTTTTTTGCCTCTTTCCAGCAACGTAGTGATCAATTTTAAATCCCTAATCAACACTTTTTTAGACATCTTCAGATTTGCAGTTTTCTAGATTTACCGACTGACCGTTTTAGATGTGTTTCTGACATCGCTACCAACTTTATAACCAATATTTTCTTTTACGCCCTGAGTCTCTAAATTCAATTAGGTCACTTTGGGAGGATGATTTAAAAGTGACCCTATCTGAAGGGAGCTGGACCAAGATTTTAACTAGAGTTCATAAGCCTTATATTTGTGCTGGACACAGCCTTATTCAATCCAAGCTAATACAAACCCCATTTCCATATGAGTTGGGAAATTGTGTTGGATGTAAATATGAACGGAATACAATGATTTGCAAATCCTTTTTAACCCATATTCAGTTGAATGCACTACAAAGACAAGATATTTGATGTTCAAACTCATAAACTTTTTTTTTTTTGCATATAATAATTTACTTAGAATTTTATGGCTGCAACATGTGCCAAAGTAGTTGGGGAAGGGCATGTTCACCACTGTGTTTCATCACCTTTTCTTTTAAAAACACTCAATAAACGTTTGGGAACTGAGGAAATTTATTGTTGAAGCTTTGAAAGTGGAATTCTTTCCCATTTTTGTTTTATGTAGAACTTCAGTCGTTCAACAGTCCTGGGTCTCCGCTGTCGTATTTTACGCTTCATAATGTGCCACACATTTTCGATGGGAGACAGGTCTGGACTGCAGGCGGGCCAGGAAAGTACCCGCACTCTTTTACTATGAAGCCACGCTGTTGTAACATGTGGTTTGGCATTGTCCTGCTGAAATAAGCTGGGGCGTCCATGATAACGTTGCTTGGATGACAACATATGTTGCTCCAAAACCTATATGTACCTTTCAGCATTAATGATGCCTTCACAGATGTGTAAGTTACTCATGTCTTGGGCACTAATACACCCCCATAGCATCACAGATGCTGGCTTTTGAACTTTGCGGCCATAACAATCCGGATGGTGTTTTTCCTCTTTGCTCCGGAGGACACCCGTCCACAGTTACCAAATATAATTTGAAATGTGGACTCGTCAGACCACAGAACACTTTTCCACTGTGCATCAGTCCATCTTAGATGAGCTCGGGCCCAGCGAAGCCGGCGGCGTTCCTGGGTGCTGTTGATAAATGGGTTTGGCTTTGCATAGTAGAGTTTTAACTTGCACTTACAGATGTAGCGACCAACTGTAGTTACTGACAGTGGTTTTATGAAGTGTTCCTGAGCCCATGTGGTGATATCCTTTACATACTGATGTCGGTTTTTGATGCAGTTCCGCCTGAGGGATCAATTTTCCGTAATATCATCGCTTACGTGCAGTGATTTCTCCAGATTCTCTGAACCTTTTGATGATTTTACAGACTGTAGATGGTAAAATCCCTAAATTCCTTGCAATAGCTTGTTGAGAAATGTTGTTCTAAAACTGTCCGACAATTTGCTTACAAAGTGGTGACCCTCGCTCCATCCTTGTTTGTGAATTACTTAGCATTTCATGGAAGCTGCTTTTAAACCCAATCATGGCACCCACCTGTTCCTAATTAGCCTGCACACCTGTGGGATGTTCCAAATAAGTGTTTGATGAGCATTCCTCAACTTTATGAGTATTTATTGCCATCTTTCCCAACTTCTTTGTCACGTGTTGCTGGCATCAAATTTTAAAATTAATGATTGTTTGCAAAAAAAATTGTTTTTATCAGTTTGAACATCAAATATGTTGTCTTTGTAACATATTCAACTGAATATGGGTTGAAAACGATTTGCAAATCATTTATATTTACATCTAACACAATTTCCCAACTCATATAGAAACGGGGTTTGTACATCATACCTGTTATACCAAGGCACGGCTGGCTAAGATGTATGACGGAATGTCAGTTTTATGTAATTGGTGTCAACGGTCTCCTCCAGCTAACTTAATATACCGTATTTCCTTGAATTGCCGCCGGGGCGCTAATTAATTTAAAACCTCTTCTCACTCCTGCGCTTATCAAAAGCATGCGGTAAAAGTAAGCATGCGCTAAATATTTTAAAACCTCTTCTCACTCCGGCATTTACCAAAGGTATGCAGTAAAATTTGAGTGTGATGTAAGCTTGGACCTTAAATCCTACTTAATAGCTCTTAATCTTATTCCCTTTATGCGATTTCAAATTACCTGTATTGAAATCAGCCTCCCCTATTTTGAAAATGATGACAGGGGAAGTGTCACTCGTGACGTCACGAGTTTGACCAGGCGGTAATACCAAGGATGCGCTAATTTTTTGGGGAAGCGAGTTTGACCCGGCAGTAATTCAAGGCAGGCGCATACTATATGCCCTGCGGCAATTCAAGGAAATACTGTAAATGTTTTAGCTTTGCCCTTCCCTGTGCAGGTATTGGGCTGAAGTTTTTTAATACTATGTATTTGGCGAAAAGCTCGAACCGAATCCTCTAAACGGACTATTTGGGGTAGCCCTCTGTCATCTTCTCTCAGTAAATGCAAAAATAACCTTGTAGGATGAACTACTTTATTGGCTAGAAGACTCATTGTGTTAAAATTGGAGGGCAACAGCGTTTCCTTAAAAAACCTGCTGGTTTAAATATATTTTTATTTCTCAAACTGGAGAAGATTAGGCTGACACTGAATGGCTGTTCTGTGAAGTTTCAGGAAGTGTGGGTTGGTTTTCTAAAATATGTAAAAGAAACTGATCCAAATTTTACCCCAATTGAAAAGTAACTGAAATGTAGATCATTGAGGAGCTTTTTGTCTGCTTTTTGTATTGATGCACCGTGTTATAGATATTCAGGAGTGCAGTTGTCTGTGGCTTAATGTCAATATTTGCCTATACTTATTTGACTGATGCTTTATTTTTTGGTGTGGGCGACTTGTTTGGGGAGAGAAAAAACGTTTGATGTGTGTTGTATCACTGTTGATAGTATATGTCGAACAAACTCCAACAAATGTTAAAAATAATTTTGAAAAAAAAAGAATATATTTAGTTTGAAACAAAGTTCGGTTGACTTACCTCTGAAAGGATGACCGTCTTCTCTTTCTAATGTAAAACTCCAAGGTTTTGCACATACCTACAGTTAGTTTGTCTGTGATGATTCTTCTGTATAAAAACTAACTCAATTGATGATCAAAATACAGGACACGTTCGGCAGCTTGCTCCAATCCTGTCTATTTGACATGTTCATATGGATCAATGCCACCAATTGTACTTATTTTTAAGGTGGCAAGCCTTTGGAACAAGGTTCAGTTTGTTTTGGTACAGTCCCTTCCTTTTTTTCTTTCGTAAGGTCCATTTTTAATGTAGTTTGTTGCACAATACCACTGGTTGAGTACAGCCCCCACAATGCTTTGCAAAATCATGTGCCCTTTTGAGTCCTATTGTTTTTTTACACAATATTTCTTACCTAAAAGTATATTTTTTTATCTTACATGTGGAAATTGTGGTGTTATGAAGAGCCTAGCATGGTAAAAATTTACTTTGATTAATTTCAATGGGCGTGGAAATTAAGATTCGAGATACAGGTGTTTGGAGTTACAAGCTCGGTCGTAGAAAAAATTGAGCTTACAAATTCAGAATCTCACTGTACTGACAAATGTCCCTTGGATTCAATTTAGCAATAAAGCTAACATCCACTGTATGTTTGATTTCACAACTGTTCTGGAAGCTTTAATCGCAGCATCATTACCATGACTGCAGAAAGGGTGAACATCTAAATGGCACCAGGCTGCAGAGCAAGTGTGACAGGGTAATTCTATTGCCGGAGGTCATTATATTTTAAAAATCGGGGCCCGAATTAGCCCTGGCAGTGGCCCGACTTCTTACAGTCAATGCCTGATTGCTTTGCGGGCCTTGGGCTTAGACCTGCATGGCCAAGAGATTCTGCTAGAAGCAGGGGAATCGGCGATGGAGGCCACTGGCTAATGGCTAATCAAGAAGACTGTAACGCAGGCCAGACGCAATATGCACACAATGTGCGTGCGGTCACAGATGCCACACACAGGGCAGCACACACAACATGGCACGCAAAAAAGGACCATACAACGGAAGATGCTTTTAAAAGGATGTAATTACTGTGACTACGTGCATAATTGACTATGTTGTTTTCAATTTCTGAGGCCAAATATCCTCGGAGAAAGCCATTGTTTTACATGATCATATCCAGATAGTCTGTGGGGCCAAGGAAGTGTCTCTTTAACAAGACATTGTACTGCAGGAGAGATCAAGTGAGCCTGTGCATGAAGGTCTGGAGAGAGAGTACAAGTGATCTGAAGAAGAGATGTAGGTTTGGTCAATGCACTCACAGAACTAAGGCATCTGGAAAGCATCAAGGGACTCCAACATCCATGTGCTGAGAAAGAGGGTAAGTGTTGAGGAAAAGGAGAAAGACAGTGAGGGGAAGTTCCTCCCTTCTCCCCTCACCATGCGGCCCCTGGATTGAGGAAAGCTGCTATTATCATTCCAGTAATGTGAGCTCAAGCCCTTGTCTGACACATAACTATGAAATATCACGCAAACGCCATTAGATAAAATAAATCTTTCTTGCATCCTCAAATTAAACAGGACACAAGATAGAATACAAGCAAGCTGGTGGAAATGCTCCGTCCCGTTTAGCAGTGGTAGTTCAATTTTACCACGCCTTCTAATGGTCAGGATTGTGAGGTGCAAGTCAGAAGACGTTGCAAGCTACAGTAT
This sequence comes from Nerophis ophidion, assembly GCF_033978795.1. Taxonomy (NCBI): domain Eukaryota; kingdom Metazoa; phylum Chordata; class Actinopteri; order Syngnathiformes; family Syngnathidae; genus Nerophis; species Nerophis ophidion. The sequence continues at coordinate 47,164,098 of NC_084613.1, forward strand.
ATACTTTGGTTGTTTACTAGGCCGTGTGACACATTTCTTGTAATGAGGCATGTTTCCTTGCCCAATGTGCAAATTAACAATGAGCTTGTTTAGCTAGTGCATCACCCTGTAAACTCAATGTTTGCTGTGTGCATATATTACATACATCCGCATGTAGTAATAATGCCGGACCACAGCGTGAGTAGGAGATCACAAAACACAAACAAGGTAACCCTGTGCAAAGTCAAGTGAGGTGGGTACAAGGCCACCGCAGAAAGCAGAATGGTAGTAAAATGCAAAAGCACACATAGAAACCAGCTAAGGATTAGCCCTGTGACATCAGCACTTGGCAAGGCCTCAAAACAGCACACCCCGGGCTGACCCAAGGCCAGTAATGAAATCATGAAACCCTCCAATACTATGAATCAGAGTGTGCAAACACAAACACGCAGTCTGACACTACCTCTCAGACACAGCAGGAGGCAGCTCACAGTGCAGGTGGCCAGTCTGCTCCCTCGGCACAAGTTTTTCAGATAAACTGCACATTACTAAATTGTGTATGTGTTATGTGTGAATATATACTCGTGTGAGTGCCACTTAGTGAACAACGCCGTAATTGGGCTGAGAAAACAAAACAGCAGAATACTTAGGCAACAAAAAGTATGGAAAATATGTAAAATATCTTAAACTACAGGGATTTAAGTCCTTCTAGTTGTACTAAACTACTGTAGTGGGTGATATTCCAACAAAAAGCTGTAACAGTATCTAAATGTATCCAAAAATTAATTAAACATACTGTGTGTCTCTAAAATCTAGTTCTGCAATGTCCAAAGTAGGGCCTGCGGGCCACATTTGGTCCGCTGAGTAATTTTGTTTGACCGCCAAACGAAGGTTTCCCAACTTTAATATATATTCATACTGATCTCTTTCAAGCTAACAATCAGTAATGGCCAGTTGGCAACGCTAACTAATTCACATCTTTCGAATGTGACGATTGATTATTAACTTATATATGTCATGACAGGGTTTTTGAAGTTTACTGCGGGGTCGTTCTCCCAGGAATGCAGACGGACTACTCCAGACAAGGTGTGCATGTAAAAACATGATTTAATTCTCAAAACTCAAAGTAGTTAAAAAAACGGAGCACAAGGCGAAAGCAGAACGTGCTGATCACACTTGGAGCTAAAGCTAACACTTAGCATAGACTATGAACAAGGAACCTACGTTGACAGGTTGCATGTAGCAAACACTTAGCATAAACTCAAAACAAGACATGAACCTACGTGACTGTTGCATACAGCAAGCAATGACGCCAGGCCAAGTGACCGGCAAATGCAGGCTTAAATAATGCCTCTGATTCGTGCTTTGATTGATTGATTGATACTTTTATTAGTAAATTGCACAGTTCAGTACATATTTCGTACAACTGACCACTAAATGGTAACACCGGAATAAGTTTTTCAACTTGTTTAAGTCGGGGTCCACGTTAATCAATTCATGGTACAAATATATACTATCAGCATAATACAGTCATCACACAGGTTAATCATCATAGTATAAACATTGAATTATTTACATTATTTACAATCCGGGGGGTGGGATGAGGAGCTTTGGTTGATATCAGTACTTCAGTCATCAACAATTGCATCAACAGAGAAAAAGGACATTGAAACAGTGTAGGTCTTACAGTAGGATATGTACAGCCAGCAGAGAACATAGTGAGTTCAGATAGCATAAGAGCTAGTAAATACATTAGAAGTACATTTGATTATTTACATTGGGTTATTTATAGTCCAGGGAGATGGGATGTAAATGGAGGAGGGTATTGGTAAAGGGTTGAAGTTGCAGAGAGGTGTTGTTTTGGAGCGGTTTTGAAGGAATTTAGAGATGCACTTACTTTTACACCTGTTGGGAGTGCATTCCACATTGATGTGGCATAGAAAGAGAATGAGTTAAGACCTTTGTTGGATCGGAATCTGGGTTTAACGTGGTTTGTGGAGCTCCCCCTGGTGTTGTGGTTATGGCGGTCATTTACGTTATGGAAGTAGTTTGACATGTACTTCGGTATCAGGGAGGTGAAGCGGATTTTATAGACGAGGCTCAGTGGAAGTTGTTTTACTCTGTCCTCCACCCTGAGCCAGACCACTTTGGAGCTCTCGTAGGAGGTGAGCGGGCGAACACTAATCAAAGACAGGTGAATATAATGAGAAACCATGGCAACCAAAACAAACTCAGAAGTGCACAAAAAGGAACTAAAGGAGTCCAAAACTAACAGAAAACACAAAAATTGATCCGGACCACGGATCATTACAATATATGGCTAAACTTCTCACTCATTGTGCTACTGTATGCTTAAAATTGCTGTCTGAAACCTACGGCCCATTGACACATTCTCCATAAGAGACCAAAAGCTTGCGCACCCCTGGTGTAATTCAACAGAAAAGTAAAAATGTGATCAGATTTTATAACTGTTTTTCCCCGAAATGGGAAAAAATTGGAAAACTATTCTAAACGTTGTCGCTGCACAAGCATTTCGGCAACACTTTTAATTAGCACAAGTCTATAAAAAAAAAAAAAGGATATTTTTTAAATGATTCACGGCAGCATCATTAAAAGCATGTTAAGACAAGTTAGGGCAATGTTTTTGGTTTTTTTTTGACAGTTTATCTTTAACATTAGTATTTTTTTCTGATTGTATACATGTTCAAATGTTACCATTGTCCATACGGTTCATAGAGGTTTTGTGATTATTACTTTTTCCATGATTCTTGATACAAAATATGTTTTCAAATCAAAACAAATGGCAGGTCAAACAGTGTCCCCAAACGGATTGGGTTTGAACAATTCTTAAGTCTTTTAATCCTGGAAAACAACAGACTTGATGTAAAGAAGACAATTAATGTATTATGAGCAAGGCGTCAAACATAAAGGGCCATGTGCATAGTTTTTCCTAATGGATCATCTCAAATTAAATTAAGTGGAAAAAGACTTTGTAGTCAAGCACTCTAGATAAATGATAAAAAAATAGTTGTATCCTAATCCTGCATCCAGAGAGGTAGTCATGTTTTATTTGGCAATAGATTACTCATTAGATACTTGAGGCTCAATATTCACTGAGCCAAGAACACATTTCACAGGCATAGTTGCCAAGAGAAAAAACGGCTGACTAAAATGACAAAGAGAAACTTATTTGCCTAATACATTTGGGTGAATTTAATCAAGGAATTTATGTTGGATCCGCTTTGGACTGGACTCTCGCGACTGTGTTGGATCCATTATGGATTGAACATTCACAGTATCATGTTAGACCCGCTCGACATCCATTGCTTTCCTCCTCTCCAAGGTTCTCATAGTCATCATTGTCACCGACGTCCCACTGGGTCATTATTGTCACCGATGTCCCACTGGGTGTGAGTTTTCCTTGCCCTTATGTGGGCCTACCGAGGATGTCGTAGTGGTTTGTGCAGCCCTTTGAGACACTAGTGATTTAGGGCTATATAAGTAAACATTGATTGATTGATTGATTGATTGATTGATTGATTATCTAGTGGCGTGTGTGTTTGTTTTCTACAACTGTCCCACTGTGCTATGGATTGAATAACATACAGGAGGTGAAACTTTAGAGACTTTGCACATATAAAACGCAGTTAAATTAAACAGGTATAGGCAATGGTAATGCATATGCAACATTACTCATTCCGAAACTCGGCAGACATAAAACACCAAAGGTCTGGTCAATTACAGTGTTTTTGTTAGTAAAGAACAAACTACATAGAGATTAAGACTTAAAACTACGTCCTGCATTTAACCATTTACATGCACATCTGAGAACATCTGGTTTCTGAGTAGAATTCCAGCAACACAAGTGCCTTTGATAGGGCAGCAAAAGACAGTCATATTCTGCAGACAAGGTCTCAGTAAATACAAACTGCAGGTCAGTTATAGGAAGGAAGTTGTACAAAGCAGATGTTTTAAATGTGTGATGCACAATGTATAGTGACATACTTGGAATCAAGAGACATCTTATTAGTCATGTCTAAATAATCCCGTCACAGCTGTAACAAAAAATGTCCAGAAGGCAAGAGCAACCTAGCACTGGTAATTAATGTTGCGTGTGGACGGCCAGTTTTGTAACGATGAGAACAGTAAAGGGCGACGCATACATGCAGACCTGTATGCATGCCGTCACAGTATTGAACAGAAGGGAAGGCTTTGGAAAGAGCTGTTTGGAAACTGTTAAAGCAAAGGAAATAAACAGTAAAAGGAGAAATGGCAGCAGAGGCCTGAACTCCTGGTGCCCTAGCATTTCTCTGTATGATGGATGGGCTCAAGGATCCCAGAATAGCAAGTTGTAAGGGTTTGGCTTCTTTAATATCCAACAATACATTGCTACAAAAGCAAAATTATGTCTTTCACATCCTAGCCTTGTGGGAAAAGCTCTCTGATTGCAACAGATTTCCTACTAACGCAATCGCAGCCGTGAGACTGGCAATAATGCACTCTCAACCTTGGAGATGTGAAAAAGAGGTCAGGCGTTATATGCAAAGGAAAGAAAAGATGGAATGAAATGTCCAAATAAACAAACAAGTAGTGACTGTTTATTCTGTAATGCCAAACATGGCTTCTCACGCGGTTTAATGTGCAGAAAAAGTAGCGGAATGCATTCACACCGCATGCGGTTTAGTTGAAATCTCTGCTGTTAGTCTAAATATCATGATTTAATGATTACTAATGATTTCATGCCAAGTGATACAACTGGACATCTCAGCCTATAATGACGTTCCACAGTTACTGCAAAAATGTAGTGACCCACACAATAATGCACAGTACATGAAATGCACAATAAGGGTCCATTTCTGACATGTATAATGAATTTTGTACTTTATTTAGTATGATTTAAAATCTCAATCAGATATACAGTCTGGATGAATGTGGCAAAAGCTAAAATTATTTCATTAGGACCTCTTGTTGAAAGGTCAAAATAGACAGGAAAAACTGTCCAGGCATTTACTCTATGGTGGAAAATTAACATCGAACCAAAAAGTATCGAGCCAATATGAGAAATCAATGTATAATATTACACCTATAAAACTAATAACTTGAAAAAAAAAAGCTCAGATGACCGATTAAAATAAAATAAAATTGAAAAACTATCCAATGATTACTTGTACTGTGCTGCAGGTGGGTTATGGTGAGCAGATTTAGCACTCCCTTTGTTCTACGTGCATGCTGTAAACCTTTGGTAAAAACTTTCCCCGAGCTCATACCGCAAACAACCATGGTGTCAATTGTGTTGGCCTTTACAATTTCAGTAAAAGACTTCTCGCATGCGGTTTAAATCAAATGTTCGGCAAACATTGAGGACAGAGAAAAAACATTAAGTTTCAACACATCAAACCTTATCAGCCACCTAAAACACCAGCATTGTTACGATTGTATTTTAATAGCTGGGTTTCCCACACATTGATTTATTTGTGGCGGCCCGCCACGAAATAATTATGGCCGCCACAAAAAGATTTTTCGGCTTTTGACTCGCTCGACCGCTCATAAAAGCAATGGGACTCTTGTCTGTGAATGGAGCTTGTAGTTACAACTCCGGTGCAGTAGGTGGCGCTATGCATTGTAACACCGCCAATTGCACTTAATTCAACTGGTGGGTCAGAAGAAGAAGACAACAAAGTAAAGGAATAACGGACCGACCGAATCTTGGCAAACAAGTTCAAAAGTGGTCCGAACCTGTGCAGTGTGCAGCACCGACTCGGATTTTCTTAATTTTTATTTTCGGGACCGGGGCAGACGCACGCAGTAACAGTCACCTGTTACTAGGGCTGGGCGATAAAACAATAACAATATATATCGCGATAGATATGTGATCAATATCAATAGAAAATGGGTCGATAGAACGTTCGATAATTTCACTGAGTTCTGTTAGAAAAAAATAGAAAGAAAGGCCGGTATTCTGGGGGGTGTAAGCAGTGGAAGGGCTTTGACCTCTTGACCTATCACGGCCGAGCCTGAATCGCAAGGCAATCTGGAAAATGCTAACAGGAAAAAAAAAATTAAAAAAGCAACAAAGGCTAGCTGACGACGAGGAGTGATACAAACAGGGGCGTCACTAGACCTAATACTGTACTGGGGCACACATGGGGCACAAATAATTCATGTGAGCGTGCAAAGCACGCAAGCAAAAACATTTTTAGCACTTATTTATCATAAAAATACATAAATAGTGCTTTAAACTATGAAATCATATCAGACTATGTTGTATGGATCTTTGATTAACCACCTGAAATTAACTAATGCATTTGACTTACTCGTGCACTTTTTTACTCCAGACTTCTAAATTGCTACTGGTAAAAGCAAAAAGGAAGAGCAATGAATCTTTTTGAAATATATATCGCAGTAATCATCTGCAAATTTAACATCTACAAAAGTAAAACAAAAAATAAAGCACCTCTACATCTCTGGGTACTTTTATATTATTTAATTTCCATTTATGGCAATGTGGCTAATCCCTATTTCAGATACACAAAACTATAAAATATACACAAAACAATAACGCCACAGTAGTAGAATAAATGAACAACTGTTGAGTGTCTGTTCAGGGAATAATTTTCTGAGAGGTAAACTAACGTCTCGTTTTCATTTTTGCAAAGTGGTCAATCACTCTGGACAGACATGGAAATATTACAGTAACTGTTATACAGTTGACCAGTGGTTCCCAACTGGTGGGTCGCGACATAAAAGTGGATTGTGTGTCATTTTCAGAGTCGCAGTCAGATGTTTGCATGAAAAAAAAAAAGTTTAGGGAGAAAAAAATCTAATTGTGGAAACAAAACCAGATATTTTTAGCCATTTTTCTAGTGACTATTAGTGAGTATTTTAGCAAAAGGCAAACCGACTAACAAGTTGGAGGAGGACTCAGGACAGACATGGAAATATATTTTTTTTAAATCTAAATGGGGCAACAAAACCCGATATTTTCAGCCATCTTTCTGAAAACAAATACAGAAATATTACTATTTTTTTCTGGAAACAAAACCAGATGCTTTAGCTGTAGCCATTTTTCTGGCGACAAAACAAGATTATTTTAGTCAAAGTCACACTGATTAACAAGACAAGTCTACTGTGCTATTTTTCTGTGAAATAAACTTGAATGATTGTCCCTCTGCTCTGCTGATTTCTGCAGTCGTTCGTTGATTTCATAAACGTAACCCATCATAGTTTGTTTGTACATAGCACAAAGCAAAAAGAAAACTTTATATGCAGTGTTATTTCATTTTTTTATTTTTATTTTATTTGATTTTATACTTTAATTTTTTTGTCCTGTCCAGCTTCTCAGACAAATCATATAGTTGATGTAGATGCCCATATCGGCTGTTCACATTTACTTTACAGAAGAGAAGTGTAGGATACTTCTCTTGTTGCCGTATTTAAATTTGACTTTATTAAATTTATTTATATTATCATTTTGTGCAGCCGGGCTGGAGCAGCAATGGATAGAAAGAGGAAAAAAAGGAAGACAGAGAGGGACATTTTCGGGATCAGAGGGGGATTAGACAGTGCCATTTTAAATTTCAAAATAATTTTGTGGCTCCCATTGTTTTCTTGAATTTGTGAAACGGGTCAAAATGGCTCTTTGAGTGGTAAAGGTTGCCGACCCCTGTCGTAGACAAATTAAAATAAAGTCATTTTGCTTTACAACTGGACGAAGCTACTGACAGCAATAAAGACTGCCTGTTCATCGCATACGTCCGCTTTGTGAATGGCAAATCACTGTGCGAGGATTTACTGTTTTGCAAATAAATAACAAAAAGAGCCACTGCTGATGAGCTGTCCAAGATAATGGACAGTTTCCTCAAAGAACACGACCTTAAATGGGAAAACTGTGTGGGCTTTTGCTCTGATGGCGCACAGACCATGGCAGGGTCAAGAAACGGGCAGCAGGCTCTAATAAAGAGGGTTGCGCCAAATGCGCATTGGACACACGGCGTCATTCACCGGGAAGCACTCGAGTCAAGGCAGCTCAGCCCCGAACTCAATGAGGTGGCTCTTTTAATTTATTTATTATTGAACTTGACGCAAGTTATTTGATTTATTATTGAACTTGATGCAAGTTATAACACTTTTGTTTGATTTATTATTGAACTTGATGCAAGTTATAACACTTCTGTTTTATTTATTATTGAACTTGACGCAAGTTATTTTATTTATTATTAAACTTGATGCAAGTTATACCACAGCTGCACAGTTATTTTATTTATTACTGAACTTGATATTATTTTATGTTATTGAGTTTGAGTGTATACAACTTGATGTTACTTGATATTCAATAAATTTGAAAATGTTAAGCTTGGCATTAGCGATCTGTAGGGGCCATGGGGGCAGGTGGGGCTTGAAAACTCCCCCTTGTCCAAGGTGGGGGATGACAAAAAAAGTTTGAGAACCACTGGATTATGCATTTATTTAATGTCATTATTTGCACATCGACCAGTATTTTCATTTATTTGACTGTTTTTCATAATGCTGACCTCGTTCTAAAGATCAGAGGTTATATTTAAAATAAAAGTATTTAAATTCAGCCTTTTTTCTCCTGGTCTTTATTTAGAATAGTTTTTTTTTTTTTTTTAAATAATTATCGATATCGACTGATATGAAACACTTATATCGGGATACATTTTTTAGTCATAACAGCCAACCAGCTGTTAAAATGTTCTCCAGGTTAATGTTTTAGCCATTAAAGGCCCTTCATTTCAATTCAAGATTTCAACTGTGATCGGGCTCAATTAATAAATATATTTCAGTGAATAACTAATTGTTCATATCTGTAAATAAATATGTACATAAAGTGTTGTAATTATATTCCAACTCCGCGTTCTTCTTGATCATCGCCGCCGCCGCTACATTTTTGGTTGTATATATGCTTATACTTGGAATCCTGGTTTATTATGTTTGTTGAACGTTTGACATTAATTTGATATCAAATTTGTATAGACTCAAATCATAGCGATCGCCAGTGGCCAAAAGAAATTAAGTTACAATTTTATCCGTTTTAACAGAAGGCACCCAATATAAAACTATTGGATAAAAGGTATACTGGGTGAATACATATCTAATAGTGCTAATGGGAAATGTTATCAAAATCTGATCATGCGATATAACCTTTTTTTTTAATCCAGAATTATTGAGGCATCTTCTGTAATTTTAACTACGTCAAAAAGTCATTTCTGCATGTACTTGCTAGAGTAATCTATACGAATGTGCTACATTATCTAAGATTTTAAAAAGTTCTAATACTTTCTACATAAAATCTACTAGTTTAGAAAAATGCATTGGGTTGTGATAAATAAGACGGATGCAGAGTTTTGTGTTGTCCATTGCAGATTTTGTCTTTAAGGGGTCATAATATGCAAAACCCACTTTTCTTAACTGTTGGCACCTACTTTTAAAAAATGATCTCTATAAATCCCAAAATGTTAATTTAAACCATGAAGGCTTAACACAAATATTAGTAAAACAACTGTGCCTTGTTCCAGATGAGCCGGTAGGAATTTTAAACAATTGTGACGTATTTTTTTAATTGTGATGTCAGCAGATATTTTTATACATGGTAATGGTTTCCTGGGAGACCTCTGCGCGAGTCTGCTGCTTTTATTTAACAAAGCAGCAATTGTAATCTAAACAAAAATATGTCCACGGTATGAACCGATGACCAAAAATGCTCTGTTATTGGTTATATTAACCGGCACACATCACTACACAATCTTTGAGCTTCATCTTTAAAAGTGCATGGATAAACTACTCTGAGGCAGACATAACACATAACCTGTATACGTATAGCTTTATGAACGGAGTGGTATTGAAAGAAAAAGCTAAAAAAACAAACCCTTGAGATGCTTAATTTCAAGCCTTGTTGGAAGGTGTTTTATACTTCGGAAGGTGTCTTATACTTCCTTTCACTGCAAGACAGTCTCGAGCTCGTATATATATGGTTGAATACTTGCTGATGCAATTTCTAACAAAATGTAGGGTATAGTTCTAGCTTTTAATGTAATTGCTGTGCATCGCTAAAACAGCTCATTTTCCATCGTGTGATTCTAAGGTACCCTCTTTGTAACAGTTAATTAGGCACCAACCAAGAGAAGAGTTTCTTTTATTTTAGAAGTTATGTTTTCTTTGTAAAGTTTGTCTTTAAACATTATCAACATACATCAGTAGTATTTGTGTTGCCTCACCATTCATTATAAAGCCCATTCATTTTCTCACTATGGCAGCCCTCACCCGACTTCACAAAGATGATTAGAAGCAACTGTTAGCTTTGTCTCGCATTGTTGAGTCTCACCCGGAGGTTCAGTTAGGTCACACCGGAATGTTTGAGTAGTTTTTCATGTGACCATTTTGCCACAGTGTTTGTACGGCCTCTTGTGGAGTTTTATTTGGAGCGTTGACAAACATCATATCCACTTTGAGTCATCACACAGCAGACAGGCGTTGATGACAAATGCTTACTGGGTTGTTTCTCATCTAATTCCATGAAATGAGATTGCATAGGATAAATACTAAGGAACAATGTTTTAGAAGTAAACAACAAAGTTTCAGTTTTAAGAAGTGGAAGTTGTTTATCTAAACATCAGTTTACCATACATTGGAGTAATTCATGGAAGGTATCACAGACAAAACAGTGTACCAACCTGTTTGTTGCCAATAAACTGTGTTTCTCAGGTGAAAGAACAACAAAAATTTAAATCCATACAGAAGAAAGAGGAAAACACACAAATGAGCCAAAATAAAATACAGCAAGGCCTCAGTTTGGGCTACTTGAACCAGTCAAAGCAATATCTGCAAACAGTTTTAGTCCTGTGACAACGAAAATACGCAGCATCCCAGATTTCAGACTCAAAATAGCTGCATCAACCACATTGACCGCTATGGTAAGGAGGCTTATGCAGAAATCCAGGCAAGGCTAAAGGCTTTGGCCAGAAGCTATATAGCATGACAGCAAACCTAAGAGACGAAACCCATCCATGGTCAGATGGGGGTCATGTGATCTCATTCCCAAATACTTCAAATATCACTAGCTCTTCAGCCTGATTGTAAATGAGAGCATGAAAACAAAATGTGTGGTTATAGGTTGATTGGGAGGGCTTCATATATGTTCTGTTTCACTCTCGAGTAAATGTTATGATAGTTTCAATTGTGTGAGTAATTATATCTGGGGTTCTGGCATCAGAGCAAGTAACGAGAGACCAAGAGGGGTTCATGCGGCAACGCCTGTTATTTATTAGATCAATGTGAAAGATACCATTTATCAGTCTCTTTTGCACCATGTATGCTTAAATTTTGTGAACAGGACAGAGTATGAAAAAGTTCATTGTTTTATAAACAATATCTTAATATCATAGGCATGTCGTAAGTTCAAATCAATCAATAGAATAAAAACAGAACTAAAAAAGCAGTTGAATCAATCAATCAATCAATCAATCAATGTTTACTTATATAGCCCTAAATCACTAGTGTCTCAAAGGGCTGCACAAACCTCTATGACATCCTCGGTAGGCCCACATAAGGGCAAGGAAAACTCACACCCAGTGGGACGTCGGTGACAATAATGACCCAGTGGGACGTCGGTGACAATGATGACTATGAGAACCTTGGAGAAGAGGAAAGCAATGGATGTCGAGCGGGTCTCACATGATACTGTGAAAGTTTGATCCATAATGGATCCAACACAGTCGCGAGAGTCCAGTCCAAAGCGGATCCAACACAGCAGCGAGAGTCCCGTTCACAGCGGAGCCAGCAGGAAAACATCCCAAGCGGAGGCGGATCAGCAGCGCAGAGATGTCCCCAGCCGATACACAGGCAAGCAGTACATGGCCACCGGATCGGACCAGACCCCCTCCACAAAGGAGAGTGGGACATAGAAGAAAAAGAAAAGAAACGGCAGATCAACTGGTCTAAAAAGGGAGTCTATTTAAAGGCTAGAGTATACAAATGAGTTTTAAGGTGAGACTTAAATGCTTCTACTGAGGTGGCATCTCGAACTGTTACCGGGAGGGCATTCCAGAGTACTGGAGCCCGAAATGAAAAAGCTCTATAGCCCGCAGACTTTTTTTGGGCTTTGGGAATCACTAATAAGCCGGAGTCCTTTGAACGCAGATTTCTTGCCGGGACATATGGTACAATACAATCGGCAAGATAGGATGGAGCTAGACCGTGTAGTATTTTATACGTAAGTAGTAAAACCTTAAAGTCACATCTTAAGTGCACAGGAAGCCAGTGCAGGCGTAATGTGATCAAACTTTTTTGTTCTTGTCAAAAGTCTAGCAGCCGCATTTTGTACCAACTGTAATCTTTTAATGCTAGACATGGGGAGACCCGAAAATAATATGTTACAGTAATCGAGGCGAGATGTAACAAACGCATGGATAATGATCTCAGCGTCTTTAGTGGACAGAATGGAGCGAATTTTAGCGATATTACGGAGAAGAAAGAAGGCCGTTTTAGTAACGCTTTTAATGTGTGCCTCAAAGGAGAGAGTTGGGTCGAAGATAATACCCAGATTCTTTACCGTGTCGCCTTGTTTAATTGTTTGGTTGTCAAATGTTAGAGTTCTATTATTAAATAGAGTTCGATGTATAGCAGGACCGATAATCAGCATTTCCGTTTTTTTGGCGTTGAGTTGCAAAAAGTTAGCGGACATCCGTTGTTTAATTTCATTAAGACACGCCTCCAGCTGACTACAATCCGGCGTGTTGGTCAGCTTTAGGGGCATGTAGAGTTGGGTGTCATCAGCATAACAGTGAAAGCTAACACCGTATTTGCGTATGATGTCACCTAGCGGCAGCATGTAGATGCTGAAGAGTGCAGGGCCAAGGACCGAACCCTGGGGAACTCCACACGTTACCTTAACGTAGTCCGAGGTCACATTGTTATGGGAGACACACTGCATCCTATCAGTAAGATAAGAGTTAAACCAAGACAGGGCTAAGTCTGACATACCAATTTGTGTTTTGATACGTTCTAATAAAATATTATGATCAACAGTATCGAAAGCAGCGCTAAGATCGAGGAGCAGCAACATAGACGCATCAGAATCCATCGTTAGCAATAGATCATCAGTCATTTTTGCGAGGGCTGTCTCCGTGGAGTGATTTGCCCTGAAACCGGATTGAAAGGTTTCACATAGATTGTTAGACGCTAAGTGTTCATTTAACTGCTCCGCAACAATTTTTTCGAGGATTTTTGAAATAAAGGGAAGGTGAGACACCGGTCGGTAGTTTACCATGAGGTCAGGATCGAGGTTAGGTCTTTTAAGAAGAGGATGAATAACCGCTTTTTTGAATGCTAGGGGAACAGTGCCCGAGGAAAGTGATAAGTTAATAATATTTAGCACTGATGGACCTAATAATACAAAGAGCTCCTTGATCAGTTTCCCAGGAATAGGGTCAAGTAAACATGTTGTTTGTTTTATTCCATTTACACGTTGTAACAATTCCTCTAATGTTATTTCCTCAAAACGAGAGAAACTATTTTGGAGGGCAGTATCCGCCGTATATACAATCGTGTCAGTGTTAATAGAACCCCGTTGTAGCTGGGACGCATTGTCTTTAATCTCCTTTCTAATGACTTCAATTTTCTTACTAAAGAATTGCATAAAGTCATCAGCTGAGTGGGTGGAGCTACTGGAAGGAGTCCCTTGTTGGGTTAGCGATGCTACCGTACTAAACAAAAATTTAGGATCGTTTTTATTACGGTGGATGAGATTTGAGTAATATTTAGCTTTAGTTAAGGTAAGCATGCGTTTATAAGTTATTAAACCATCACTCCATGCTTGATGGTGCACCTCAAGTTTAGTCGTGCGCCATTTGCGTTCCAGCTTTCTGCATAATCATTTCTGAGCTCTAGTTTCTTTTGTAAACCACGGGGTGCGCTTTTTGGAGCCTTTTTTAACTTTAGCGGTGCTATGTTATCAATGGTTTCGCGCAGGGCGTCGTTAAAGTTGTTAGTAAGGTTATCAATAGAGCCCACATATTTTGGGAATGGTGCCATTACCGATGGCAGTAGGTCAGCAAGAGTTGTCGTTGTGGCCGTATTAATGTTGCGGCTGCTATAGCAGTTATTATTATTATTAGTTTGACGAACATGCGTCTGAACCTCGAATTTTATAAGGTAATGATCGGACAATACTTTAGTATACGGGAGTATCGTAACTTTGGAAACGGTGATACTCCTGACAAGCACTAGGTCTATCGTATTACCGTTGCGATGCGTGGGTTCATTTATTATTTGTGTGAGACCACAGCTATCAATTATAGTCTGGAGCGCTACGCACGGTGGGTCCGATGGGGTATTCATATGGATATTAAAGTCCCCCATTATGATTATATTATCGGCGTGTGTCACTAAATCAGCAACGAACTCTGAGAATGCATTGATAAAGTCCAAATAGGGCCCTGGGGGGTGGTAGATAACAGCCAGGTGTAGAGGGAGCGGTGTGACAGACCTCATAGTAAGCACCTCAAACGATTTATATTTATTATTTATGTTAGGACTAAGGTTAAAGTTTTCGTTGTATTTTAGTGCGACCCCCCCACCCCTTTTAAGCGGACGGGCAATATGCGCATGTGTAAAGTTAGGAGGACATGCCTCATTTAGCGCAAAAAAGTCGTTTGGTTTAAGCCAGGTTTCGCTGAGACCGATGACGTTAAGATTGTTGTCTCTGATAATATCATTAACTAACAACGTTTTGGGAGACAATGATCTTATGTTTAAAAAACCTGTATTATAGGTAGTCGGCTGTTTTAGGGAATTTTTGATCAAATTATCCGTAGTAGCAATATTAATAATGTTGTGTTTATTATGCCCAGTGCATTTAGTATAATTACGACCATATCTAGGAATTGATACGACGGGAATTTTCCGATTGTTTGATTGTTGCTTTGATAAACTGCACGCATCATGGTTAGCCACCTCAGTAACGGGGATTTTCCGATTGTTTGTTTGTTGCTTTGATAAACTGCACGCATCATAGTTAGCCACCTCGGTAAAACACATGTCCAACTCTGAAACACTCAAAGCAGAAAAAACTTGTTCTAATTTAACTGACTCCTTACCCAGACGAGTAGTCTCGCATCTTTTATTTAAATCCGGCTGCAGGATGGAGGGAAGTGGTGTTCTGTGGGGATTAGCCTTCTGCTTTGTTTTTAGCCCCGCTCGGCATCCGCGTTTCCGATCACACCGCTGGCGTCTGCTCCGTAGACGGCCCCCGCTGCTACTATACTCCCCTGCTTCACAGGCCGCTGGATGTAGCCGCCGCAGCACTCCCGTGCTAGTCAGCACGTCCAGCAAACACGCGTCTATCAGTCCAAAACGGCCCGATATGTCCATATCCAGAAGTGTCTGGCGGTCGTACGTGATCACGGAGTGACCACGATGCGAGCCAGCCATGAAGTCTGCAGAACTGTCCGGCATTTCCGCCAAATGTTGAAAAGGTATTTAAAATAAAGTTGCAGTTTCTGCCAGAAACTTAACAAATGCGTTTACCCTGTCATTAAGGCAACGGTTAGGTTGTTATTTAAGTACAATTCCATTCATGTATCACTAAAACATTCCAAAGGCAAGAGACTTGAGAATTGTAAGTGTAACCAGTTATCTCTTGCTCTTATCTCTATTGTGCAACCCTTGCTGCCTGGACACGCATGTCTATGTGCAATACTGTGGATTACACAGAGAAGCTGTAGGCCTCCAGTCAGGCAGAAGGGGCTGTAGAGTGGTATGGCATAGGGGCTTTAGACAAGCCAACAGCAGTCAGGAAATCATGAAATCAGCAGAGCAGAGGGACAATGACATGGAGATTAGAGATAAGTTAACCCCTTTCTCTGCGTAGCTGGCCTCTATGCTCACTCACTGTGACTTCCTGCTTTTTACAAAGGCACACACACGCTATGGCACAATCTCAAAAACAATTTGTTGCACTACACAAATTCTACTACTCTCACCCTTTCCCTCTTAAACACACTATGCCCTGGGCAGCAGTTGTATAATTCTGGCTATCTCAGGATCAGTAACTTAATCAGCAGCTTCAAGGCTGCGCCCACTCTCTTCAACAGGTAAACAGAGCTGCCGTCAAGTATGCGACAGGACTTGCGTTGACACTCCTGACTAAACGACCAACTCGCATCGCAATTTGGATTATATCATCTGATGGCTGGGAATAAACATCCAATGGAATAAGCATATCGTGAAGCAACAAATACGCTTTTACCTGCAGACTTTGATGTGCTTGGACTCTGACCTAACCTGGTTCATCACTCATCCAAAGATTTTCAACTACATCTGTGTAAATCCACAGTGAAAGAGATGTTGGCACAGCTATGGACGAGTGAAGAAAAGATAAAAGCTCAAATGGACTGAAAATCAAAAGGTAAAGGACATTTTAAAAATCTCAATGCAAAAACTGTGTTGTGTCACTGAGGAAAACCCCATTTCATCAAGATTGGTTTGTGTCCAAAGATTGTGCACTGAGGTCTTGGAACAAGCCTTGTCATGTCAGAAAAGAGTTTGTCAGTGTATAGGTACAGTGAAGTTTCACATCAGACACTAGTATGCAAGCATAGAAGTCAAACATCCAGTATTTGCTCAACAACTTAGGTAAGAACTTTAAATCTTTTTGTGTTCTATTGTTAATTATAGATCTATAAGACACCTGTAAGAAAATAATCCACTTTTAATCATTTACTATTGAATGTTAGTTAATATTTAAGGGTTAGATTACTCGTCTCAAAGGTCGATTTTTATGCATTTATGGCAGTGTTTCAAAATCATTTGAAGTGTTTCTTGGCCAATTTTTTTAATAGGCTTTTTTAATTTAAAGCCTGGACAAAAACTCATGGCTAAAGCCTTGAATTTCCTCCTTGGCCAAACTGACATGTTGGGATCGGAATGCTGATGTGTCCGTGCACTCCAATCTCCTGCTGCTACTAAAGTGCCGATAAAACCTTTACGGGCCAACAAAACCTGTTTGCTGTAGTGGTTTACAAATTTACAAAGAGAGTGTTTCAAGTCACGAACACAGATCTAATGTGGGCAAAGCTGTTTAGGGGACAGTAAAACACAGACCTTGAGATGATTATCTCATCTACATGCCAGTGTTGTAAGTTGGTTTTTATTCAATAAATATTTCTTAACATTTAGTCTGTTGCTGTGTTAATGCAACTAAACGATTCATTTGAATATAAATCGACCAGCAGAGTTACAAAATGCATTCATAGTTTTAATTATTCATTAATGAAACCATATTTTAATTATATATTTATAGATTATTAATGAAACATCCAGATGACAAAATGTAACACTGAAAATAGCATGCAAAATGAGTTCCAAATTTTAGTTAACATTGCCGGAAAAAAACACTATATAAAATCAGGATCTCCACTAACATGCAAGATACTAATGTGTGTTGATACTCTAACTGGAAGTCTTCACTGGAAGATAAACTGCCTGTTTTTAAAGGAAAAACATTGATTCGAAAAGTAAATATATAAACATTTCAGCTTCAATGCATGCTTACAACACCCCACAGCTGCTAAATAATTAATTTCATTAAACCCAAATTAAGTGGAGCAGGTGCAATCTCTAAAAAAACCTCTGAGCCAACTGATACCGCCCAATCTTACATGATGACAAACAGTTATATAAAGCAGGCTGCTTATGATTCTGTAAACGGCAGAATATATCAAATGTACACATTATAATTAATGCTTTTGTTTTTTTGTTGCAGATGTCAATGATTTACCATTTAAGTGTGAAATACTGAACAAAGGAATACATACAAAAGGCTTCAAGGACATCTGAGATCAGCTTAATCAGATATATAAAAACATTCAAACCCTCATTAAAGACTGTCAAGATGCCACTTAAAGCATCCTTACACAGAAAACCAACCTCCAGCCGTTGGTCAAGCAGAATATCAAAGCGCAGAGAGGTGCTCTCGGTCAACATGATCAGTCTACCATTGGCTGATTTCCGTCATATTTCACATATTGGAAATGACGTCAACAGAGACAGTTTTGGAGACCTATCTTTTTTAAAAATGAGCCACAATCTTCTTTTACAAAGCTCCCTAAGTGAGCAAAACCTTTTCTTGGCCTGCTCTCCGCCACCAAAGCCCCCACGTCTGAATATGGAAGCAGAGGGATCCGAGAGCCTGGACTGGTCTGTGGGCCGCCAAGAAAATACAGGTCAGAAGAGGAAAAAATGCAGCTCTATGCCACTGCTGGACAGCGAGGGAGGAGAGGAAGGCGATGAAGGAAATTTAGAGATGGGAGAACGGTACCAAAAAGAAACGAACATTGGGACTAATCAGTCCTGCAGCGCTGGATGGGACAACCTAAGTAGGGACAGGGATGGAAATTCCACAGTAACCAGTGACAACCTGGAAGTGCAACAGAAAGAGGAAGACAATAGCTTTTCCTTTAGCCTCGACCTGGGTCCTTCCATCTTGGATGATGTTCTACAAGTGATGGACAAAATACTATAATAAATAAGTTTTGATGCAGTACAAGGACAAAATATTACACGGGACTGATCAAACTCCAGCCATGCATTTTAATCAGCATTATCTTTTCATTGAGTTATACATTTTATAAATCAGAGTTTGCAACTTAAAGGAAAAGCAAGTGAATGAACAAGAAATACTGATAAATTAGCAGACAATTGCACAACAACAACAAGGCGCACCATAGATGTGTTAATCTTATGGAATTTTGCTTCAAATTTTCCTACATGAGTTAGTGATTGAATGTTCAACTTTGAATAATACATTTTCACCTTTCCTTTTTTTCATTGCTATTGGTATACCCCCAAACCACATTGTACAATACTTGACGGCTGTTATGGCTTAAGTAGTGCAGTATTTAAGAAACGAAAAGCTGTGACTGGAATCCAAGGTCCTCGAGCTGGGATGGCTTGGCTCTTAGCGTGCTTGCCAATTTGTTGTGTGTAAAGGGCAATTTCTTCTCCGCACACATCTCAGAGGCCCCTCTTAAAAGGTACACCAAGGTGCCCTGTATCTCTCACTTCCAACAATGTAGTGAAAACAAACACTAAACTCTGTTTCCAATAAAATCCATCCATACCCAGTGGTGGCAGGATTTGCTACAAACCAAGACCTCAAAAGAGGAAAAATATCACTAGCTGTTTTCTTAGCTGCAAACATAGTCCAATGTAATAGTGAATGGCACACAAGAGGGAAAGTGGTAAATAGTAAAGTGATACTTCTATATGTGCAGGGGGTGTCGAGGGAAGACAACCAGAGACACTAGTTACAACTGCAGATGATGAGGATTTAAACACAACCTTTTGACCAAAAAAACCTCCATCAGGTGAAAAATATATGACTATATGTCATATTCTAAAGACACTTTTGCCCACATATAAAAGGGAAGAGCACATATACAAATGTGGACACAAATGGAATGAAGAAGAGACTATAAAGCCTCAGTCAGTTTCTTAGACGTTTTCAAGGAAGGCTGGGGGGTAAAGCCACAATGATCACATAGCAAAGTGCCACACAGATATGTACAAACCACCAAGTGTACCGCTGCTAGGAAATTGGCTTAGAACTCTATGCATGTCCAACTGAAACAGCAATGTTGTGGGAGAGTCTGCACTATATTGGTTTTGGATCATTCACTATTTTAAACTACATGTCATTGTTCCTGATTGCTATTATTCTAAATCAGAAAACACATGAAAAAAATGTACTGTTTTGCATTTTTGGAGAAGTAAACAAATGCATAATTCAAAATCCAAGGCTTATGGTTTTGTGGTGGAACTACCGTTGTCAACACTTACATCAGTGGTCTTTGGTGGCTATGACTTATCCAAGATTTTGAAAAGGAAGCCAAGTAAAGAGATAAGTCTTTAGCACTTTTCCCATTGCCTGTAAAAGTGGTCTTTTTTCAGCATTTCTCAATGCAGCTGTTCTGTACAAACGGCACTGACACCAGATTTGGGGACAAAGTCGACCTGACAATTTTATTTACTAGGATGTGAGATGCCATTTCTCTATGAAGGCCTGGTTTGCCACCAGACTTTAACGCCAATGCCCTGTTATGTTAAAAGCAGTCATCTATCCAACAAGAATGGCACTGAAATAAAAAATCATATCTTGTTATTTGAGTATTTGAATTCTTGATCTACTTTTACGCCACTGGAACTGCTATTTTATGAGATTGCTGTGTAAAAGAGCTGTTTGTTACATTAATGGAAATTCAACACGCTGACTAAAAGCCTGTCAAGCAGGGTATCAGTGTTGTACCAATAAGCTACTGCAGTAAGCACAACTTCTAGTACGCTTGCATTATTTTTCCAGGATGGGGAATGGCACAAACTACAGCTCAACAAGCCGTATGAGTGATGGGAGAAAAGAAGGTCAATATTTGCAGTCCAGTAATCACATCTGTTGCTGCTTCTCTCCATCCAAAACTCTAACTTTGCTGTCACACAGAACACCAAAAGCACTGTCATCTCCCTCCAGTGTAGCACTTTTGATTTATGATTTTTGTCAGGGACTAACGAAACACTAGAAATATTGTTTTGGCAAATGAAGGATGTGTCCTTCTACTCTGATCACATTTCTCAGAACAACTCGATGCTAATTAAATATATTTCCGTGTTTCACATACACATGGGCCTTTTGCGAAAGGGATATTGTTTGAGCTGTCTCTCAAGTCATGTCAGAATATTTTATCAGGCAAGGAAGTGTTAGAACCAAACCAATTTAAAACAGATATTTCTTTGTGCGATAGTCACAAAAACAGGCTGTAATACAATCATTTTGACATCTTGACCATACTAAAATCACACCAAATAATTTAAAGTTTAATGAAAAAATGCAAACATTTCATTATTAACTCTAATCTGAACCAGTTATTCCTTTTTCTGAACCAGAATTTTGGTTTATTAAGGGCCGTAATATATTGACAGTCTGCAATATGTAGAATGTACTCCAAAACAAAGTGAAGCTGAATTCAGAACTAATCCCTAATTTTATGCAAGAAAGGTTTGGGGTATAATTGTGTTTTTTTGGAAAATGTGGTAATTAAAAAAAACATAAAATTGAGTGCATTCTAATAATACTTTTGTTGTTGTTGTTTTATTTAATCTCCTGCTTTATCAAACAAAAACAGAATAATAGCATGAGATGTTAAAAAGCAACTGCACTTTTTTGGGAATTTTGCCTATTCACAATCATTATGAGAGACATTAAAATAGATGTTATTTTTTTGCATTCTTAATATTAAATATATGTGATTAAAATTTTGCTTTGTTGGCCCTGCGATGAGGGGGGACTTGTCCAGGGTGTACGCCGCCTTCCGCCCAATTGTAGCTGAGATAGGCGCCAGCGCCCCCCGCGACCACAAAGGGAATAAGTGGTAGAAAATGGACGGATGGATGGATGGAATGAGATTCTGCCTTTAAAGCCCCTAAAGAAAAACATCCAAAACCTCCATTGAGGTTTTATATACATGATGTAAGTATATCTACAGTATAATGTAGTAACGGGCACATTTCTTATAATAAATAATAATAAATAGTATTTGGCTCAAGTTTGCTTTTATTTTTCTTTCTTCATCACTGATTACTAATCCCTGCAGAATTTATGATAACCAAGAAACATAATAAAACATCACTTACCGTGCAAGGTCTGCTTTCATTAGGATGCCTAGTGCTACGATGTTCATATATTCCCATTTAGGTAAAGAATATCTCATAATCCTCACAAAGAAATAGGATAGAGGGGCGGGGAGAACCAAGCATCTTTTCGTGTCCTTCTAAACATTTTCAGGACCTGAATGGCTGTCAAGTGTTCCAACTTGTCTAAATACCTACCCACACTTATTTTGTCCTTGTGAGACGCATGATTTATGATCTACGATAAACTTACAGGGAGCAATGAAGAAAGGAAGCAGCAGATAACTCGATGATGTACACATAGGGACACACAGTCGTGATCACGGCGCCACCGCTATAACTAGTTTGTCTGCATTAGCACTTATAATAACAATATCACTAATACTTGGTTAATATACAAGACACAAAATGTAAATGGAGTAATGTTGGCGCTTTTTGAATGGCTATTTGTTGGATTTTATGGGCAAAATAGTGGGGCTCCCATTGGCTCTGCTGTAAGCGGTCTTTTACTTAAATGTATTTAATATTCAGAATCCATTAAAAAAAATCCAGCCGTCGTCATGTCTTTCATAGAAGTTTGTGAACGATAGACAAAATTCCAAAAAAAGTACAAAATACTGTAGCTTTTTTTCCATGAATGCCGTTAAAATAAACTACACCACTTGGCCTGACCCACACTGGATTCTAAAACATCTAAAAAGGGACTGATTTTCACTGTGCACTTTATTTGTATTACTGCAAGGTCAGCTTCCCTTATGCACTTGATACCTTACATAAGATGCACTTCCTTCAGACTTTAAGGGATAATTTGGGTGCAAGTGTAATTTTCAAGTACCAGCACTTTGACGAGCTGGAAAAACAATCCCAGAGGGGCAGAAATGTTGCATCTGGTTTGTGTCATGACAAGTCGGCAATGCCTCTCTAGTTGTAGAAGGAAGAATCAAGCATAGACGTGCAAATGTAATTGTTTTATGATGGACTCACTTATTTAGATCATGAGACAATACATCTTTAACCAGAATATATATCAGACACTGGTGTATAAACATTACTTTTATGCAGGGACAAGGTACACAGTTTAATTTGTGTGATGTTGCATTGTAGTGTATTTTGTATGTAAGTAAGATATCAGTTTCATGTAGGATTTTATGAAATGTTGAGACTAAAGATATAAAATACTATTATTTTAACAATGACTTAAAAGCTACAAAGCAAAAACCTTCTTACTAATTTAAAATCATGACAGTTGGAAGATTTCCACATCGCTTTTACAAACCCTGATTCCATATGAGTTGGAAAATTGTGTTCGATGTAAATATAAACCCATATTCAGTTGAATATGCTACAAAGACAAAATATTTGATAAACATTATTTTTTGTGCAAATAGTCATTAACTTTAGAATTTGCTGCCAGCAACACATGACAAAGAAGTTGGGAAAGGTGGCAATAAATACTGATAACATTGAGGAATGCTCATCAAACACTTATTTGGAGCATCCCGCAGGTGTGCAGGCTAATTGGGAACAGGTGGGTGCCATGATTGGGTATAAAAACAGCTTCCCAAAAAAAGCTCAGTCTTTCACAAGAAAGGATGGGGCGAGGTACGCCCCTGTGTCCACAACTGCGTGACCAAATAGTCAAACAGTTTAAGAACAACGTTTCTCAAAGTGCAATTGCAAGAAATTTAAAGATTTCAACATCTACGGCCCACAATATCATCAAAAGGTTCAGAGAATCTGGAGAAACCACTTCACGTAAGCGGCATGGCCGGAAACCAACATTGTATGACATTCGATCCCTCAGACGGCATTGTATCAAAAACCAACATCAATCTCTAAAGGATATCACCACATGGGCTCAGGAACAAATCGGAAAACCACTGTCACTAAATACAGTTTGTCGCTACATCTGTAAGTGCAAGTTAAAGCTCTACTATGCAAAACGAAATCCATTTATCAACAACATCCAGAAACGCCGCCGGCTTCTCTGGGCCCAAGATCATCTGAGATGGACTGATGCAAAGTGGAAAAGTGTTTTGTGGTCTGACGAGTCCACATTTCAAATTGTTTTTTGGAAATATTCGACATTGTGTCATCCGGACCAAAGAGGAAGCGAACCATCCAGACTGTTATCGACGCGAAGGTCAAAAGCCAGCATCTGTGATGGTATGGGGGTGCATTAGTGCCAAAGGCATGGGTAACTTACACATCTGTGAAGGCACCATTAATGCTGAAAGGTAAATACAGGTATTGGAACAACATATGCTGCCATCCAAGCGCCGTCTTTTTCATGGACGCCCATGCTTATTTCAGCAAGACAATGCCATGCCACATTCAGCACGTGTTACAACAGCGTGGCTTCGTAAAAAAAGAGTGAGGGTAATTTCTTGGCCCGTCTGCAGTCCAGACCTGTCTCCCATCGAAAATGTGTGGCGCATTATGAAGCGTAAAATACGACAACGGAGACCCCGGACAGTTGAACGACTGAAGCTCTACATAAAACAAGAACGGGAAAGAATTCCACTTTCGAAGCTTCAACAATTAGTTTCCTCAGTTCCCAAAAGTTTATTGAGTGTTGTTAAAAGAAAAGGTGATGTAACACAGTGGTGAACATGCCCTTTCCCAACTACTTTGACAAGTGTTGCAGCCATGAAATTCTAAGTTAATTATTATTTGCCCAAAAAAAAAACAAAGTTTATGAGTTTGAACATCAAATATCTTGTCTTTGTAGGGCATTCAATTGAATATGGGTTGAAAAGGATCTGCAAATGTTTGTATTCCGTTTATATTTACATCTAACACAATTTCCCAACTCATATGGAAACGGGATTTGTAATATTTAAATTATCAGTAGTAACAAAAATGGTGTTACAGCAGCAGTAAGCCTTTCTGTTAAGTCCTGTCTGATTTATGGAAAAGCAACACAATGACAGCAGCAGGCAGCAGATGTTGTGTGTGAACAGTGGGACAGTACAGTGCACAAATGCATGGGTAGGCAAAGAAAACCTCGCTCTTTTAGGTTCCATCCTTGGGCGGCGACTTATTGCAGGAATGGCAGAACTGAAACTGGGGCTGAAGTCCTGTATGTGTGTATATGTGCGCATCTGTATGCGTGAATGGCATGTCAGCTCCCTGTAGAGAGTACTATATTTTGACTGATGAGGTTAAAGAAGCCATTCTTTACCAGAGCTTCTCTTGTGTGTTTACAGATGGCTGATGTGAAGGGGGGATAGCAGAATGAATAACAGAAGAGGAATCTGATTGTTTGATTTCAGATAATGTCCAATGAGATGGGTCCTCTGCGGTTGAGGTCACTGACCTTAAACCAGATGTGGATCAACAATATGTCATGTTGGGCCTCTTTAGTGAGAATACTTCTCAGAGAGGACTAATTTGAAAATCCCCCTTCCAAGGTGTTATTTTCAGTCTCAGGAGCAGAGTTCAAATGTATGAAGCAATCGGCTTTAGATATCTGCAAAGCAAACTAGGTTACTTTAATAACATTTTAAAGGATTAGTCTAACAATTCCCGGTGTGCAGCCTAAATCTTCCCTGGCAAATGGACTGCAAGGAGGGAAACACAGTTTGCTAACTATGTAGGTACACAGGTCTTGGGACAATTGAAGTCATTAATGTAATTTAACATATACTGAAAGTTTGTGTGTATTAAAACATGTGCAAACTTGACAGCACGCGCAAAGCTGATCTACTAAATTTGTGCACAGAAGATGGCTTCTCGTAAACAAGCAAAAGAAGGGGCGCAATCCATTTAATTCATTACTTCTCATTAACTTCCAAACACGCAATTATCCAATGATTCCTTAAGTCTCACTGCAATGGAACAACCCATTCTATGCTCCCCAATTGAAGTCAATGGATACTCTGCTTCAACAATGTTTAATGCATTGTGACGCTACCACAATTAAAGCGAAGAAAGTTTTGTCAGCTGTCATAAAAGTAACAAATTCTGAACAAAAGTTGAACGCATTCTCGCGAATATTTAGTCAAAGAAATGTAAACACAAAAGTACATAATTAATCACTTTTTTTATATTTTATATTTGAATGCTTTGTACTGCTCCATCAATGAACTGCAAACTACACATCCAGAGGGAGATTTATTGTGCCAGGGGATTTTAATCAAGCTAACATGAAAACAGTTTTCCCTCATTTCCATCAATATGTGAATTTTGCAACCAGGGTGGAAGCAAGCTGGACTTGGTTTATAGTAATATTAAACAGGCGTATAAAGCTGCACCACGCCCCCACCTTGGCTCCTCAGACCATCTATCTGTGATGCTAATTCCTGCATACGAGCCCCTGCTGATCACGAAGCAAGCTACAGTGAAGCAGGTGAGGACCTGGCCAAAGGGAGCAATTTCAGCATTACAAGACTGCTTCGAAACCACAGACTGGGACATGTTTAAAGCTGCCGCCACTGAAGATCACCACACATGTGTGGAGGAGTATGCAGAGTCTGTGTCCGCATACATTCAGAAGTGCATGGAGGATGTCAGTGTGATCAAGAACATCCCCACACGGGCCGACGAGAAACCTTGGATGAACAGTGAGGTATGTGCAATGCTGAAGGCTCGGAACAAGGCTTTCAAGTCTGGCGAGATGGTGGCATTAAAATCAGCCAGAGCTAACCTGAACCGTGCCATTAAGGTTACAAAGCGTGCTCAGTCAGAAAGTGCAGGACTTCTTCGAGAACCCTACAAACACTGGACGAATGTGGCAGGGCATACAGGTCATCACGGACTATTAAGCTGCCCCCTGTCCCTGTGACAACAGTATCAACTTCCTAAATTACCTAAACAACTACTTTGCAAGGTTTGAGGCACTTAACACCACTCTGGCGAGAAAATCCATCCCTCGCCCTGATGAGCAGCCGCTCAACCTGGACAGAGCGGATGTCCTGAAAACCCTGAGGAGAGTGAACCCCCGGAAAGCACCGGGACCTGATGACATTCCGGGCAAGGTGCTTAAGGGATGTGCAGACCAGCTGGCTGGGGTTCTCACAGACATCTTCAATATCTCGCTGACCCAGGCTGTGGTAGCATCATGCTTTAAGACGGCCACAATCATCCCAGTGCCTAAAAAAAACATAATCTCCTCCCTCAATGATTACCGCCCTGTTGCACTCATAATGAAGTGCTTCGAGAGGCTGGTAAAGGAATATATTGTCTCCAGACTTCCCCCCACATTCGACCCATACCAGTTTGCTTATCGCTCTAACCGCTCCAGAGAACGGACGCCATCTCCTCTGCACTCCACCTGAGCTTAGAACATCTGGAAGGAAAGGACACATACGTGCAGATG
Organism: Nerophis ophidion; assembly: GCF_033978795.1. Lineage (NCBI taxonomy): Eukaryota > Metazoa > Chordata > Actinopteri > Syngnathiformes > Syngnathidae > Nerophis > Nerophis ophidion. The sequence goes on from NC_084613.1 coordinate 47,191,093, forward strand.
TTGTTCCTGGACTTCAGCTCAGCATTCAACACCATCATCCCGCAGCACTTGGTGAGCAAACTGGCCCCCCTTGGATTCAGCACCCCCCTATGCAACTGGCTGCTTGATTTCCTCACAGACAGACCCCAATCTGTGAGAGTGGGCAACAACACCTCCAGTGCCATCTCCTGCGTCCTGAATCCGCTGCTGTTTATGTTGATGACTCATGACTGCTGTGCCAGGTCCACTACTAACCACATTGTGAAGTATGCGGACGACACGACAGTGGTGGGTCTCATCCGTGACAACAATGATATGGACTACAGGGAGGAGGTGAAACATCTGGTTGACTGGTGCAGAACCAACAACCTGGTCCGGAATGTCAACAAGACCAAGGAGATCATTGTTGACTTCAGGAAGCACCAGTCCAGCCACACTCCACTCTTCATTAACGGCACAGCGGTAGAGATGGTAAGCAACACCAAGTTCCTGGGGGTGCAGATAATTGACAATATAACCTGGTCCCTATATAAAGCTCTTGTATAAAGAGCTCAGCAGCGTATGCACATTTTACGTCGGATAAAAAGAGCACATCCCTCACCACATTCTACAGAGGCACTATAGAAAGCCTGCTGACCAACAGCATCTCTGTCTGGACTGGAGCCTGCAATGCCTCAGACTGGAAGTCTCTCCAGAGAGTGGTGAGGACGGCGGAAAAGATCATCAGGACTCCTCTTCCTCCTACCCAGGAGATCGCAAAAAGCCGCTGCCTGACCAGGGCTCAGAAAATCTGCAAAGACTCCTCCCACCCCCACCAAGGACTGTTTTCACTGCTGGACTGTAGAAAGAAGTTTCGCAGCCCCCGAAGCAGAACCTCCAGGTTCTGTAACAGTTTCTTCCCTCAGGCCGTAAGACTCTTGAACGCATCATAATTAAATTATCACCTCAACTCCCCCCAAAATGGAATAACTCGCTGGACTAAAAAAGACAATATAACATACATCCATAAACGTGGACGCATGTGAAAAAGTGCAATATATTTATCTGTACAGTAATCAATGTATTCATTTATATACATCTATTTATTTTATATATACATTTATATATTATTTATATATATTTATTTAATTATATATGCACCTTATTGCTTTTTTTATCCTGCACTACCAAGAGCTTATGTAACGAAATTGCGTTCTTATCTGTGCTGTAAAGGTCAAATTTGAATGACAATAAAAAGGAAGTCTAAGTCTAACAACGACTTTAGGGGCTGATTAACAAAACCCAAAACGGTTTAAACTTGAAAAATTCTCTGTCAGTGGTTTATATTTCAAGATTGCCGATATGCTTATTTTGCTGACAGATCATCTAAACATAATGCGGAAGTCCTGCGTCCAGGTCAGCCGAGGCCGAGCCCACTTGTCATTGACTTCCAAAGACGCATTTTTATAATTATATCTGCTGAATGACTTTAGGGGCATATTATAAACAAATTACATTGATATGTTTTGGTGTCTGCTTAACTTTTTAATGATGTTTGTTTTTTAATATACAGTATATGAAAGAAGTAAACATTTGCTAAATGCACTTTCTAGTGCCTGGATCATTCCAGTGCACACTCGCAGTTAGTGCCAGAATCTTCCAAAACGCACCTTCAGCGCACTAAAAAAGTGTTTATGCATTGCAGGACTGCTTCTAAAATGCCCAGAAAAAGTGGTACTGTATTTTTTGGACTATAAGGGGCACTTCAAATTCTTTCATGACAGTGCGCCTTATAAACTGTGCACCTAATGTACGGAATAATTCTGGTTGTGCTTACCGACCTCGATGCTTTTTTATTTGGTACATGGTGTAATGATAAGTGTGACCAGTAGATGACAATCACACACAAGAGATACGTGTAAACCGCATGACGCCAGAAAACATAGCTTGATAGATTATTCAAGCTTTACGACTAACGTACTCAGATGTACTATGCCTAAAAAATACTAGTAGTATCATGGTGAGTGTGTGTGTGTGTGTGTGTGTGTGTGTGTGTGTGTGTGTGTGTGTGTGTGTGTGTGTGTGTGTGTGTGTGTGTGTGTGTGTAAGGACTGCAAAATGGCACCTATTAGTAGACATTATCTGGTGTTTTGTTTTGCAATATTTTGCAAAAACAAATGTTTTTACCTTATGGTACCTGCTGATGTGTTTTTAGGATTTAGGATAAGTCCTGAAAATTTGCGCGTGTCCACCCTCTTCTTTTTTTCTATCATCTTCCGCTGTCGTCATTTGTATCATAAAACAGCGTAAAGTTCTAACTTATATCCGTCAGTAGAATTGACAGTTCTTAGACTCCCGTTCTTGGTACAACAACGATGACAGAGAGAAGACGCTGTAGAATGTGAGCCACGTAAATAACACTGCCCTCATAACGGCACACCCTAAAGCAACTGTCAGAAAGCGCCTTGAAGATGGTCTGTAAAACAATATATGCAACATTTTGACCAAAGAGCCACCATTACATGTTATGTAGACCACAAGGAAGTGTTTTAAATTTACACAAAAAAAAAGGCCCCTCTAATGCGCCTTATAATCCGGTGCGCCTTTTTTATGAAAATAGACCTGAATGGACCTGCTATCGGCTGTACGCCTTATAATGCGGTGCGCACTATGGTCCGAATAATAAGGTACATATTTGTTACATGTTTCAAAACATAGCAAAACGCCACAGAATGCATGATAACTTGGATATGCAGTGAATGAGTTTCTCCATGGTGAAAGTCTTATAGTATACGCAAAAACCTCATTTAAATATTGCAGTCTGCACCAGCTATCAATTGTAGTGTACACGCAGTCTTTGTAGCTCAGACGCAACACGCCCACTAATTGGTTGTATTTCAACAAATGATTTCCTCCCGGAAGTGAAAACCAGTTGTATTCAACCAAGCCAAAATGGCTGTTATACAGCAGGCAAAATACACATGAGACCTATAAATTCCTGCAAAAAGCAGATACAAGCAAAAAAATCCAACTATGCAATAGAATAGCTCCATATTCTTTATCAAAAAGTATAAGCATGAAAGTCTACAACTTATTTGCGTGTGGCTGGGTCAAGGAAATTGGTATCAAGACTCTCCCGGATAAATATGCATTGTTTTTACACAGTTAAGGTCGCATTTCATGATTTAACTTCGTGTCTACTGCCATGTTTATTGCTGTTGTTTTAACGCCGTTAAAGAGTATGCATGTTTTCCCATCTTTATCAAAATAACACTATAGATTTCAACATTGTATATGTGCTGAAAGCTTCATTTATGATCATTGCATTTGGTAAAAGTCTCTCTTTTAGGTTTTGCTTACATTTGGGGAGGTATAGCTCGGTTGGTAGATGGCCGTGCTAGCAACTTGAGGGTTCCAGTTTCGATCCCCGCTTCCGCCATCCTAGTCACTGCTGTTGTGTCCTTGGGCAAGACACTTTACCCACCTGCTGCCAGTGCCACCCACACTGGTTTAAATGGAACTTAGATATTTGGTTTCACTATGTAGAAGTGCTTTGAGTCACTAGAGACAAGCACTATATAAATATAATTCACTTCACATTTGATTTATTTCATTTAGACCTGCCAAGTTGGTGCTCGTAGCAAAAATGTGTTTTAAGAAGTACAAATAACATCAAGATAATACTTAAATCTGAAACGCTAAATAATAAAAGTATATCAAACAAATATTTAACGGACTGGTCACTGCACTCTTCCATCCTTCTTGACAAGCTCTCGAGGAACTCTGAAGAAACATTTATACTTTTGCGAATTAAAAGGTTCGTACACCCGAAAACAGCACAAGTATATTGCATTTTTCTTCGAGAAAGGCTAAATGGCGCCTGGTACCTATTGAGAAGAGACGCTGGATTGACCACCACACGGGTTTAATGAGACGGATGTGACGTCATTTTGAATCGAAGCAAGAGTACATGCAATTTTATAGTTTGAAAACGTGTAGAATTTTGATCTTGGTTAAAAGTTAAAAATATAAATATTTTTTTAAAACTTCATATAAAGTAGAGAATACTGCAAGTTTCAAACATTAAGAGGCAACACCGTCCAACAGCTAAAAAAGGTGCATATTGCTCCAAAGTTTCATCCCTAACTATATTGCAGTTAGAATAATCAAAAATATGGTTTAGGTTTCAGGGGCTATGCAGGGGCCAATGGCAACCATTTAATTCAGTTTGCAAAATTTATGTTTAGCACAGTGCACGGGTTACTGGGTGAAGAACAACATTACGGGGGCCCTTCAGGTCAGGACAATTAATCACCAGCGCACCCAGAAGTTTCAAGCCATTACTGGCTCACAGCCGCCGTACTTCAAAATAAACTTTGGATCATTTCACCAAACAAAATATTCCAGGCCAGGCAAGAAGAGCACAAGGCTGGCTGCATTCTTTGCAACAAGGATACAAAAATAATACCACAGAAGGTTTACATATCTCTCCTTCTGGGACAGTGTTTAGGAAATGGTGTTTGTGTTGAAAGCGGTATGCATGGGAAAATACTGCTAAAAAAAATGGTGGATGTACATCATGAGAAGTGGAGGGGTTACTGTATTATAAGTATGTAAACTATACCTGTGCAGACTTGAATTCAGATGCAGAAGAAACTTCCGGCTGTCCCTCAAGCCAGGAAATCTTCAATGGGTTTTCACTCAGGCCGCTTTCATTCCTCACAGCCAGTTCCTGAGATATCGCATACAGTATATTACAGGTTGATGACATGGTGGTGGGGCAAGAACAACTTAGTAGCATCTATACATAGTAAAATAAGCCAAATTAAAGGACATATTGGATAACTGCATGTAAAATAAAAATTTGACTTTACAGGGGCTTGCATGGCATGTAACCAAAAATCAAGAATGGAACTTGAATATGGGCATACAGAGGGCAACAGAAAAGGTGTCTCCAGGCACCAGACAACAAGCAGAAATGCTGTATGGGGTAAAACCACATGTCGTGGTCAGGAAGCAACAAAAACGTGCATGACAACAAAAGGCCTCCAGAGCCAGACAGTGTGGAAGAATGAGTAAAGCCCTACATCCGCAATAAGATCTTAACTTCACAAGGTAAGAGACCAAAAATAGGTTGAGGTAACAGAGACTATCCAGAGGCTAAGGCATCTGTCATGGGTGTCATTATCAGAATGAATTAAACTGTACTTACACAAACCTAAAGGAATCAGGATTCAAGGAAAAGTAACTATGATAATTAGGGCTGTAACAATAAACAATAGTAATGGTAACCTCAGTAAAATTCCCGACGGTTAGTACTACTATTTTAAATTAAAATTATCGAAAAATTGGGATTTGATAACAGCACTTCAGGCTCTTATCCACCGCAGGAACTTTTACAGGAACTTGCCCATTTAACTTGGTAAATGAAATACTCCTCTGCGTTTCCACTAAAAACTACTTGGGTAAATAAAGTTTCACAGAAATTATTTTAGTTCTTAGCAGTAAGGTAGTACTTCCTGAGGAACTTTTGAGAAGAAAGCTGTGCTGTCGAACGCTGATTGGTTGAACACAGTTAGAGCGGTCCTAAAACTTTTCATTCAACATTTCAGCCGCCATTAGAGTATGCAGGAACAACTTGTTTATTTCTTGTATATTTCTATTACAAAATACTTGACAATAAAAATAAGTTAGAACGATATGAACTTTCATGTTGTAAGAACTTTTGTGCGGCATCTGTCTGGTGAGGAAGGCATTTTAGGGGAACAATCTTGCAGTGTTTTTTATTCCGCTGTAGTGTTTGAACCAGTTTGCCGTTTGAAGCTGTTTATTAATTGTGACAAACTTCCTTTAGAGAAGTGGAAGGAGACTTTTAAATGGCTTTAGAGATGAATACTCTGTATTCAGCCGGATTTCGAAGCGCCGACTTTAGCGGCTGACCGAGACTCGGCAACCTCGTTGGATAAATGTGAAATAGAGGAATCAGTAAACAAATGGAACGAAAGTAAATCACATGCAATAGTTACTATTTACTTCATTACATCATGTAACACTTGTCAGCAACACACCTTTTATGGAGTTAATCGCCTCAACCCAAGTGAACCGAATGGTAATCCTAACAGGCTAATTTCTCATGTGTTCATGTTGTCCTTGTGAGATAAACACCAACATTTATTATTCACACAATGTTATTTACTGCTGAAAAGTATCACAAGTGCCCCATGACACTCATGAATTCCTTAGAGGCGGCATGGCGTAGTGGGTAGAGCGGCCGTGCCAGAAACCTGAGGGTTGCAGGTTCGCTCCCCGCCTATTGACATCCAAGTCGCTGCCGTTGTGTCCTTGGGCAGGACACTTCACCCTTGCCCCCGGTGTCACTCACACTGGTGAATGAATGATGAATGAATGATAGGTGGTGGTTGGAGGGGCAGTAGGCGCAAACTAGCAGCCACGCTTCCGTCAGTCTACCCCAGGGCAGCTGTGGCTACAAATGTAGCTTACCACCACCAGGTGTGAATGAATGATGGGTTCCCACTTCTCTGTGAGTGCTTTGAGTATCTAATAATAGAAAAGCGCAATATAAATCTAATCCATTATTAATATTATTATATACTGAAAGGCAACTTTCTGACTTTTGGACACTGTAGACAAAAGCCTGACTTTTTATGCCAAATTTGGTAAACTTTGTTTTTTAAATTATATTGTTTTGTATCTTATTGTGTGTAGTTACTCTGCTTTAACTTTAGTAGAATAAGTATTACCAATGTTTATTTATTTACATGGTATCAATGATATAAATAAACTGTACCACCCCTCTATGCAGTTTGTCATCAGCCTGAATTGTATGAAATATCCTGAACTGTGGAATGCGAACCACACAAGTCTACAGAAACCTCTAGTTCCAGAAACGTATAAGTTCCTGAACTTTTGGCCTTTTTATAAACTCACAAACCGATTAGCGCTAGATCGCCAGTTAGCCTAAATGCGAATATGAATACAAGAGGCATTAACATTCTTCCGCATTCAGAAAAAAATATATGAACAAAACTCAGAGGAATACAACATAGAGGGAAGGGTTTACAACAAAAAGTTAACTTACGTGACACAACATACAGTAAACCAGCAGTGAACCAAAGTGAACACTCAATAATAATTTATCATTAAAAAACTTTCACAAATTAAAATGGAAGAACAGAAACACATTTAAACCCCCACATCAAAATATGGCTCTTGAGAAGTAAGAACTATATTTAATGTTGGTCCAAAAAAGTTAATTTGGTCTTCAAAGAATCATGCAATTTGTTATTCTTATGGCCAGACCTGTGTGTTTATGTTTGTGCTAAAAGGGTTCGGCTAAAACTATGGCCTTCCTCAAAAGTCGTCAAATGATGTATGGAAATAAACACAAAAGTCTCGTTATAAGAATATCAAATTGCAATATTTAATGTTTCTTCTGCCAAGAAAGTGTATTATGTGTTTATTCATTGTAGTTTTTTGTTTTTTTATAATAAAACTTGGTGAAAATATATCAGTGTGTGTATATATTTTTTTCAGCACATTCAACAATACCGTGATTATACTAACTGTGATCATTTTAGTCACAAAAACCATGATATGAAACGTTCATATTGTTTCTATTTCAATATGTATCAAAATTTTACAACGGAAAAAGGACTGTCAAAAGAGAAGGTTGATACTTACGGCTGCCTTTACAGTTGCATATTCTACCACAGCGCTTCCTCTCTTCTTACTTGATATGATCACATTCAAAACATCTCCATACTACAGCAAAGAAAGTCAAAAGAGAGGAAGAGAAAAGCAGACAAATAGATATTTTATTTTATTGCAAAACATGTGTGAACCAGAACATTTAAAACACCAATTAATTCAAATGAACATTGGCGTAAACCAGGGGTCTCAAACATGCGGCCTGCGGGCCAATTGCGGCCCGCAAGAAGTTATTATGCAGCCCGCGCTTTGATATGACAATTTAATGTTGGTGCGGCGCGCGAGTTTAATATGAACGCCGCTTGACAGCGTCAATCTTGCCAACGTAACCAATTTTCCCAGGAAGACCCCTGAATTTCAGGGCACCAATTCTCTTGAAAGCCTCTGTCAATTTTTACCAAATCAACGATATTCAGGTGGTGGCATAATGGCACTGCCTATTGCGCCTCCTGCATCCTGAACTGGCAGCGCGCAAGCCCAGTTATATGTTGCATCTGGCCAAACAAGACGCACGGATGTTGTTGCAAGATATATTTGATCAACAGCTACACAAGTCACACCGAGGGTGGCCGTAAAAAAAATTTAACACTTACAAATATGTGCCAGAATGTGAACCCACACCAAACAAGAATGACAAACCCATTTCGGGAGAACATCCGCATCGTAACACAACATAAACACACCAGAACAATTACCCAGAATCCCATGCAGACCTTACTCTTCCGGGCTGCAATATACACACCCCTGCTACCACCAACCCCCCCACGCCTCCACCCTCCCTACTTGCGTCGGTTGAGGTGTTGAATATTGTAGCCCTGCAAGGTGTTCTGGGTATTTGTTCTCTTGTGTTTAAGTTGTGTTAGGGTGCGGAAATTCTCCCAAAAAGGGTTTGTCATTCTTGTTTGGTGTGGGTTCACAGTGTGGCGCATATTTGTAACAGTGTTAAAAGTTTTTTTACGGCCACCCTTAGTGTGACGTGTATGGCTGTTGAACAAGTACGTCTTGCAGCCACTGACGTTGTTCTGCACAAGTCTCATACAACATGATACAGTGCCGGCACATTGGCTGTGTGATATAAAAGCGTGCGCGATGACGTGTAGTGGAGCAGTAGTCTTCTTATGGGGGTGCACGGACCCCTGGAGGTACTTGAAGGTATGCCAAGGGACAAGTGAGATTTATTAAAAACATTCGAAAAAAACAGCAGCAATTCATAAATCCTTTATACATATGTTTATTGAATAATACTTCAATGAAGTATGAATGTAAGTTCATAAACTCTGGAAAAATAATACAACAATCTAACATTCAGTGTTGACAGCTAGACTTTTTGTGGACATGTTCCATAAATATTGATGTTAAAGATTTCTTTTTTTGTGAAGAAATGTTTAGAATTAAGTTCATGAATCCAGATGGATCTCTATTACAATCCCCTAAGAGGGCCCTTTAAGTTGATGATCACTTCTATGTGTAGAAATCTTTGATTATAACTGAATCGCTTGTTTTTTTTTTCAACAAGTTTTTAGTTATTTTAAAATCTTTTTTTCCAAATAGTTCAAGAAAGACCACTACAAATGAGAAATATTTTGCACTGTTATACAATTTAATGAATCAGAAACTGATGACATAGTGCTGTATTTTACTTCTTTATCTCTTTTTTTCAACCAAAAATGCTTTGCTCTGATTAGGGAGTACATTAATTAAAAAAATGTTCCCGGGGGTACATCACTAAAAAAAAAGGTTGAGAACCACTGTTGTAGAGGACGTTAAAGGCAGTGCAGTCACGGCAGCCCTTAATAATGTAAGCCGGGTGAAAATTGGGAAAAATTCAGGAGAATGGTTGCACCGGTAGATTGTCGGGAGGTGCACTGAAATTCAGGAGTCTCCTGGAAAAATCGTGAGGATTGGCAAGTATGTTGCTAGGGCGGGAAAGCCATTCATAGAAGGTGAATTCATTAAAAAGTGCATGTTAGATTTTTTAAGAAATCTTTTCTTGCGGCCCAGCCTCACCCAGTTTCTGCATCCAGTGGCCCCCAGGTAAATTGAGTTTGAGACCCCTGGGTTAAACGTTCAGTTAAATTCAAGGCTTCAGTCTGTACACATACAGTAAATGAGCAATTACAGGAAAGAAAAGGAGAGGTCGTCATAGCTCTTCCTTGGGAAGAAACTACACTTGATGAATAAAATCAAATAGTTGTCTTTCACCCATGTCACTGTCAGTCAAATTTAGGACCGACAATAAACAGTGGTCAAAAACAAGAGTAAGGAGTGAACATCTCAGCGATTGACTGACCTCTGTGAAGGATGCAAAGAAGGCAGGCTAAACACATATTGTACCAATAATTAAACGAGAACTATGCTGAGCACAGCCCCCGCATCCTTTAATTAGAAAGCAAGGGCTTATTGGTTAAGTAAAGGAAGAAGTTGACCTTTCAGATTTTACTATAAAAATGCAGCATTGTGGGAAAAGGGACTGACGAGGGATGTAAATGCTCCAAAGCAAGACAACAATGGCAAAAGAGACTCTTGGTGACGTTTTATAAAATTCAAAGTAAATTAACATTACATTCTCACCCCTCACCCCTCCTAATAAAAGAAAACAAGAGGTATTATTTCAAACAGCACAAGAACACATACGCAAACGTCTCTGACATACCGTACATGTTTTCCCACACAACGGTGGCTATTTCTCTTACTTGAAACATTAACTGTCAGCCATTACGGCTTGCCATGTCAAACAAAACCCTTTTTTCTCATTAACTTCTAAAAAAGCAAACATACTTATTTTCTTTTGTCTTATGCCCTTTCCACCTGGTTTCCTATTGAGTTTGTGCCAGGGAGACGTTCAAACAGCTTTCATGCATGGCATGACGTCAGTGACACTTGCCCAATCCTCATTTTAGGCCAACCTTTGCCTTACTGATAGCTCATGAGAGGTATGGAAGAATAAGGCGGTGCATGTGTTGCATGAGAAGAGCACATTTCCTCATACCTCCCTTGGCACTGCTTCATCACTGGTAAGAAGGGCATGAATAATGCCCTGAACGTCTTTAAAAGAGCACTGCAACATTGCCCTCACCACTTTCACAGCAAATAAACTTAATGGACATTGTTTGAAAAGAAGAAAAAAAGTTAAGTCATGCAGACCTCAAATGCGTGCAATTTGTATGTTACTTTGGATCTTTTGATACACATTAAAATACATTGTGTTAGGGTTTTTTTTAAGTCAGTAAATTATAGACTGTATATGCGAAGGACAGTTGTGACTTTGTTGTGGCAACTGATTCAATAAGTGTCTTGCTCAATATTTTGAATGATTTTATGCAGAGATACAGTGGAACCTCAACTTAAGAATGCCCCAACTTATGAGTGTTTTGAGATAAGAGCTGTCTCTCAGCTAATTGCTAGGATTTGAGTTACAAGCAACCCGCCATTAGCTGGTGTAACAAATGTTACAGTATACCACATAAGATCCGGGGAAAACATCTGGTCTTACTCGCTGACATTAGCTTATAGCTAGAGATCGACATACCTTTGATTTTCCAACCAATCATATGGAAATGGGGTTTGTACAATGTTATAATTAAAAAATAGATTTAATTTGTAATGAACAACAAATTCCAAATCTTTTATCCAAACCCTAAAAATTGTACCAGGTGAAAATAAGAAGTCCAAATCAATTTGTTTTTGGATGGTGACGGTTAAACCCCAAGAAAAACAATTCATTTGCAAACCCCGTTTCCATATGAGTTGGGAAATTGTGTTATATGTAAATGTAAACGGAATACAATGATTTGCAAATCATTTTCAACCCATAATCAATTGAATATGCTACAAAGACAACATATATGATGTTCAAACTGATAAACATTTTTTTTAGTTGCAAATAATCATTAACTTTAGAATTTGATGCCAGCAAAACGTGACAAAGAAGTAGGGAAAGACGGCAATAAATACTGATAAAGTTGAGGAATACTCATCAAACGCTTATTTGGAACATGCCACAGGTGTGCAGGCTAATTGGGAACAGGTGAGTGCCATGATTGGGTACAAAAGCAGCTTCCATGAAATGCTAAGTAATTAACAAACAAGGATGGGGCGAGGGTCCCCACTTTGTAAGCAAATTGTCGAACAGTTTTAGAACATTTCTCAACGAGCTATTGCAAGGAATTTAGGGATTTTACCATCTACGGCCCGTAAAATCATCAAAAGGTTCAGAGAATCTGGAGAAATCACTGCACGTAAGCGATGATATTACGAATCTTTGATCCCTCAGGCGGTACTGCATCAAAAACCGACATAAGTGTGTAAAGGATATCACCACATGGGCTCAGGAACACTTCATAAAACCACTGTCAGTAACTACAGTTGGTTGCTATATCTGTAAGTGCAAGTTAAAACTCTGCTGTGCAAAGCAAAACCCATTTATCAACAACACCAAGGAACGCCGCCACCTTCTCTGGGCCCAAAATCATCTAAGGTGGACTGATGCAAAGTGGAAAAGTGTTCTGTGGTCTGACGAGTCCACATTTCAAATTATATTTGGAAACTGTGAACAAGGTGTCCTCCAGAAGACAGAGGAAAATAACCATCCGGATTGTTATAGGCGCAAAGCTCAAAAGCCAGCATCTGTGATGGTATGGGGGTGCATTAGTGCCCAAGGTATGGGTAACTTACACATCTGTGAAGGCACCATTAATGCTGAAAGGTACATACAGGTTTTGGAGCAACATATGTTGTCATCCAACCAACGTTATCATGGACGTGCCTGTTTATTTCAGCAAGACAATGCCAAGCCACGTGTTACAACAGCGTGGTTTCGTAGTAAATGAGAGCAGGTACTTTTCCTGGCCCGCCTGCCACCCATCGAAAATGTGTGGCGCATTATGAAGCGTAAAATACAACAGAAGAGACCCAGGACTGTTAAATGACTAAAGCTCTACATTAAATAAGAATGAGAAATAATTTCACTTTCAAAGCTTCAACAATTAGTTTCCTCAGTTCCCAAACGTTTATTGAGTGATGTTGAAAGAAAAGGTGATGTAACACAGTCGTGAACATGCCATTTCCCAACTACTTTGGAACATGTTACAGCCATGAAATTCTAAGTTAATTATTATTTGCAAAAAAAAAATAAAGTTTATGAGTTTGAACATCAAATATCTTGTCTTTGTAGTGCATTCAATTGAATATGGGTTGAAAAGGATTTGCAAATCATTGTATTCCGTTTATATTTACATCGATCACAATTTCCCAACTCATGTGGAAACAGGGTTTGTATTTTCACAAACATCTCTTTTATAGGGGTGACCATCTTTTTTCCCATCTTTACTGGAATTTGTCATTTATCAGTCAATACCTTTTGTAGAAGTTTGAAAATGAACTCTTGACAGTAGCCTCCATTTGTTTCTTCATCTTTTTTACACTTCCACTTTAACTAGAAGGAGAAAGAAAACGACAGGTTAGCCATGATGACTTGTCGAGTAAATAAAAGGGTGTGATAGTGATATTTTAAGATTAAGAGCTGCAGGGCATACAATATGTATACACAAGAATATAATGAAGCACAATATTGTACATTGCAAAACTACTCAAAACTTGACATTAGAATTAAGGAGTTGAAACAATGAATCAGTCTAAAATAGTTTCCTTTTCTGGTGAAATATTGTTTCTGTATTTCTAAATCAGACTTGATTCCTGCCATATTTAAGTGTTGTTTTACAGACAATTGCTTTAACAAAAATCTTGCAATATGGCCACCACACTACGAGTTCCAGTGCTGTACTGCTAAAAAAGATGTTGCTCAACTAATCCAATCAATCACAAATGGTTATGTCTCAGCAAATATCACACAAACATAAAACACTATTATTAATGGCAAGCACAAAGTGCTGATTCTGTTCCAGCTCTCTGCTTGCTGTCAAAGAAGAAACATCATTTCTGGGAATCTGCATGTTTATGCAACCTCTTTTAGCCATAATAATGGTGCAACTGAAATGTTAAGGATTTGCTTGAAGTGATGTCCAAGGTTTCAGCTAAAAACTCTCTCTTGGTTTAAAATAAAATAAAATATTTCAGATATAACTGGGAACATGATATTATAAATAAACACCACTTTGCAAAACATAGCATATCATATGAGATGTGGCCAAAGGAATGTTGACCATACATAAAATACAGTGTTTCAAACAAAAATAAGACTCAACATGCCTGAATTACGATGCACAAATACTCAGTATCCATGAATATGGCCCCTCACACTGCCCACCATGGGGCTGCAGTTTGTTGATATAACTGAATAGAAATGTGTTAAGAGAATTCACTCCTGCACTGGAAAGCTATGAAGCTTTAAAACAGATTTCATGTTTAAAATCATCGGCTAACATCAATTATAGCAATGACATTAATAGTTACGACCATTACCAGGATGACATCTAATAAACCCCATTGTGAAAAATCTTAAATTAGGGGCGGAAAAAAAACGTATGGCCTGTTGGCCATAACCGGCCACTTAGGGTTTCAATCCATCCATCCATCCATTTTCTACTGTTTGTCCCTCTTGGGGTAGCGGGGGTGCTAAGCCTATACCAGCTGCACTCGGGTGGAAGGCGGGATACACCCTGGACAATCAGAAAGCAACACAATGCATGAATACCATGCTATTGCTGGGATGTTACTCATGTCAGGTCCGGTTTACATCTCGCCCAATGAATACGCGTGATGGTCACTCTAGCTCCGTTTTCAGTGGGTACTAGCACCAGTTAGCCCTATGCTTGTGTTGTTTTTGGCTGTGCGAATTGTTGAAATCATGTTAACGTGAATTCTTATTACCCATTTAAGTATTATCTTAAAATTTTTTGTATTTCTTAAACACAAGTTTGCTACGAATGTTTCGAAAAGCACAAACTCTGCGAGTCTAAATAAAATAAATCAAATGTGATCAAACCTAAGAGTTTAGCTTTTACCAAAGGCAGAAAATCATAAAGGAAGCTTTCAGCACATACACAATGTTGACATCTATAGTTAGATTTTAATAAAGACATCGAGAAACACGCTACTCGTAAACGAAGCGTGCAACAGCAACAAACATCAGTAGATGCGAAGTTAAATCATGAAATGTAACCTTACCCAAGCAAAAACGATGCATATTTATCTGGGAGAGTCTTGATACCAATTCCTTGACCCAGTCACACATATAGAAGTTGTAGACCTCCATGCTTTTCCAAGTTTCCATCTGTTTTGTAGTGTAGAATGGCGTCTGGAGCACAATAGTTTGATATGTCTGAGAACGCGACCAGTAGATGATCCTTGATATCACTCTACAAATCTTTTTGGATGAAAGTATAGTGATCTATTTCATTGCATAGTTTGATTTTGTTGTTTGTGTTTGCTTTTTGCAGAAAGATTTAAGCCTCTTTTTTACTCAGATAATTTGCCCGCTACTTGCTGTACAACAGCCATTTTAGCTTCGTTGACCACCACTGCTTTTCACTTCTGGGAAGTAGTCACGTGTCAGACTACAAGCAATTTTTAAATCCTGTGCTTAGGGCGCATTTTTCAAATCAGAGTTGAGGTGTGCACTGTTGTTACTAAAGTAGAAGTAGAAGCTCTTCGACTGAACAGCAGGTGGTAGTAATGTGCCTAATGCTAAATAAGATAAAGGCTAACATATTTTCTACTCACCAATACACCAGTAATAGCCAAAATGTCTTTGTCAAAAAGGAAAAAAGTGGATGACGAGTGAAAAGATTTCCAAGCTTTTCCACTGTTTCTTATTTAGTCACATATACTGAACAACAATATAAATGCAACACTTTTGCTTTTGCTCCCAATTTTCATGAGTTGAACTCAGAGATCTAAAACGTATACTATATGGACAAAATACCTATCATTCTCAAATATTGTTCACAAATCTGTCTAAATCTGGGTTAGTGAGCACTTCTTCTTTGCCAAGATAATCCATTCGACCTCACAGTTTTTGGCATATGAAGATGCTGATTGGGCAGCCTAAGGCACACGAGTGCAATAATTGTGCTGTTTAATCAGCATCTTGATATGCCACACCTGTGACCTAGACAGATTTCTGAACAATATTTGAGGAGTAATAGGTATTTTGTGTTGCGTTTAAATTTTTGTTCAATATAGATGAATGTGAAACCTGTGTGCATGATGTGTAATCAACAAGTGTCGGTGCTCAAGGAGTATACTATTAAAAAATACAATATTTTAAAAGCACAACTAAGACGAAAGAAGATTGATTTGTATTTTACTATGTTTTGACAGTTTTATTTTGTATTTGTGAAAAGACTTCTTAAAACAAATATGAGGTGGCTCATATATTTTGTAAATAGATATTTCGTTAAATATGAATATTTTCTAATTACAGGCAATTGTGGTCTGATTGTACTGGTCCAGCGTCCTATACATTTAATAAAAGTAAATGTGGCCCTTGAACAAAATTACTTTGACATCCCTGGCTTACATGATATTAACTAATGGTGAACATTTCCCTTGTACCTATGATATATCTATATAATACTTATTTATTTATTTCAAATTACATTTTAATTGTCTCTTGCTTGTCTCTTCATCCCTCTGTAGCACTTTGACATCTTAGATGAAGTATAAAGTGTCTATGAATATAATGTACCATTATTATTAGTATTATTAAATGTGTATACTTCTACACAACTTCCGCTTTATTAGGTCTAGAAAGTACATATCGCTCTTTCCAGTCTCGTTTCCTAACTACTACTTGCAAAGATTTACCTTTAGTTTTGGGGTGACGTTGGTCCTGGAACATCTCTCGACACCAGAGCCTGAAAAAAATATGAAGAGGATAGGAGTTAATGATGTTAAAGTTAAGGAAAAAACTGAATTGTTGAGGCAGCCACAGACTGTGCATATGGGTAGCCGTTTAATTTGAGCTGTCATGTTGGGATTGCAACAGACCTATGATCTACAGAGTGCCTCTATAGAGAGCTCCAGACTTTTGGGGGCCTGACTGCGTGCAAGTTGAAGATGTGCTGACTACGCTTGAGTAATTGCCCAGCCACAAAAAGAGGTCTAATCTTGCGCCAACACTCCCAACTTCCCTTACCTTCACACACATCCATAGAATTGATTTATGTGTCTATGTTTTCCCTCCAACATTGAAACATGCAAAAATACGAT